>NC_136907.1:38845656-39143189 GCF_949606895.1 Notothenia rossii
GAAGGAGTTAAATAAAGATATAAAATGTAAGTAGTAGTGATTGATTGTTTACAAACACCTGTGTGTGTAAACCCAGAGATCATAGGTTTCCATGGTGTCTGCTCTGATGATGTCAATCACGTTTGTGTGGCTCCAATCTGCCCAGCAACACCATGACAACCAACTGCAGCACTGAGTCCCATAAGAATGCATTGGGGATTATATCTGACAATTTTGCCACCTGTTCAAAAACTAGGGGTCTTATAAAAAAATTACCAGACCGTGAGCATCAGGGAACCCCAATGAACTGAAATATGTTTGTTGTTTGGGTTTTGTGGGTAAAATGTGGAGATGGGAGCAGTTTGTCTAAAGTTTACTTCTCTCTGCTCTGAAGAAAGATCCGGAACAATTTTACATGGGAATCAATTGGGAGCTAGCTGGACTTTTTCTCTCTTCAGGCCCTCAAGAGGCATTTTGTTTAATATTTTTTCTTATTTATTTTTTATTTTTCAACCTAGGAGAGGTTTTCCTACGTTTTTCATGAAAAAATATGTCTGAGGAGTGTAGGGTTTGGGAATTATGGCAAGTTTAAAACATTTTTGGGGGAGAATTTCAAGCTGTCCTACACTATGTTTTGAGATCAAAGCACTCTAGACTTAACGAGCTGCTCCCATCCACTCTAATGTTAAAATCTGAAAAAGGCCTCTCTGCTAAGCTCCAAACTAAGTTCAATATCTGAAAAAGTGTAAAAGATATCAAAAATCTGAATAGGAATTTAATAGCTGACGGTCTTGTGATCATTTGAAAGATAGAATGAAGTGCCTAGCTACAATTATGTGGAAGGAGAAGCCTTTGGAGCAAAGAATAGCAAAAGTGGATTTGAAGGCATCTCCCATTGACTTCAATGTTAAAAAAAAGAGTTTAAAAAGCTGAATATTTCAAAAGGTCTGAAATATTTTGAAAAAGTTGAAAGTTTCCAATCAATTGCTGAAAAGGCTGAATAGTTTAATAGTTGAATGGTTTATGTAGCTGAAAGTAAGCTGAAGTTATGGAGAGCTGAAGTATTGGCTGATTTGAAGGCTCTTCCCATTGACTTCAATGTTAAAAAAAGAGTTTAAAAGGCTGAATATTTCAAAAAGTATGAAATATTTTGAAAAAGTTGAAAGTTTCCCATCGATTGCTGAAAAGGCTGAATAGTTTAATATTTGAATAGTTTCTGTAGCTGAAAGTAAGCTGAAGTTATGGAGCGCCAAAGTATTGGCTGAAATAATAATAATAATTAAAACTGCGGTCGCACTTGTGCGCGCAGTGATGAGCGGGCCCTCGCGTCCGTGCGCCTGTCGGGGGGGGCGGCCGGTCGTCCCGGCGTCAAGCAGACGCGCGCGAGTCCTCGGAAATGAGTCGTTTGTCATTTCTCTAATTTTCGCGTCCCAGGTCCTCCGGCATCGACCCGGAAACGGATGTTGTCGCGCCGTCTCGAAGGAAAACACACTAAAGGCTCGTCGAGGATCGATATTCGAGGAGGCTGTCTGGAGGTGCCGTAACAGAGGATACACTGATTTAGAGGAGAGAGGAGTCTCTCGAGGAGCTATAACCGATGATACAACGATGTAGAGGAGAGAGGAGAGAGGAGTCTCTCTGGAGGAGCTATAACCGAGGGATGTATCCTCCGGATTCGATTTCAGCCAACAGTGATGTTTAAAAGAGGCGTGACGCATGGCTGGACTTATGTCAACGAAGCACAGCTCTGCAAACTGTTCCCGTTGTGATTATAAGTTATTTGAGATGATAAAATATGCATCAGAGGATGTTTAAAACCAACCTCGTATCCGCGTGTCGTTTGGTAAGCTGGGTAAATTCGTTAAAAGGAAGGGATTAAGAAACACCAGAATGCAAGTTAAACAATAATCTTGTTTTAATGACACAAATACAAAGGAAGTACTTCCTGCTCTTCCTCCAATCTTACGGATCTGGTCAGTTTGAAGAAAAGAAGAGACCGGTCTAAAGAAAACACAGGCTTATATCCAAAAAACCCAGGAGGAGCTATGCGGCTGCCCCCCCCCCCCCCCCCCCATTGGCATTTTATAAAGATAGGTTTAAAATATAGTTTTTTATAGTTGGATTATACAAATAACACATGTGAGTTACCTTAACCTCAAACAATAATAACAAGAGGAAAACATCAGCTCTGATCTCAAGCAGTAAAAAAGTACCGCACACTCATTTAGCCTGCAGCTCTTCCAGACACTTGAGCTATTGTTCTTTAAGAATATTCCCTGCAGAATCTTTATTTCAAATAAAAGGTTTCACATTGCATATTTCCAGCTTCCTTTACACATACTGTTGTTATTATTAATACAAAGTAATTAACCACACACATCTATTTAAAACAAGTAGATTTCCCTGATAATTGACACGCTGAAAATCTTAAGAAGAATGTCCCCTCCCCTAGCTCTCTCGTCCCTATCATAAAAGCTGCTTCCATTTCCTATAGAGTAATAAAACATGTAAGCTAATTTCCCCACAATGTTTGTAGCCATTTAGTACCCACACATGAAAGAATAAAAACAGAGAAATCAAATAAAACACCAATACAGGAATAGTTGATAAATGATTATACAGGACATATGATCACAGTAAGGAACACACAAACATATTCTCTATGAAGTGACCCTTGTTATAGGTCCAAATGTCCTGTCCCCTGACAGTCATGAGTTTTGGTTGATTAACAGAAGTTTAATTGTTCTGTAGCTTAAGGCCCAATTAGAACTTCCTTTCACCTCGAAATCCGTTTTACTGGAATGAATACAGACATCAATGAGAACAAAAGACTATGTCCTCAGTAACTGTTTGACTCAATTCTCAAGGCCTCTTTTGGGGTCTGTAGGAGATAAATCATTAATTCTACAAGGCTTCAACTGTCTTATATCTGAGGCACATCTCCCTTTGGGCTAATCAATACGGGTTTTAGCAATTAGCAGAGGAAGCTAGAGACTCAGGGCCCCTCCCTTGCTGGGAACTGCAAAGCAGATGTCAAAGGTCATAAAACCACCCTTTTGATTACACATAAAAAGTGGAAGAAAAGACTATTGCTTTAATTTATTATTACTAAGTAGTGGGACATTGTTTCAGGAATATATGAAAAGCCTCTCTATTATTTAAAGAGTTCAAATCTACTTTCAAATATAACACACACGAATATATAAGGTGACATTAAAATAATTATATCACAAATCCCCCTTTTGATCTACAATCAAAGATCAATTCACATAAGACATTTGAAACATAACTACTGTCATTCCTTGCCACTGTGTCTGCTCTCCAACAGTATATACATCCATCAGAAGCTGGGATTTAGTGCACTTCAAATATTTGGGAACAGCTCCTCATAACAGTTTCTCGTGTCAGTGGAGGAAGATCAGAGTGGTTGCCTGAGTGCCAGAAAGCAGTATCCTTGCGTGTTGATGAATCCTCAGGGCCCCCCTCCCCCTCAAAGGAATACGCCAACAAGGGCAGCTGATAGGGAGGGGGAGATGCGGCCTTTCCTTCAAAGGTGGAACTGATTAATCTGATCAGAGAGAAGTAGACTCCTCTGCTGCCTCGAGAAGTCCCCCAGCCCGCTGACGCCAGCTTCCGAGTCATCTGCTGTAGGGATGTCCGCGAGGTCCTTCTCCTCCAGTCCGCTGATGACAGCTTCTGAGTCGTCTGCTGTAGGGATGTCCTCGTTGACGATAGCCAGGTCCGTCCTGACGTGTCTGGGTCCTTCCAGGTGATTTCCTCGCCGCACACTGGCTCCAGTAGTACCAGATGTCCCCCTTTGCTTCTCGGCGGACGGCATGAGATGTCCTCTGGGTCACTCTGTAGAGCCCGGAGAACCTGGGGTTGAGCCACGTAGGCCTGACGACCTTCAGCCAGACGAACTCCGCTGTGTCGGCCTCCTACTCCTCGGGTCCCCCTTTTGGCGTCAGGAACCTGTGTGGAGAAATCTGATACCCACCCCTCAAGTCTACGCTCAGGGCTTCTGGGCCCTCAGGTGTTTGACCCACCACTGGTAGGCTGCTTGGAGCCTGTTGGTGGGGTGTCTTAAAACAACAGCTGTCTGTGAACAGGTTTTCTAAATTAGTTGCAGACCTCCTATCTGCCAGTGCCTCTTCAGAATCTTAATACTTGTTGAAATATTACAAAATTGTTTCATTATCACAGGTCAACTTCTCTGGTATTCCCTTCTGGAATGACACCAGTGGCGGTTCTACGGGGTGGCACGGGGTGGCAGCTGCCACCTCAGAAAAATGCCTTGCCACCCCAGCTGCCACCCCAGTTGGCAGCTTTGTTTTGAAAGAAAAGTTGTGGCTCATCGGACATTTATGAGAGAAAATCTCTAATGTCCTAGTGCAAGTGAATGCAGCACACAACGCAAGCCTTGTAACCCCTCCCCCGGCCCTGGCGCGAGTCTGGAAATATGATTGGCAGCGATTTCATTTGAACGGGGGGACAGCGCAAAACGAGAAGTATTTCGGATCCAAGTAGACGGAAGGAATGAGGTATTTGCGGTCTACAATGACAGAGAAGAGCCTGTCAAGTTTGGCTGTAAGGAAGGCAAGGCAAGTTTATTTATACAGCACTTTTCTGTACGCGACAATTCAAAGTGCTTTACAAAACAAATTAAAATATGGCATTTTATAACAGGCATTACAAAGCAAAGATCATAAAATAATAAAAAACAAACACCACAGGTATACAATACATGTTTAAAAGGCATACTGTAGTGCGAATATGAGCAGCTCAATTAAAAGCAGCCAAAGAGATATGTTTTTAGTCTCAATTTAAAAATAGTAAGCGTTTTCTGCGGACGTGCATGATTCATGCAGTTTTTTCCAGGGCATAACAGCTAAATGCTGCCTCTCCATGTTTTGTTTTTACTCTCGGAACCGATAGCAGACCCGTCCCAGAAGACCTGAGGCACCTTGATGGCATTATGTAGGAGTTCAACAATATACTTTGGTCTTAATGATTTAAAAACTAGCAATAGTACTTTAAAATCAATTATTTGGCCGACTGGAAGCCAGTGTAAAGACTTCAGAACCGGACTGATGTGATCCACTCTTTTAGTGTTAGTGAGGACACGTGCAGCAGCGTTCTGGATCAGCTGCAGCTTTCTGATGGATTTTTTTGACAGCCCTGTGAATACACTATTGCAGTAGTCGAGTCTACTAAAGATAAAAGCATGGACAAGCTTTTCTAAGTCCTGTTGTGACATTAGTTTTTTAATCCTCGATATGTTCTTCAGGCTGTACTCAGCATTGAATCAAAACGCACTTAATAAGTTTGTGAGGCTTTTTGCTGAACAAGATGGTAATCGCCACATTCAGCTGTTATAGGCATGCCAACTTGATGCTCTGCTCACGAATGACTCGATGAGCATAAAAACTGTTAAGATGATGACGTGTGTAAATATTTTTTTTCTTTATGGGGGTCTGCCCCCAAAAAACAGTTTTAAGCCTTGAGAAAGTCAAATAAGACGGTGTGTTAAACTTCACTGCCCAGGCAAAAAAAAGTAACCACTTTGATTGAACTAGGCCAGTAGGTAAGGACTTTCCACTGGATAATAACGGCAGCGATGTATATGTTTTAGCTGAATACACGTTTTTTAACCCTAATTGATGCAGTTAGTAACTTCTTTAATGTTGTTTCTTTCTGATGTAAAGTCAAGGTTGTAACTGTTTGCAATGAAGTCATGGGGCGCTGAACTGTTCCTTTTGATTCTTTTGATATATGATATATGATAGTAATTACTTGTCTTTCAAATTTGAAGGAGGGTGAGCAAGCATCTTGAGGAACATTCATCATTAACTCCTTCAAAAAATATAGTTTATTTAATAACACTAAATATGTGAACCATAACAGTGATTACAGCTGATAGGAATAATATGATTGTTAATAGTATCATATTAATTCAGACAAACATCGACGAGACAGTTAATTAATGTACTTATTGCAGCAGTCTGCATAGATTTGGTACCCCTGCTGGTCTAAGAGTGAGACAAACTCATTCAGTTATTGTTCATTTAAAATTCATTAAATTAAGTCTGTCACCTTTATATTTAAGGCTTTACTGATGTGCCACAATAATGTCACCAAATGTTATTGAGTTAAAATAAATGTTGTGGCTTTCCAAGTTAACATTAATTGATATTACTGCGATTAAATCAGCACATACTTCTGCCAGGGGATACCACCCCTGAAATTCTCCTGCCACCCTCTTGCCACCCCATGGATATTTTTCTAGATCCGCCCCTGAATGACACCTCTCGCAGTAGCCCCTTGGCCACTGATTCTGCATCTGTGTTACCTGTTATAACTCAATCAATATTAGAAACATGTCAACATTCATCAAACAGTATCTTATCCCCAGATATGGAGCAGGTCAAATCTAAAACTGTCAATCAATGGTCAGATTGAACTTCCGAGTTGGGGCGGCAGGTTTCTTTCAGTCCCTAAATGAAAAAATCCCACACTCCCCCTTTTTACACATGCACACATGTGTAACAAAATCCTGTATGGGAAGAAAACCTTCAGGTAACCAGTGGTTATAAGAAAATACCAAACATCATTTACAAAAGTACATCCATTATTATTCACAGTAAACACTCCAGGGAAAATAAGTGTTTATTTCCAGCTGGCAGTCCTAAAAGAAACAGAATCTTTAGATTTTAGTTTGAACTTCACATTCTGTCAACCGCCACTGCCTGTGGGAATAAGAAACGGGTCACATGCGCGTTTTTCCAAATGTGTTGAATTGTAGGAAACCTGTGTTTCCCATGGAGCTCCAAAATAATGTGTTAGTCCAAAAACATGCTTGGTTAGTCATTGTTTTAGAATCATGCAGCTGCACCGATCACATGCAGACATTTCATTCACACTCACTCTGTCAGGTTGTAAAGTCAAGTTCGGTCAGCCCCAGAGTCAGTCATTGATAGTGCTTTTCTCAAGTCACACTGTCAGTCAGGGTCAAAGGTCATTTGGTCTCAGTTTCATTGGCCATTTGTCGTGCTCTGCAGAGACTTTGATATTTCAACATAGGCCAGTATCCTCTGTCTACAAAAATCAGTCATATATGGAGCGCCATCATTTATCAATTCACGATTACCACTTTAAGTCAGATATCTCTAACTTGTCATCGGGACGGCTGCTTCCCACATTTCCTGCAACTTGGTACAAAACTCACTTCATAATAGTACTACTACTACTGCAATTTATTTACACCTAAGTAGTATTAAAATGTCTAATAAATCTAATTCAGAAACTTGTGTACATAACTATTATCTAAGTCAAAAACATTACTAGGATCTGTGTAGCTCTGCATTTCATAGCTCATTATACTCATTTATCTTCAATTCTGGTCTACTTAAAAACAATGTTAAACTCTTTAGCAGTGTGTGGAACCTTGGGTGTCCGAACATGCAACCATCACCCTTTACTTTATCAAGGATTAAAAACGGTTTCCATCCTAAAGCCCTCCTATGGTAATAACTATGCCACAATGGTGAAATCAATATTGTAAGAAATGAGATCACTACTTTATTCACACATGAATAACAATCTCTTGAAGAATAATGTATTAATATGACGGAAAGATTGAAGAATATGGTTCTACACTGCGCTACTCCAAAACACCCCCTGCTTAAAGTGTCGTGCTTATTTCCCTCATGTCTCCCCCTTTAACCCTCAGTGTGTTTTTAGGATGATTTTCTCATTGTACTTTAATAGTTTCCTCTTTAATGCTATTTTGAATTTACCAATAGATTAATTCATGGTTAATACCTCTTTTTATATTTACTTATTTATCAAGTAAATTCAAGTTCTTTAAATGTGGTGTCTTCTATGTGCGTTTTGTGAATAAGTGTGTTTATGTGTAAACTCACTCATTCCCGTTCTCCTTTTCTCCTCCCCTGGTTGTCTCAAGCCGTGACCCCGGCCTCCTCACTTCAAATCGACTATGCCAACTCCTCTGATTCTGTCTTCTCTTCAGTCCATCAGCTCTTGAATCCATCCGCTGTAACTGTTTTAGGCAGCCTTTGGCCCAGTCACATCTGCAGCCCACATCATGCCACTGTTCTTTGCACTGCTTTGCATTTCATCTCCTCCTTTACAGTCTCTCTGCTGCTTTATGGATGGCGGATTCTGCTCTCATGTCCCCCACTCTGCTCCTGGGCCAAATCTCGTGGCTCAGCTTCATGCCCTGTCTGAGGGACTGATGAGAGTATTTCTGAATGTCAGCAAGCGGTTTGGTTCTGGATGCCTCAGGTAGAGACGGTTCAGCTCTGGTTCTCTGTCTGTGTGATGGAGAAGGAGGAGTCTCCTGTTGGGTTAGGTCTTTTGTCTGCTTGGAGGGACGGGGTCGTAGCCTTTCTAACTCAGAGGGGGAGTCCCGGTCCCGGGACGCATTATCCATAAGAAACCTAGCACACTGAGATTAAATCAATCCAACCCTTTCCACTCTGTCTCTTTCTACTCATACTATCTGTCTTAGTTGCTAAATGCCATCTAAACAACACCATTAATGTCTACTAATGATATTACAAAAACTCCCTCTAAAAATGGTTACATCCATTGTTACATATCTACCCAACCTGACTCTTTCAGGAAACCATTTTCTTCTATAAATTGAAATACCTGTTTCAAGCATCACATATTTCACACACTACGAAAGAACATCTCCATACTTTCTCCAATATTTTAAATCCCACTGTTACTTAGAACAATAGTAAACCTGCAGAGCACACTGATCAGATCACAGTAATATCATTTGACTCAAGTGTAGGCCTATGTCTACTTTCCATTATACTTATTACTTTTGGTGAATATTTATTTATATTGTCTAAATTCCTTGTCTATGATGTGCAAACAGTTAGAGTATAAAAATGTGTTTTTCTCAATGTATTTACACTCCACGGATTCTTGAGTCTACTCATCTCCTGGTGTTGTCGTTCCTAAAAATGTTAGCAAACACAAAACTCCCACTACAACATTTATAGAGAAATTGATCTAGCAAAATGAACTCTTTTCTAATTCAAAATGTGACAAAAGAACATTGATTTTTCTTTCACAAGATGGTGGTCTAACAGAATGACTCTTGAACTCATGGGGTCAAATAGATTTAGCCATGAGGCGGCTGACTTTAAAATGAACTGGGACAAAGAAACCACATGCATGTGGGTACATTATAGTTAAGACAAATACCATGAAATTCACAACGCAATGCAACGGTATCAATCAGTTCTCAAAGACTATGTTTAAATAGCAGCAAATCATTGTTTCTTATTTATTTCAATATATCTACCACTTCAAATCACACCTTGATCTGTTAATTTTCTATGTATTTCACTCCAACTTCAGATCACTAGAGAAAAAGCAAGCAGACACCCTCCGGGCTGCTGCTGCTGCTCTCGAGAGGAAAAAGGGTGGGGGGAACTCTCACAGACAAATACTGACACCCCCCTCTCTCTCCCCCGCTGCAGCTCTCAGCCTTTTTAGGAGAAGGGGGGCTTCTTTCAACAATTAACACTTCTGCTATCATTTTATTCAATTCTTCTGCTTGAAACCCACTGTTCTCGTAAGCTCTTAACTCACGCTCCTCTCGTTCAAATTCTCCTTCATTATGACTTTGTATCTATTCATCTGACTTTCTGTCTTTGTTACCAGTAAATATTCACAGAAAAAATTCCCCGTTACAGTCTATTCAGCTTTTATTGTCCGATGATTATTCCAACAAGTTTAGCAAGCCTCTCAGCGTCGCTTCAACACCGTCTTTCAACGATGTGACGCTGACATGGAGTCGTAAACCAGGCTTACAGAACTCTTTATCGTGACGTTTGGGCTTTATAGATTCAACCCCACAGAACAAAGGATTAATGAGGTCCGGTCACTTCAAAATAGCTTTTTGAAGGTTGCGTTACTCTCCTTTGGATTTACTTATAACTCAACTTTGATTCCTATGAACCTAAGAATTGTTATTCTGATTTGTTCCGGATGGCGTCTGAAAACAGCCACTGAACATCCCCCACCGAGTCTTCAGCCGTCTCCTTTTGCAAAAAGTACGGGGCCTTTCACCTTCGTCTTACATACCTCGTTGATTCACTTTTATGTTATATAACTTTCCTACCTATCTAAAATATGTATTTGTACTGTTACTATAAAAACACTGTAAACTTCGTCTGACAACCCTAAAATTTGGAATATGGTCAAATCACAGATTTCGAATTGAACTGGTATCTGCTCACCTGCTATTGTACAGAGCTCTGTTTTTAGTTGTCAGAAGAGGCCGAGATGTTTAGCCCTGGACTATTCCGTCCGCTTGCCGTTGGTGTTCTCTTCCCTGAAACACCCCACTCAGACACGTCGGGTCACCATTTGTTGGAGATTTGAGGATTTTTAAAACCAACCTCGTCTCTGCGTGTCGTTTGGTAAACTGGGTAAATTCGTAAAAAGGAAGGGATTAAGAAACACCAGAATGCAAGTTAAACAATAATCTTGTTTTAATGACACAAAGTAACAATACAAATACAAAGGAAGTACTTCCTGTTCTTCCTCCAATCTTACGGATCTGGTCAGTTTGAAGAAAAGAAGAGACCGGTCTAAAGAAAACACAGGCTTATATCCAAAAACCCCAGGAGGAGCTATGCGGCTGCCCCCCCCCCCCCTCCGAGGGGTCATCCACTTAGAAAAGACAGCCAATCAGCACGAGCCAGAGGCGACCCTTACATTTGAGATAACAAACCCCTCCTTGCAAGTTTCACATACTTTTGGCATTTTATAAAGATAGGTTTAAGATATAGTTTGTTATAGTTGGATTATACAAATAACACATGTGAGTTACCTTAACCTCAAACAATAATAACAAGAGGAAAACATCAGCTCTGATCTCAAGCAGTTAAAAAGTACCGCACACTCATTTAGCCTGCAGCTCTTCCAGACACTTGAGCTATTGTTCTTTAAGAATATTCCCTGCAGAATCTTTATTTCAAATAAAAGGTTTCACATTGCATATTTCCAGCTTCCTTTACACATACTGTTATTATTAATACAAAGTAATTAACCACACACATCTATTTAAAACAAGTAGATTTCCCTGATAATTGACACGCTGAAAATCTTAAGAAGAATGTCCCCTCCCCCAGCTCTGTCGTCCCTATCATAAAAGCTGCTTCCATTTCCTATAGAGTAATAAAACATGTTTAAGCTAATTTCTCCACAATGTTTGTAGCCATTTAGTACCCACACATGAAAGAATAAAAACAGAAAAATCTAATAAAACACCAATACAGGAATAGTTGATAAATGATTATACATGACATATGATCACAGTAAGGAATACACACACATATTCTCTATGAAGTGACCCTTGTTATAGGTCCAAATGTCCTGTCCCCTGACAGTCATGAGTTTTGGTTGATTAACAGAAGTTTAATTGTTTTGGTAGCTTAAGGCCCAATTAGAACTTCCTTTCACCTCGAAGTCCATTTTACTGGAATGAATACAGACATCAATGAGAACAAAAGACTATGTCCTCGGTAACTGTTTGACTCAATTCTCAAGGCCTCTTTTGGGGTCTGTAGGAGATAAATAAACTGCAAAGCAGATGTCAAAGGTCATAAAACCACCCTTTTGATTACACATAAAAAGTGGAAGAAAAGACTATTGCTTTAATTTATTATTACTAAGTAGTGGGAAATTGTTTCAGGAATATATGAAAAGCCTCTCTATTATTTAAAGAGTAAAAATCTACTTTCAAATGTAACACACACGAATATATAAGGTGACATTAAAATAATTATATTACAGTGTGTGTGTGTGTGTGTGTGTGTGTGTGTGTGTGTGTGTGTGTGTGTGTGTGTGTGTGTGTGTGTGTGTGTGTGTGTGTGTGTGTGTGTGTGTGTGTGTGTGTGTTTTGCGACATGTAAATCGTCAAAAATTGTGTATTCGCTGTTAGCTTACGACCTCCACGATTGAGCTATCAAAAATGTTCTTCTCAATTTAGCATCATATTGGATAGGGGCTGAACGTGTCCTGGACTGGAATTTTTCCGATCATTCCCCTAGGAGGAGTTCGCAAGAATGTGCTTAAAATGCATGAAAAACGCACATCTTTCAAAATGGCCAACTTTCTGGGGGGCGGGGCTAATGGAATCTATTTACAAATATGTCCGCAATTCCATGAGGAATGTCTGTGCCAAAATTCGTGAAGTTCTGAGAAACTATATGTGACTACCACGCAATAGGGGACTCTGACGTGTGTCCCAAGTTTTGCGTCCGAAGCTCATTTTATGCTATCGCAATTAAAAGAAAATGTATAGGCCATGCCCACATCCTGAATTTTTTTGCGACACTTCAAATCTGAGTTTGTAGTCACCCTGATAGTATGTCTAAAAAAAAATAAAAATAATTAGTCCATCCACTCTTGAGTTATAAATTGGTAGTGTTTTTGGCTTCCCCTATAGTCCAAAATGAAAATGCTTTGGTGTGCTTATTCCCCAAGACAGTTTGAACCTATCTACCAAAATCTGTGTTGTTTGAATACATTGTTGATGAGTTAAGAGCATTTCTTTCTAAGCCCCGCCTTTTTGCGAGTACGTTTGGATTGACGGCGGCAACATTTATCGTCCTAACATGCTCATTTTCTACGGTAATGTGTCTGACCCTCCACCAATGCTGGATATGAAGAAAAAACATGGAGGCGGAGCTTAGGGTTCCAAGAGGATTATTTGTAGAGCAGGTCCACCCGGATATGTGTGCAAACTTTCAGGTCATTCGGAGGTACGGTGCGACTTTGTAAATTTATTCCGAAATGGGATATTGATAGGTGGCGCTATTGAGCACGTTGGAATATTTTAACCCATTGACTCCAGAATGTTGCAATTTTTACGGGTCCTGGCGTCCGTGCAAAATTATACAACTTTGTCAGCATCCGAAAGGCCTCAAAAACAGGAAAGATGGTGACTAAAAATAATAACAATAATAATTCCACCAATAACAATAGGTTTCCTCGCACTTCGTGCTAGGACGCCGTCGGGTCGTAGCACATTCGTGCTCGAGCCCTAATAATAATTCCACTGATAACAATAGGTTTCCTCGCACTTCGTGCTAGGACGCCGTCGGGTCCTAGCACATCCGTGCTCGGGCCTTAATAATTCCACCAATAACAATAGGCTTCCTCGCACTTCGTGCTAGGACGCCTAGCACATCGTAATAATAATTAAAACTGCGGTCGCACTTGTGCGCGCAGTGATGAGCGGGCCCTCATGTCCGTGCGCCTGTCGGGGAGGGCGGCCGGTCGTCCCGGCGTCAAGCAGACGCGCGCGAGTCCTCGGAAATTAGCCGTTTGTCATTTCTCTAATTTCGCGTCCCAGATTCCCAGGTCCTCCGGCAGCAACCCGGAAACGGATGTCGGCGCGCGGTCTGGAAGGAAAACTAATTTCTCTGAAGGCTCGTCGAGGATCGATTATCGAGGAGGCTGTCTGGAGGAGCCGTGACCGAGGATACACTGATTTAGAGGAGAGAGGAGTGTCTCTGGAGGAGCTATAACCGAGGGTACACTGAAGTATTCTCCGGAGACGATTTCAGCCAACAGTGATGTTTAAAAGAGGCGTGACGCATGGCTGGATGTCAACGAAGCACAGTTCTGCAAACTGTTCCCGTTGTGATTATAAGTTATTCAAGATGATCAAATGTGCATCAGACTTTCTGCCCTTTACCGTTTGTTTGTTTACTCACTAATCACATCTCCCCTGGATGTTAGGTTATGCTTTCATTGTGAGGCAATGTTTACAGTGAGAACAGCTGCTGAGGTCAGTGCAGAAAGCAGAACAGTGTGTATTATATATATCGCTCAATAATATATGTAACAGGCCTACATTTCACACTTTATTAGTAGGCTTTAGGAGATATCTACAAATAAACTGTAGATATTTTTCATGAAACCATATAGTGCTTCACATAATAAAATATACAAGGGCTGTAGCCTGATATTTATTTATGCTTTAGGAGCTGTTTGTGTTTGTTGTACAATGTGTAGGTGTGTGTGTGTGTGTGTGTGTGTGTGTGTGTGTGTGTGTGTGTGTGTGTGTGTGTGTGTGTGTGTGTGTGTGTGTGTGTGTGTGTGTGTGTGTGTGTGTGTGTGTGTGTGTGTGTGTGTGTGTGTGTGTGTGTGTGTGTGTGTGTGTGTGAGAGAGAGAGTTGATGGTGCAGGCAGACAGGCAGGTCTCAGTAGCTTAAGGTAGTCTGTGACATAAATGGTCAAAAATGGTACATTCTCCATTAGCTTACGAGCTCCATGTTCAAGCGATCAACTATTCCTTAGCAATTTAGCATCACATTGGATATGCGCTTAAATTGCCGTAGATTGGAATTATTCAGATCATTTCCGTATGACGAATTAGCACAAATGTGCTTAAAATGCATGAAAAACCACCAACTTTTCAAAATGGCCAGCTTTCTGGGGGGCGGGGCTAATGAAAAGCAATTTGAAATATGTGTGCAATCATAATAGCGATGTGTATACAGCGTTTCGTGAATATCGGAAAAACTATATGCGAGCAGATTGGAGCAATTTGCGACATGTAAATCATTAAAGATGGTGTATTCGCTGTTAGCTTACGACCTCCACGACTGATTTTTCCAAAATATGCTCCGCAATTAAGTATCATATTGGATAGGGGCTGAACTTGTCCTGGATTGGAATTTTTCCGATCATTCCCCTAGGAGGAGTTTGCAAGAATGTGCTTAAAATAGCTAAAAAACGCACATTTTTCAAAATGGCCGACTTCCTGGGGGGCAGGGCTAATGGAAGGCAAATTGAAATATGTGTGCGATCATAATAGCAATGTGTATACAGCGTTTCGTGAATATCGGAAAAACTATATGCCAGCAGTTTGGAGCAATTTGAGCCATGTAAATCGTCAAAAATGGTGTATTCGCTGTTAGCTTACGACCTCCACGAGTGATTTTTCAAAAATGTGCTCCACAATTAAGTATCATATTTGATAGGGGCTGAACTTGTCCTGGATTGGAATTTTTCCGATCATTCCCCTAGGAGCAGTTTGCAAGAATGTGCTTAAAATGGCTGAAAAACGCACATATTTCAAAATGGCCGACCTTTTGGGGGGCGGGGCTAATGGAATCTATTTACAAATATTTCCGCAATTCCATGAGGAATGTCTGTGCCAAAAGTCGTGCAGTTCTAAGAAACTGTATGTGACTACCACAAAATAGGGGGCGCTAGTGAGCAGCTTTTTTGAAAAATTACGGGGTTTTTTTTCATTCTCGAAAAGGTTGTGGGCTCTGACGTGTGTCCCAAGTTTTGCGTCCGAAGCTCATTTTATGCTATCGCAATTTTAAAAAAATGTATAGGCCACGCCCACATTCTGAATTTTTTGCAACACTTTAAATCTGAGTTTGAAGTCACCCTGAGAGTATGTCTAAAAAAATGTTATAATAATTAGTCCATCCGCTCTTGAGTTATAAATTGGTGGTGTTTTTGGCGCCCCCTATAGTCCAAAATGAAAATGCTTTGGTGTGCCTATTTCCCAAGACAGTCTAAAGCTATCTACCGAAATCTGTGTTGTTTGGATACATTGTTGATGAGTTATGAGCATTTCTTTCTAAGCCCCGCCTTTTTGCGAGTACGTTTTGATTGACGGCGGCAATATTTATCGTCCTAACATGCTCATTTTCTACAGTAATGTGTCTGAGCCTCCAGTGATGTGGGATATGAAGTTTGGTGTTGAAAAACTGAAAATTGAAATTTAAGTGAATATTTAACTGTTTTGAACATTATGCTAATTTAGAAGAAAGAGCGGAGCTTAGGGTTCCATGAGCATTATTTGTAGAACAGGTCCACCCGAATATGTGTGCAAAATTTCAGGTCATTCGGAGTTACGGTGCGACTTTGTAAATTTATTCCGAAATGGGATATTGATAGGTGGCGCTACTGAGCACGTTGGAATATTTTAACCCATTGACTCCAGAATGTTGCAATTTTTACCGGTCCTGGCGTCTGTGCAAAATTATACAACTTTGTCAGCATCCAAAAGGCCTCAAAAACAGGAAAGGTGGTGACTAAAAATAATAATAATAATAATAATAATAATAATTCCACCAATAACAATAGGTTTCCTCGCACTTCGTGCTCGGACGCCGTTTGGTCTTAGCACATCGTGCTCGGGTCCTAAAAATAATAATAATAATAATAATAATAATAATAATTCCACCAATAACAATAGGTTTCCTCGCACTTCGTGCTAGGACGCCGTTGGGTCCTAGCACATCGTGCTCGGGTATGGCGTTATATTTGTGCCTCTATCCTGAGCACGCAATGAAACATGTTGAGCATAGAAAATGCTATTGAGCGCGCACTTGAACACTTTTGAGCACAGAGAAATATATTTTCTCTCATAAAACTCCTGCTCCGTGCGCATGCAGACCGCTGCACGCGCTCTCTCTCCCTCGCTCGCTCGACCTCTCCAGCCTGTGCGCGCTCAACTTTGCCTGCGCGCTCGCTCAAATTGTCACAGCGTTACAAATGTGCCACAAAACCAACCAATCGGAGAACTCGAGAAGGTCAATTCTGATTGGCTGGCCGTCTCCAATCATATCTGAGATGAGAGAAGAGAGGGATTTTCATTTTCGGTTGCCATCAGGCTGTTGGCGTTCCTATTATCGTTGACATTTACAGGACATGACAGACTCGAACGAAGAGATTACTACGCCACAGTGTCAGGTGAGTTATACATTTCTAGTTTTCTGATATCACGTTATTGTTTGTAATACCTTTGACGAAACCTTTTATCCGATCGTTTCAGATAAGGGCGAGTTTGCTAGCCGGCAACATAGCTATATGGATAGTTTAAGCAAACAGCTAACAAACCGTAGCCTAATATTAGCGCTAGTATTAGACAAACATTGTCAATATAAATTGCCATTTATACCCATCTGCGCCAGCCGGTAATATTTACCTTATAGAACATTCAGTGATTTTCGCGCCATTGATCTTGTGCGAAGCAACGCCTGTTGTTTATTGCGGTTCCTAATAGAGAGAGAGAGAGAGAGAGAGAGAGAGAGAGAGAGAGAGAGAGAGAGAGAGAGAGAGAGAGAGAGAGAGAGAGAGAGAGAGAGAGACTTTGCACATAACTCACGGTAGCGATCTTTCATGCAATCTGCACATACTAGATGTCATATGAACGCTGAGAGTCCACAGATTCTATTGGTATACGTTTTATCACTCTGCAATAAAAACGCACTCTTAACCCTGTGTTCTAGTATCATAAATAAAAGAACATTGTACCTTGACCCCTGGCGGTTCTAGTTTAACTGAAAATATGATCATGTTAATGTTACATCCTGAATTGATTTAGGGCGATGGTGCAGTTGAGTCAGCAGCCAGAAACCTGGGGCCGTATTCACAAAGGATCTTAGGGCTAAAAGTAGCTCCTAACTGGCGAATTTAGGAGAAACTCCTAAACATAATGGGCGTGTCAGTCTTAAATTTAGGACTCCTAATTTTATTCACTAAGAGCGATTCACAAAGTATTTTAGGCCTAAAAGTAGCACCTAAGTTTAGGAGAGCTTAAAAGTCCTCGAGAGGACTCCTAACTCAGTAAGACCTATTCACAAAGAATCTGAAAATGAGACGAAATGTTTTGGAGACAATGGAAGACTGTGAATTGATCAAGAGATATAGGCTAAATCGTGAGGGTATCAAACTTGTTGTGGAATTAGTGCGGGATGCAATAACATCCCCGACTAACAGGAATAACCTGATTAGTCCGGAAATAAAATGTTTGGCAACACTGCGATATTTAGCAACAGGGAAATGCAACTTTGCAATGCCGACGATTTAGGAATATCGCAACCGTCAGTCAGCCGTGCCATAAACCAAACGATCAACGCGCTCTCTAGACCACATATCATCCAACAGTTTATCCGGTTTCCTTTGGACAATCAACAACTACACAGGATCAAAGCCAACTTCATGGCAATTGCAGGTATGCCCGGTGTGGTCGGTGCTATTGACGGGACGCACATACAAATAATTGCGCCATCAAAAGATGAGGATGTGTTCGTCAATAGAAAGAAAGTACATTCCATCAACACGCAGATTGTTTCCATTCATCATGATAGGGGGACTTGAACGGCGGTATGGGCTGTTATTGAAAGTGTTTGGTGCTGGAAATATGCTCATTGGATAATAGTTTGCAGGGTGCTTTTAATTGCCTCCTTGATTTAATGCAATTTACGTATTTTTATTGTTTGCTCTCTCTCTTTAACGTGCATATACAACGTCATTATCGTGGTCTGCACAAACTTGTCATCATGCGTGTATTCTGCTAACTGCACTGTCCATAACTATTTGATAGGAATACATTTCTAGCCTAGGCTATTTCCTTGTTTTTCGGTGATTTAGTGGGCTCATTTGTGGGATGTTGCGGATGAGTTTCACCGAGTCCGCCTGCTCTGAACAACCAATCACTGTGCTGACCGCTTCAAAACTCATGCACGAGAATCGACGTAATCCATAGCAACGGCGCGTCACTCTTAGTGATTTATCCTTAGTATGAGTAGGTCTCAGCGGCTTTGTGAATAACTTTTAAGAAAAAACTCCTACGTAAAATGTTTTAGCGCGAGTTAAGAGCACTCCTAGCGGTAAGATAAAATGCTTTGTGAATACGGCCCCTGGTGTCTTTGCTCCTTAACACTATGGCCGCAAGCGGCTCAGGAAGGCCGACGGAGACAGAGCCTCCTGCACCTAGGAATGTAGTGCCAGTGACAGTGCCGCAAGAGATGGCAAGGTTCGTATTTCAGCCACATAATTATATTTTCGTTTTGCTTAAAAAAATTCAAAAAATCAATGTTGTTTTCTTAAGTCCAGTAGTCACATCGCTGACATGATTAAATTAAAATATGAACTTGGACTTGAACAAGACTTGGTTTGTAATAGCATTGGAAAATATATATAGCCAACATGTACTATTTAGATTTTTTGTGCAACACTTGATTGTTATAAATAAATATAAAACATATAATTTATTCCACAGATCTTTTCCAGGATATTTCAAACCAAACTTCCGTCGTGGTAAAAAGAGGTGTTTGACTGCCACCAAGCATCTTGTTAAGACAACAAGTAAAACAACTGCTTTACATTTTTATCTGTTGCCAAAAAATATCGCCCACACACCGTTGCCAACTGAGGAGCTTGAACTCCTCCAGGCAGGCATGGGAAGACAAACACTGACTCTTCCTGAAGATGGTGATCACACAGAGGTATCGTTTGTCAGTTCATTTGTTTGACTTATCATTAAAGTCAATTATTGTACTTCAGCGTATTGTCACCATCAATGTTTTTCTCTCTCTCTCTCTCAAGATTTTAAGGCTCCTGGCTGACACATTTCCAAAAATGGAGGGTCTATGAGGAGGATGGCTCTTGCATAAGGCTACAGGTTTGTGGGATTTTGTTTTGTTGAGTTTTCATATTACTGTATTACTTGTTGGTGTGCATGAACCCTTCTGAGGTATTGATTACTTGTTGTAAGCATTAGAGGTGGCAGAATGACAAAACATGTTCTCTCTCTTTCTCTCAATTAAGGTGGCAGTGGAAGACGAAAGCTCACTGTCATTCCACCAGAAGCAGAGGGGTATTCTGTCAAAGCTCTGCGAGCTATGTCAGCAGGTGGCAAAGCCACTTTTTACATAGTACCACTTCAGGAGACATTGGACACCGCTCCACTGCCTCCTGACTCGCACTGCTTTGCAAAAATGCCAAAGAAGACATGTTTCCAATGTCATGAAGTGATGCCTTTGCAGATGCTTGCAGTACACATTAGGACATGCAGTGGAAAACTGTCCTCTGATGAGACTGTTGATGAGGTGAGAGCAAATTCTTTTTGTATTTGGTAAATTGCCTTTAGAAAAAGACGAGGAAAATATAAATTGTTTATTGAAATAAATGACTTTTTTGTTAATCTGCAGTCCTCTGATGAATTGTGTATCGTGGAGAACGCTTGCAAGGTACAGTAGAACAGCACACAACTAAACTGCACAATCAGTTTAGTTTAGTGTTTCAGCTGTTTGTAACATGGAGCATATTTCTTTCAAACTTTAGGTGGTGTGTCCAATTTGCACCAAAGAATTCCCAGACGATGAAATCACAGTCCATGCTAGTCTATGTGGAGAGAGGTGATCTGTCTTATTCTGCTCTTTGTATCATAAACATTATATTTGATAGATGTACCACCTGTAGAATGTCTACATATTCAGTGTTTTAAACTGCATATTGTTTGTGCAGCTTTGAATGTACAGGGACTCCTGCATCAGAGAACAATAGTCCAAGTACAGCTGCTCAACCTCCAGTATGCAAACCAAAAAGGTACGTTTTATTAAGATGACCTTTGCATGAGTTTATATCAAATACAGAATAAATAATGAGCACCATCATGCAATCCACATGCTTTAATGTCTCCCCCAAAAGCTAGCTCTCAAATTATTTTAACAGGCTATTCAAAACATAGCACATGGTGCACTCTTTTCTAATTACGCCATTTGATAGCCCTTTCTTTCCCAAATATTGTTCAGCATAATAATAGGACAGTTATATGGCAATAATGTATACAAAATGTTTGGAAAATTGGGATAGTCTTATATTTTCTCTGTCCTCTTCCTTAAGCACGGAAGATGTATTGCGCTTACTTGAACACCAAGTTGACAACACAACAGAGTTCAAACTGTGTGTGGACAGAGACGGCCTTCCAGACAGGGGCATTCTCCAGTGGAAACGAAAAAAAGCTGCATCTCCTGCCAGTGCTCTTAAGGTGGTCTACATAGGAGAGGCAGGCATTGACACTGGAGCAATAAGGAAAGAGTTTTTGACTGGTAAGTTCATTTAACTGTTTTGTTTTGATATTAAACAAAACCAAAGGATCATTGCTTATTTGATTTTTTTCTGTAAGACATGGTTTCAGGTATTGAAAACAGATTCTTTGAAGGAACTGGGAGCCAGGGGAAAAATCCTAAGTACTCTTTGACAGACCTTGATAATGACAACTTCAGGTTGGTAACATACTGTTTTTGTACACATTGTCATTTATGTAAGGAGTTTTTTTACAAAGACTTTCTCTACCTTGCACACAGAACTATTGGTGAAATAATGTCAGTAAGCATCACACAAGGTGGCCCACCTCCTGCCTTTCTGAGAGGGTGGTGCTACAACTTCCTCTGCACAGGAGAGGTGGACATTCATTCACTTTCAAAGGAGGATGTTTCTGATATAGAATCCGGTCTTCTCATCAGCAAGGTGAGTACTCTGTTGAGCATTGTTAGATATGAATTAGATATATGTTTTAACACCTATTGTAAATCTGTCCTTTATTTCAATGTTGCACATTCTCAGGTCGAAGATTCTGCAGATGAGCAGTCTCTGATGTTGTGAAATTGTCAGCTGTGGATATACAAGCCAGCTCAAACTGGACAATAAACACAGCATCATTCGGTAAGAGTTGTACAATATTAATTTTACAATGTTTATTTTTCAAACCAGTGTGTAATTTCTTTCTGCTTTTCTTCAAAGAGCAATTGTCTTACATTCCACAACAAGACTGATTCCAATGCTGCAGCAACTCAGAAAGGGCATGGAGCTGTATGGCCTGGTGGATCAGATGGCTAGAAACCCTGAAGCTTGTCACTCCTTATTTGTTCCAGGGAAGATCACCAAAGTAAGAATTTTAACTGCCACTATTTATTTATTTTTAGACTCTATTCTTCTTTTGTATTGTACTTTTCATTCTGTATTGCCTTAATAGCTTTGGTTTGAACACTTGCAAGATATTAAACTAAATCTGCATTCACTCTCTTTATAGCCTGATGCAGATTTCATCATGATGAACTGCCAGCCACGTTTTAGCGAAAAAGGGACGTCTAAGGAGAGAACTGAGAGGAAGTTGAAATGTCAGGTATGATATACTGTAGAATGCAGTACACATATGAATGAATGCTTTACTGATTTGAATGTACTGAGCACATACCTAATAAATGTTCTTGGATATTTGCTTTTCTTAATTTGTGTTATTTAAAATATACATCCGTCACAGATGGGGAGACAGACAGTGCAGCTGGTGACAAGGAGCCTCTTGCAGTGCCACACGTGCTCCAGTGGATGACGGGACAGGCCCACATCCTCATCCTCCCTGATGAAAAGAGACATTTCAAAATAACATGCAAATTTGACCATGACTGCAGGGAGCGGCTAGGAGATCACTTAATTTGTTACCCAATTGTGAGTGCGTGCACTAAAACTGTGACTTTTCCAGTAAAGTATCTAAGCACTGACACTGACTTTAGAAGAATCATGGGTGAAGCAGTGAGATATGGTGGTGGATTCCACAGAGTTTAAAACAACTAGCTCTACTCAAACTAAGGCAAGAGCTGAGTGTATATATGTTTAAATATATTTGTTAATGTTTGATGAAGTCATGCTTTTATTAGTTGGGAAAGCATACATTGTTACAAAGTTTTTTAACAAAACATCAGACAAGCAGAAAGGCAAATAAGGACCAATGGTTGGGCTCTGTGTATTCTCAACAGATATCTGTTAAACAAGGTTGTTGTAATCAGCTAATGTGTCAGTTTAAGAGTTCACGTTCAATTGTCATTGTACACACTGTGCAAGAATCGTGTGTACAAGTCACGGCCATGTGACTGAGAATGTTCCAGAGGATCAACAGTTCTCTGAAGTTCTTCTAGGTCTTTGTCATCCAGGGGGCACACAACTTCAGGAACCACAACTGCTCCGTTTGAGTCTTCTTGCAGTATGGTACTCTCCCAGTTGATGCCTGGGTCTTGAAGTTCCTAAGGATCCAGGAAAACAATTAAAATACGTTCATTACATGATGTATTTTCATAAACTTATGTAACGTGTGATTTTTAAAAATAAACATGTTACATAAAGGTGATTTTGTTTACTCAAAGTTGTATTATTCTAGAAATACTAGTTATTGAACAGGTTACTGTTTCCAATAATGTTATACATCTGTCAGATATGCCTCTCATCACTCAATGCAACAGAACTGTAAGGTTTGTAGATGGAAAAAATTGAATTACAGCATATCTATGCACAATTGAAGACAGAAGCTCACATTGATTCAGACCTTTTAACCATGTTGTTTAGAAATAAATATTAAAAAAATAATTTTGGCTTTCATGCTCCATTGTCCAATTGGCATTGATGTCTATTATGTCTCAAAACTAGATATATCTGCCTGCCACACACCTTTGCAACTCAATTGTTTTTTAAAATATATTTAATGGGAACTCTATAACTGTTACCTCAAGTCTCTCCCCTTCGTCTAGATCTTGTAGATGTCCCATACACCACAGCTGTTCAGGAGTGAGACCTCCCTCTGTCCTTAGAGGATGATTATTCCATCCTTGGATAAAGGCGTCAAGGTCTGCTCGAAGTCGAGGGACAAAGATGTAGTGCACACCAAAGAGGTGAACCACATCAGAGATATCAAGCAGACCATCTTCCTCCAGAGAGTGAAGAACATCATGGTACTTGCTGCTGACTGCAACCCAGACGTCACGCCAAAGTCGCTCTATCCTAGAATTGCATTTTAATTGATTTACTTGGATTTATACAGCTATTTGTGCTTTCATTGAACAACCAAACTGCTACAGTTACTAATAATTATACAGTCAACATTTCAAGACATAAAAACACAACTAACCTCTGATTGTGGACACTCTTTCCAGAGATAAAGCTGGCTCTTCCTGTGCCCCGTGTGGCAAACATGTATTGTGCGATGTCCACGTTTTCGACTCCCTGATCCGCCCTTACCCTAAGATCAAAATACATTTTAATAATAAATAATTTAATAATTAATTTAACAAGGTTTACTTTAACTTCAGTAGATGAAATGAAAGATATTGTAGCTAGTATATTTGTGTAAAAAAACATCCCCTTTTTGTTTTGTCAGGGCAAAATACCTTGATGGTAAGCCATGAAGCTGGGTTGATCTCAGGAAGAATGAGTATGCAGTTGATGCTCTGTTATTTGTTGCAGCATCCAAGTACATGATCTGCATAGAAACCAGATGAAATCATTTACATCTGCTTTCAGCTATGGCTAGCCTTAGAGCTTTTAGTGTTGTATTATACCATAAAAGAAAGATAGGCACGTCCTAAATCTTTACACATAGTTTCATTTCATTTCAACAGAACCATCAACAGGATTTGGTATTTCAATTATTATATAGGTAATTTTCAAAAATATCAACTTGGTATATTTTACATACTAAAATGCAGCTTGATTTATTACAGCTTCCTCAGATATATTTTCTTTAAGGCAATACATTATTGCTCCCTTAAGATGCTTTGTATTAAAAAAGTATAACCAGATTGGATAATAATAATTGGATCTAAACAGGAATCATTACCTTCTAGCTCAATAATTATTCCAAGGAGCAGGAGAAAAAATATACACTTTTTGATCAAACTAACGATAAGAACTACATGTCTTAAGCAGCAGATTATGATTCCATGCATAGGTCAGCTATGTCGTCGTGTGGATGTTGAGATCTTCATACAATATGCATTTTAAGCTCTAATTATACAATCAAAACAATCTGCATCAAGCTAATAAAATTGATGATTCCCCCCCTAGACATGTTTTAAGATGTGTATAACATAATCTATAAATATGCAAATAAGTGTTATTTCAGAAGTATAACTGCTGGTCACAAGAGGCTTTGTACTTTAAGCTGCATTTCTTTAACAATAATAAGCAAGAACACATTAATTACCTTCCTTGAGTAGCCATCCACTCCACCAAAGACCACAATATTGTACCTGTCCAAAAGGGAAAAAGGTTACTATATAACTAAGGTTGTTCTTATTATATACTCCCAACATTCACTGTGTAGGTAATTGCATAAACAGGATATTTTACTCTACCTTATCAGTTTATGATTTGTGTCAATGTGGACCAGGGAGAGAGGGCCTCGCACGGAATAACTTCTTCGCACAACACACCCTAGTTCTGTGATCCGTCTGAAGATCCCAGCAGCATCAACCCGATGCATAGTGGCCATCATTCTCCACCACTGAAAACGGAGGCCCATTGAAACCAAATGGCCTTGAACCATTCGATAACCAGCATTTGGCATCTGACTTTTAATACCTAAAATTACGTTGTCAAGTTCTTGGTCAGTCATTGTGCTGTATGATCCTCTTATAGACAAGCCAAATTCTTGCATTCTCCTGTAAATCGTTCTTCTTGAAACGCAGAGGCATTTTGCAATGCAGGAGACTGGCAGATGTGTGTTCAGCAAATGTGTTAGTTTTTCTCTCTCTATCACAATTTTGGGTTGACCAGAACCTGGACCAACTTCTGTTTCCTGTTCTACAATGGGCATAGACCTTGCGTTAATTTCCAACCGGACAACATGATGTAGGTTTCGTATTGCTTCTGTAATCTCTGATACACCTCCTATCTGCTCATGGAACGATTCAAACATAATCAGCTCATGGCGAGTCAGGAACTCCAAATAATCCACATTTAGTGGTTGCTGGTTCAAGGCTGATTGCAGTTTGGTGAGAAGTCTTTCCATCAACTACTGTCTCAATATGTCCTGTTGGACAGACAGAGCTCAGATTAGTTAAGAAGAGGGACTCGTTGTTAGTCATATAGGTGACTGATAACGAGCTATGAGATGTGGAAGCTAGTAATAACGTTACATTTACCCCTTATATAATATCAAATAATAATTAGTTTGATAAAGTGTATCCACAAAACAAGTTAAATTATCTCCTTAAAATTACATCTACTCCTCCCTCCTTAAAAATGTCAGAACCTATAAATATGCAAATATGTTTCATTTCACAAGTTTAACTGCAACACGATGCCTCCTAGTTCACTGTAAAGTCAATTCTCAGTATTTGTGCACCAGAGGCTTTATAGTTCAACATCCAAATCTTATTTTCAATGAGCACAAAGCAACACTTTCAGCAGATTAATATGAAGCCTCTCTCTCTCATCATCTGAGAGCTCAAAATCTGAATCTCCCTGAACTATCTGGTACAGAAAATGTCTGCTTCAGTTCCGTCTCTTGCAACAATATTGAGTCATTAAGTCCATGAAGATGGTCCTGACGTCCACTAGAATGGACATTTATAAAAGGGCTGTTATTTGAAAACTTGAATTATTTAATTGCTTTCAGAACTAATTATATAGTTCCTCACATGTTAATAAACAAGAATATATATGATTTTCATGGTAAAAATTACAATTATTCAACAATATTTGACTTCTCCTCCTGCTTCTATAACATTTTGTTTTTGGTATGCCAGCCATTTTGGATGAAAAGAAAGAGGGACTTCCCAGCATGCAATTTTAACCAATGACACATCACTGGAAAGACCAGGATGTCCTCTGTACAGTACATCAGGGATTGATAGAGTAGCTCAAAAGAGTAAAAGGAGATGCGTGTTAACAAAATGTCCACTACAGAGGACATTTTCAATGGGCTGGGTCCCAGGAGACAACCAAATCAAAAACGACTTACATGTGGCCTTGCTGTGACATTTTGTTGCTGTACATTCGACATTTTCAGATGTTGTGGCCAGCTGGGATTGCTAGAGAAGGATGAGTCAAATTTTAGTTACTCACACAACAGCCGATGTCTCAAGATAAGAAGACATATAAGCTAATGTTAATCCTACAGCCCTATAATACAGAAAAATAAAAAGCATTTCTGAAATATGAGTCAATAATTACAAGAACAAATCTACTATAATCAGTCATCTTTTTATTTTTTATATAAACAACATATAGCTATGTTGCCGGCTAGCAAACTCACCCTTATCTGAAACGATCGGATAAAAGGTTTCGTCAAAGGTATTACAAACAATAACGTGATATCAGAAAACCAGAAAGGTATAACTCACCTGACACTGTGGCGTAGTAATCTCTTCGTTCGAGTCTGTCATGTCCTGTAAATGTCATTAGATAATAGGAACGCCAACAGCCTGATGGCAACCGAAAATGAAAATCCCTCTCTTCTCTCATCTCAGATATGATTGGAGACGGCCAGCCAATCAGAATTGACCTTCTCGAGTTCTCCGATTGGTTGGTTTTGTGGCACATTTGTAACGCTGTGACAATTTGAGCGAGTGCGCAGGCAAAGTTGAGCGCGCACAGGCTGGAGAGGTCGAGCGAGCGAAGGAGAGAGAGCGAGTGCAGCGGTCTGCATGCGCACGGAGCAGGAGTTTTATGAGAGAAAATATATTTCTCTGTGCTCAAAAGTGTTCAAGTGCGCGCTCAAATGTATTTTCTATGCTCAACATGTTTCATTGCGTGCTCAGGATAGAGGCACAAATATAACGCCATAGCCGGTCGTCCTGGCGTCAAGCAGACGCGCGCGAGTACTCGGAAATGAGCCGTTTGTCATTTCTCTAATTTCGCGTCCCAGACTCCCAGGTCATCCTGCAGCAACCCGGAAACAGATGTCGGCGCGCCGTCTGGAAGGAAAACTAATTTCTCTAAAGGCTCGTCGAGGATTGATTATCGAGGAGGCTGTCTGGAGAAGCCGTGACCGAAGATACACTGATTTAGAGGAGAGAGGAGTGTCTCTGGAGGAGCTATAACCGAGGGTACACTGAAGTATTCTCCGGAGACGATTTCAGCCGACAGTGATGTTTAAAAGAGGCGTGACGCATGGCTGGATATCAACGAAGCACAACTCTGCAAACTGTTCCAGTTGTGATTATAAGTTATTCAAGATGATCAAATGTGCATCAGACTTTCTGCCCTTTACCGTTTGTTTGTTTACTCACTAATCACATGTCCCCTGGATGTTAGGTTATGCTTTCATTGTGAGGCGATGTTTACAGTGAGAACAGCTGCTGAGGTCAGTGCAGAAAGCAGAACAGTGTGTATAATATATATCGCTCAATAATATATGTAACAGGCCTACATTTCACACTTTATTTTTCAGGCTTTAGGAGATATCTACAAATAAACAGTAGATATTCTTCATGAAACCATATAGTGCTTCACATAATAAAATATACAAGGGCTGTAGCCTGAAATTTAGTTATGCTTTAGGAGCTGTTTGTGTTTGTTGTACAACGTGTAGGTGTGTGTGCGTGTGTGCGTGTGTGTGTGTGTGTGTGTGTGTGTGTGTGTGTGTGTGTGTGTGTGTGTGTGTGTGTGTGTGTGTGTGTGTGTGTGTGTGTGTGTGTGTGTGTGTGTGTGTGTGTGTGTGTGTGTGTGTGTGTGTGTGTGTGCATGCGTGCGTGCGTGCGCGTGTGTGTGTGTGAGAGAGTTGAAGGTGCAGGCAGACAGGCGGGTCTCAGTAGCTTAAAGGGGACCTATCATGCTATATTTGAATAATATATTGTAGGGCCATATCTATATAAGGTATATTTATAAGTTTTATTTTTCAAAATACCAAACAGATCATGCATTTTAGCCATGCCTCATTTTGCCTCACTCCAGCTCTGTCTTTGAATGAGCTGGAGCTGACCCCCACCCCCCTGCAAAGGAGGGGGCGAGGCACAAGCGTCATGTTACTATGCTGTTGCCATGCTGTTGCTATGCTGTTGCCATGCCACTGCAACCTCTCATTCCCCTGATAGGTGAAGAGTTGACCAAACAGGTGGAGTGCACCTCTGTGACATCATAGAGGTGCAAATCAGAATCCGTATGTATCAAATCCGTTGCAGCCCTGTTTTTAGGTCCCCTTTAAGGTAGTATGTGACATATAAATGGTCAAAAATTGTACATTCTCCATTAGCTTACGAGCTCCATGTTTAAGCGATCGACTATTCCTTCGCAATGTTGCATCACATTGGATATCCGCTTAAGTTGCCCTAGATTGGAATTTTTCCGATAATTTCCCTATGACGAATTAGCACAAATGTGCTTAAAATGCATGAAAAACGCACATTTTTCAAAATGGCCAGCTTTCTGGGGGGCGGGGCTAATGAAAAGCAATTTGAAATATGTGTGCAATCATAATAGCAATGTGTATACAGCGTTTCGTGAATATCGGAAAAACTATATGCAAACAGTTTGGAGCAATTTGCGACATGTAAATCGTCCAAAATGGTGTATTCGCTGTTAGCTTACGACCTCCACGAGTGATTTTTCAAAAATGTGCTCCGCAATTAAGTATCATATTGGATAGGGGCTGAACTTGTCCTGGATTGTAATTTTTCCGATCATTCCCCTAGGAGGAGTTGGCAAGAATGTGCTTAAAATGCATGAAAAACGCACATTTTTCAAAATGGCTGACTTTCTGGGGGGCGGCGCTAATGGAAGGCAATGTGAAATATGTGTGCAATCATAATAGTAATGTACATATAGCGTTTCGTGAATATCGGAAAAACTATATGCGAGCAGTTTGGAGCAATTTGCGCCATGTAAATCGTCAAAAATTGTGTATTCGCTGTTAGCTTACGACCTCCACGATTGAGCTATCAAAACTGTTCTTCTCAATTTGGCATCATATTGGATAGGGGCTGAACTTGTCCTGGACTGGAATTTTTCCGATCATTCCCCTAGGAGCAGTTTTCAAGAATGTGCTTAAAATGGCTGAAAAACGCACATATTTCAAAATGGTCGACTTTTGGGGGGGCGGGGCTAATGGAATCTATTCACAAATATGTCCGCAATTCCATGAGGAATGTCTGTGCTAAAAGTCGTGAAGTTCTAAGAAACTATATGTGACTACCACACAATAGGTGGCGCTAGTGAGCAGCTTTTTTGAAAAAATTACTTTTTTTTTTACATTCTCGAAAAAGTCGTGGGCCCTGACGTGTGTCCCAAGTTTTGCGTCCAAAGCTCATTTTATGCTATCGCAATTTTAAAAAATGTATAGGCCACGCCCACATTCTGAATTTTTTGCGACACTTTAAATCTGAGTTCGTAGTCACCCTGAGAATATGTCTAAAAAAAATAAAAATAATTAGTCCATCCGCTCTTGAGTTATAAATTGGTGGTGTTTTTGGCGCTCCCTATAGACCAAAATGAAAATGCTTTGGTGTGCCTATTCCCCAAGACAGTTTGAACCTATCTACCGAAATCTGTGTTGTTTGGATACATTTTTTTTCTAAGCCACGCCTTTTTGCGAGTTCTATTTGATTAACGGCGGCAATATTTATCGTCCTAACATGCTCATTTTATACGGTAATGTGTCTAACCCTCCACCAATGCGGGATATGAAGTTTGGTGTTGAAAAACAGAAAATGTACATTTAAGTGAATATTTAACTGTTTTGAACATTATGCTAATTTAGAAGAAAAAAAAAATGTATGCGGAGCTTAGGGTTCCAAGAGGATTATTTGTAGAGAAGGTCCACCCGGATATGTGTGCAAAATTTCAGGTCATTCAGAGTTACGGTGCAACTTTGTAAATTTATTCCGAAATGGGATTTTGATAGGTGGCGCTATTGAGCATGTTGGAATATTTTAACCCATTGACTCCAGAATGTTGCAATTTTTACGGGTCCTGGCGTCCGTGCAAAATTATAAAACTTTGTCAACATCCTAAAGGCCTCAAAAACAGGAAAGATGGTGACTAAAAATAATAATAATAATAATAATTCCACCAATAACAATAGGTTTCCTCGCACTTCGTGCTAGGACGCCGTTGGGTCCTTGCACATCGTGCTCGGGCCCTAATAATTCAACCAATAACAATAGGTTTCCTCGCACTTCGTGCTACGACGCCGTCGGGTCCTAGCACATCCGTGCTCGGGCCCTAATAATACCACGGAGAACAATAGGTTCCTCGCACTTTGTGCTAGGACGCCGTTGGGTCCTAGCGCTCCGTGCTCGGGCCCTAATAATAATAAATCCACCAATAACAATAGGTTTCCTCGCAATTCGTGCTAGGACGCCGTTGGGTTCTAGCGCTCCGTGCTCGGGCCCTAATAATAATAATTCCACCAATAACAATAGGTTTCCTCGCACTTCGTGCTAGGATGCCGTTGGGTCCTAGCGCTCCTTGCTCGGGCCCTAATAATTCCACCAATAACAATAGGTTTCCTCGCACTTCGTGCTAGGACGCCGTTGGGTCCTAGCACATCTGTGCTCGGGCCCTAATAATTCCACCAATAACAATAGGTTTCCTCGCACTTCGTGCTAGGACGCCGTCGGGTCCTAGCACATCCGTGCTCGGGCCCTAATAATTCCACCAATAACAATAGGTTTCCTCGCACTTCGCGCTAGGACGCCGTCGGGTCCTAGCACATCCGTGCTCGGGCCCTAATAAATTATATTTCTACAGCGCTTTTCTTGAACCCAAAGACGCTTTACTGGAAACTGTCTCTGAGAAACTAGAAAGACTACACATCCCAGAATCCCGGTCCCGCATGCTGGCTCTTACGGAACCGACTAACTCCCCCTTGTGTGTATGTACAGCTCTCAACATGCCCAGACTTGCAGTATTAAAAGAGATTTTCACCTCTTTTAATACTTTTTGCCTCATTCTGAAAAAAAGAAGTGAAATGTGCCAACGTGATGGCTGTCTGGGTGTGTGGTGCGAGACGGGAGATGTAGTTCATTGAGCGGTTTCAAATAAAAAAAGTGTTACTTCACAGTTTTACGACACATTTTCATTTTTTTGACTTGCAAAATTATCTTATGTGTAATTCGTGGCACAATTCAAACGAGATCGAAAGATAATCTTTCTCTCCCCATTGACTTCAATACATACTTTTTCCGAAATAGTGGCTGCAGTCGAATAGCTTAGGAACCTTCCTAACCGAGTGAAATGACCCGGAAGTCCCTCAGTGGCAGCCATGATAAGTGCCGTTCGAATTATCTAGATCAGGGGTTCCCAACCGGGTGTTACTGCCGGGCCGCGAAATAGCTGTGAGTTTATCGTAATATTTGCAGAATTATAAATATTTAAAAATATTTTATAAAAAAAAGATTCAATTTTTTTCCCCGCACCTATACCAGCATATTATTTCATCCAAGACATAACAAATAAATCAAAATTGGTTAGCATAAGGTCTCAGCCTCTCGTGCGCAGAGAAAGTCAATAGGAAGTGGAGCACACAGGAGACAACCGTTTAATCGCAGACTATTATGTTTATGTGGGGAAATGGCAGTGCATACATTATTTGAGATATATTTCGAACTCGGACTTCATTTTAAGGACATTGCGGCCAGGGGTGTAGAGCTATTTTTTTTATTTGTAAAGCCTCCTTCACTTCATGAAATGGCTGCAGCATCAGGAGGCAGCCTCTGAAAAGTGCAGCACCAGCGGGTACACACCGCCTTCACTGTGTTCCCCACTGCAGGCTGCTACGTTTCAACCACACACACCTCTACACACACACACACATCGAACGGTCCGATTATTCCCCCTATTACCCGTTGTATGAAGGAAATGTCCGGTCACAAAGGCACATGATGTGTGTGTATGTGCTCTGCTCAGCTCCGCTGTGTGTGTGTATGTTCGGTGTGTTTGTGTGTGTCCAACAACGGCATTTGTTTTCAAATGACCATGAACAGTAATTTACACACATCTGGCCAACTCCATAGGTATGTGGGCGTTCCCAAAATAAATTAGTTTAATCTTAATCTCGATGTAGTGCACCAGAACGAACGCCCCGGTATGACGTTATTATGGCTGACAAACAAGCCCAGGGGTCTCACTGATATTTCAGTTATATCAATATGTGTACAGTGGTCCTAATTTGTATTAATTGTATCCTGGTTTTAAACTTTGTTGATATGTTTTGGATGCATATTGTTCTATTATTTATTCAGGCTGTTTCATACAATTAGCCACTGTTGCCACCTATATTAGGCTATATTATATTATATTAATATTTATAAACTGGTCCTAATTTTTAGTTTTAATTGTATCCTGGTTTTAAACGTTAATATGTTTTGGATGCATATTGTTATTTATTCAGGCTGTTAAATACAATTAGCCTCTGTTGCCACCTGCTGGTGAATAAATATTGAAATCAGTTAAAATTGACAACCGGTCCGCAATTTATTTTTAATGTATCTGTCGGTCCTTGGCACAATAAAGGTTTGGAACCCCTGCTCTAGATGATAGGAAAGGAGGTTTCAAACTTCCTTTATAACCTCCTTTAGCTTAGGAACCACTGGACCTCCCTCACCAAAAGGAGAGGAGAAAATGCTGTCACACAATGCCTTGCAGCCGCAGCATGTGCTGTCACACAACAGTCGGCCGTTCACGGAAACAAACGATTATGACGGAGAAATGATATCATGAAAGTTACGGTGCTTATTAAGCTTTTTAAAACGTATGTGGTAACTTGCCAAAGTGCTTTGTTTTTAACGTTCATCAGTATTATAATCAAAAAGAGAAATATGAACGTTAGTTTTTTCCTGAAATTATCAAATAAAGTCAACACTTCAGTCTTTACTGAGCTGTGTGGGGTTTGTGCAACTTTTAAAAGATGTTTGAATGGTGATATACACAGTGATAAATATTAAGGACTAACGTTTATAATAAATAAATTTGTATTTATTTTAAGATCTTTTCATACAATCATACGTATTGGGATCATTTGTATTAATGTGGACCGGAGGGAGAGGGTGACGAGCATAAGTTTCACTTTCCTTTTTTATTTCAATTCCAACTTTGGTCACGAAGAATAGTTTCTCTGTTGTCCACGTCCATAAAGCATAAAGCAACAGCATCAGAGCACGGCGCAGAGTCTCTAGATGAGTTACAGTAGTCTCTCGTTCTTATTATACATCCATGTTGTAGTCCGCTGTATAGAAAACTGTAGTTTCCATAGTTTCCCCACAGCAGCAGACGCACAAAATGACGTCCGCTGGCGCATCATAAACACGTCGGATAGTGAAAGTGCAGTCGGATTCTCTAGTACCGCAGTCTCTTCTCCTAAATCCTTTTGAATTCTCCTATCCACTATCCCTTAACCCCATGACGTTTCACTCAGAGGTCAAGGAATAGACGATAGGGTTAGAATTTAGGAGCGGATTTTTTGACTATTCGACCGCAGCCAAGGTCCCATGGAGGTCCCCCGGAAAGGGAAGGACTTCGCCCCACGGGTAGAATTGTTACTTTTCACAACAAGTCAGTATCCCCCCGCGTCTGAGTTGGGCTGAAAAGCAAACTGCATGCAGCTTCGCGTCGGGTCGAACCACGCCCTTAGCTGTGATATACTGAGAATATACCACTGCCTGTCGTGAGCTATTGCTTAAATATACTATATATATATATATATATATATATATATATATATACTATACTATATATATATTTATAAAACGGACAAGTCAAATCAAGCAATCTGATTGGTTCTTAGCCGTGATATACTGAGCGTATACCACGGGTAGAATTGTAAGTTACTTTTCACAACAAGTCAGTATCCCTCCGCGTCTGAGAAAAACAGTATACCGTTGGGCTTTGCTTTTCGTACTGGAACAAGAAAGCAGCGGAGAAGTAACGGGGCAGAAGCCCTCCTTTTTGACGCAGCGGTCCAGACATAGACATCAAACGGCAAAACATATTCAGTGTGCAGTTCCTTTGGCATTAGAGCAGGGATATCTAGATACTTTTGAAGGTTTAACATAATGAATTGTGCTACTTTTAAAGCAAGCAACGATGTTTTCAAATCTGTCATCAAAGAGGTCCGCAAAAACGCTATGGAGCAATCAGATTGCTTGATTTGACTTGTCAGTTTTATAAATATATTTAAATGTCTTCCGTTACGAAACAAACTTACAAAGCATAAAATGGAAACATTTAAGATTAACTTCGACCTCCGGGGGGGTCTTACTATAGTATTGAGGAGTGGATTGAGCAGTGCCTATCTCCAGAAAAAAAGCACCTAAACTACGACATGCAGAGCTACGTGAAGAGCAGGTAGAACAACTGGAAAAGTACCACCATTCAAAAGCTTTCTGATGCGGGTCTTGAAACAAAGCAGAGAAATTATGACCGTTAGTGGCCACAGGTGCGAAAGCTCTCTCCAGAGCTACTGGAAACCCAATCTCGGGGACCGGAGAAAGTGGAGCAATATTCTCGCCACGCCAAGCAACAGCCTCGAACAACCTCAACCTATACAAATGACCACGTAAGCCATGCTACTGATGCTGGACAGTTTTTCAGTGGATGCACAATAAACAGCAACATACACATTAATGTAAATAAGCAGCCAAATAATGGATCAACGCTCTCTGTCTAATATGTTCGCTTGCTGTTAGTGTTGTTGCATAGCAACCACCTTGCACTATGTTTTGTGCAGAAGGCAACGGAGGGACTATTTTATTTTGAACATCATTATTTACTAATAAAAACGATTTAAATTAGAGTGTGTATTTTTCTTTCATATTGCCACACTTGGTAACCGTTTTATAAAAGCAATAGCTCACTTCAGGCCGTGATATATGCTCATTATATTACAGCTAAGGGGGTTGTCGACCCTCCGCTTCGCGTCGGGCCGAACCACGCCCCTTAGCTGTGATATAATGAGCATATACCACGGCCTGTCGTGAGCTATTGCTTAAATATATATTATATATACTAGCCCGCTAAGAAGTGAACCAGCGTCGTAGGGCCGGAAACCCAGAGCTTTCCCTGAAGTTAGCTCGCTTAGCGAAAATCCGGCTTCGTAGTATAGGCCCCAGGCCTCTGGCAGAATAAGTGATTGATATCTTTGTTTGAGGTCAACTAAAAGTAATTGTAATAGATTGATGCACTATTCAGAAGTTCAGAGTTTGAGAAGCAATTTCCTATGAAATTGACAATCTTCAAATTATTTAGCAAGCATTACATAATTTAGTTAGAATCCACTCAGGACAACACTGGAACATATATATGTTTTGTATTGTATTATATGCTTTTTACCTATTTTGCCACATTCAATTAAACATTTTTCCTATAAGGTTATTATAGGATTAGAAAGTGACTCTCCGCCAGCCTTTTATAAAGAAATCATAGATTTTATACCAATCACATCAGAAAAAAATGCAGATTTTAAACAGAGACAATAAAAACACAGGTGCTCAGAATTCCATGTTGAGCAACACAGATTCAGGTTTATTGTCCAAACAGAAAGATGCAGTATACAGGTTCTCTCACAGTGAAATTTGAAATACTTCTTCAGGTGTGACGACACCACGTTAACCCTAAAATGCTGCAGGTGTCCTCAAAAGACCTGCACCGCCATCAAAATATCAAACATCAGTGAAAATGAGATGACAGGCTGTATTGAGGGATTCCTTTAAAATGCTCATTATCCAGTCTCCCATGAGTCATGCATCTACACACCAATAATGACAAAAGCTTTACTTGCTGAGACTCTTAAATGTCAAAAATTCTCACGGTTGTTCTGTTCTTGTTGAGCTTTAAACCCTTCAGTTAGCTACATGGAAACATAAAACCAGTTTCACAATCACAATTGGTGCCTACATAGAAGTGATGGAGATTCACTGGTCAGCAGCACAGGGAGCATGAGAATACTTGGATGGTCTGACTCTCTATGGCGCTGACAAATTAAATCCTCCCACCCCACCCGCCTCCAATCAAGCACCATCTTTCTTTTCCTTGTTACAAAATACATTTATAAAAGAACAAGCCACAGATATTAGGACAGTTTGTTTCTACGGGCAACAGATCAACACAACAGCTGAGCGTGAGAGAAGTTATTACAAACTAAAAGAGGAAGTGTTCCTCCTCGATCGCGGTACAGTCTTCTCTGACAAAAACATGGCAGACATTCAAAGCTTCACCAGCCTCTACTTTTATTTAGAAGAAAAAACTGTTTAGAGAACAACAAATATTCTGAGAACCCCCTCAAAGAAGAAACAAAATGCCTGAGGCAATGTTTGTAGCTTTATTCCACTATAGAGAGGATTTTGGATATGCTTGCACTGCCTCCTGCTGGTCAGAGCTCTGCACTACAGTGTTCAACATCTGCTCTAATAGGTGCTCTGTCAGACTGGGGAACATTAGAGAAGTCCCATGTGAGATGGGGTGGTCTGAGGAAGCAAAGAAAGGCCAGTCGTTTGAATTTAATAAGGAACCCATTTATCAAATGTAACCACTATGTTGAACATTAAAATATTTTACTTTGAAAAAATGTCTGCTTTTTGGAGGAAAATAGGCCCAATATTCCAACATTTAAAAGATTCAGATCCAAAAGTGCAGGGAAGTTCTGAATACCATGTTGCTTTGACTGGATTTATGAATGAACTCAAACTGATGTGGATAACCATTTAAATAGGAACCCTAGACTCTCAAAAATATGTTTTTTTAAATCGCAAGACTTGAAATGACTCGAGAAATGGGAATCCAACCCACATGAATGCAGAAAGTTCAATATTTCAATTGATTCAAAAGCGATTACATTTTACAATTTAATTTAGCATTCAAGTTGTATTCATCTTGGCCTTTCTTTGCTTCCATACATGTCGGATTGGTGTTGGATGTCTGTGTTCAGTTGAGAAGCACAGGCCCTTATGAATCATATTATTAGGTTTTTCAAGCTTATGCCCTATTTTGACAATATATACAATATTTCAGATACTGGCGGTGACTTTTAGAGGAATCTGGGAGTTGTTTGGGAATGAGGAGCAAACATTTCTCAACTAGCTTATGTTGGAACGAAACCACGTGGCATGGAGGGGATTTGCGAGTAGAATACTGGATGAGACTAAGAAATAGTGAAAGAAGCGATGAGCTGCTGCTGTACTGATCTGCTGCCGTCTACAGAGGATAGAAAGAGACACAGAGAAAGAGAATATAAAACAGAGTTGGTTTTCTTTTCACAAGAGTCCTCTAGAGGGCTCAACCCCCTCATCTCCTTCAGAGAAACACACTCCTGTCCTCTCGTTAGTGTGTGTGCAGGTGTAACAGAGTCCATGTGTTTACTTCCAACTGCAGAGTGTGTTTTATGTGTGTTTTATGTGTGTGAGTCTACTTGTGTTCTTTAGTAGGAGCAAAGTACAGCTCCATGGGTTTGTTCACCTTCCAGTACTTTTCGCTGACCAGCTCCAGAGAGAAGGACCCGTTCAGAACCTGTGGACAGAGGGTAACACATCAAACACAAATCTAATATATCACTGTCACCAGTGCAGTGCTTATGTATAAAAACTAGGGCTGTCAAACGATTACAATTTTTAATCAGATTAATCACAGCTTAAAAATTCATTCATCATGATTAATCACCATTCGAACTATGTCCAAAATATGCCATTTCCTTATGTATATTGTTGTGGGAATGGAAAGATAAATGAAAGAAGGCGGATATATCCATTTAAATGTTTATTATAACATTTTTCTGTGTGTCAAAATGAAAGACAGACCTATCAATCATCAAATCGTGGGGTCTTATTTCATTACGTGTTGATTTCTACCAACGGGGGAGTGCTTCAGGAAAGTCGACGGGGACGGGGACGGGGAGTACTTCAGGAAAGTCGGAGGGGGGGAGGGGGGCTAGTGGAGTACTTCAAGAAAGTCGACGGGGGGGGGGCTAGTGGAGTACTTCGTGACCACAGAGTGTGAATGTTGTGATCAGCTGTTTTAGCGCAGTTCTCCAGTGAAGGGGGGGAGTCTCCCTCCGCAGCCGGTTGGCGTAGTTTTGGCACAATGCCGTTGTGAAGACCGACGTTAGCAGCAGCCCTGGCTGTGCACACAGAGTCCGACTCTGTCGTCCGGTGATCTAACCACCTTCTGGAAAAGCTTCACAAGTACGTCGGTACGCAAATGCGCTTTGTGACACAAGTGACGGTACACATTTAAGATTGTTGCCGTGCATGCGTACCTGCGTACCAGTTATGTGCACTTCCTGCAACAACACCACGCCGTTATCTTGATTCTGATTGGCCAGAAGACATTACCAAAGATGTTCTATTGACAAGGTTCTTACACCTTTTCCAAAGTCAAATTCAAGAACTTTTCAAGCATCTTACAGCTGTTGTAAATTACATATTTATATACACATACTCAAATGATTATTTCCCCACCTCACATTAAATCAGATGTTCTTTATGCTATAAACAACCAAATGTGTGTTTCGTGATAGCCTTCTACACAAGGATGAAAAATTAAAGAAAAGAAAACTAAGTTTAATATTTCAAAATTAGTGATCTGTACATAGACTGGGCCTCCCATATAACCTGTCTGAGCCAATATAAAACAATCAGCCAAATAACTTTTCAATACATTATTGATTACTATTGTTGAGGTACTTTTAGGTTGGCAGTGAACATAAGTCAGAGGTACATGGTGTACTTTTCCTCCACTCCATGTATTTAATCCCTTTAGTTACTTTACAGATGTGGATGAATGATGTGAAATATAATCAAGTGTTAAATCAGACTTTAGTTCCACCTGGAGTAAATCCACAAGCTACCCTGCAGTATACAAAGTCATTCAAACTAGCTGCACCTTTACCAGCTTTGAGAACACTTTCATGATCAATCATTATAAAACATATCATATCTATTATTCTGAAATGGACCAATCTGCACAATGACTACTTTTACTGTCGCTACTTTCCCTATATGTTGATGATAATACTTTTCTACTTTTACTTGAGGAACATTTTGTATTCAGGACTTTTACTGTAACAGAGTATTCCTACACTCTGGTACTTCTACTTTTACTCAAGTACTAGATCTGAGTACTTCTACTTTTACTCAAGTACAATATCTGAGTACTTATTCCACCTCTGGTAGTGAATTGTAGCCACAAAATCACGCAGAGCTGCATAAAAAATGGAAAATAATATTTACAAATGTGTACAATGATTTGTAGGTAATGTTGACTACTCAAGACACCTGACTCATACATCTTCAAAGGAAGACTGTGTTCATTCTACAATTACATGGGATTAAAGCAAAATGTAGTTTTACTTGTATAATACTTCAATTTTAGATAAAAGACAGTTTGTTTTCATCTGTTTTCAAATAAACAAAGTATTGGCTTTCAGAATATTAAACTTGTTTTGCAAATTCAGATGATAAATACAACTTTGAAGCTTGTAACGGCATAATTACAAGCAGAGAACGGACTAATGTAACATCACAGCAAGCATAACAACAGCCGGTGTTTCTTGTAAGTGTTTCCCCCGGTACACAAATGCAAAAATACACTAACACACTCGCGAGCTTCCCCCAGACCAGTAATACAAACGAAAATGTGTCTTCGGGTCAATGTGATTGATTTCGATAGAGCAAGTCACATTTGGTTTAGGCACGAAACATACTACCAGTAGAAATACATTACTTTCAAATTCGCTCTGTGTCGAATCAATAGATTATATTTCGTGACTATAACACGAAATGCCGTGAGTGCTTCATCCTCTGAACACCACACGATGGCGACTGTAACGCACATAACAAAGGTAAGCTCCTCTGAAATGATTGTCCCCTGCAATTATTATTATGCCTCAATTGAGTTCTCTATTCAGCTCGCTAACGTTAGCCTAATCTAAAATGCTCTACTACGGCGTACCTTTCATGTGGCTCGTCAGCGCAGACTCTCGCATCGTTATTTTTGCAAACTTTGCAGGAGGCTACTCGTGGGCTTGACCCTCGTCTTAGCCATGGCTTGTATTTGTCTTCTGCTAGCCAACGCTCGTTGAAACTGCAACTTCCTGGCACACTTCATCTATCATTCTCATCAGAATGCCCAGGTCACACGTAACACAAACACTTGCAGGTCGCGAAATGTCCAAATATGGTCATTTCTTTTGTATCAGCAACCAATCGTGAAAGTAAAAAGGGGTCTTAAGCCAAAAAACTAAATCTCATTGGCTGGTGTCAATTTCTGACAACGTGATGCGTTCAGATGCGTCACGTGGTGTGCTAAAACACTTCCTGGTTTAGCTTTCGCTGGAAATTTTTATCTCAAAATGGCAAAAGAACGGCGAAAAAAACGTTCACAGAGAAGACAAGTGTCACTTGCACGAAAAAGGTTATACAAAAAAACAAGTGATCCCGACCATGAAATACCTTCACGGAGTGCGTCGTTTCGCAAGCTGTCATCCAAAGAACAGCAGGGTTTAGGTTGCGCCTCACAGCTAACTTTAAAGGTCATTTTCTCAAAATGAGTTTTTTCTCCTCTTCTGAATGAGAAATGTCCACTTCAATTGCACGTACATACACCAAACCTTCCAGTTATATTCCTATCAATATTCTGAAGGCTTTTACAGAAGGGTTTTTTCATATATCATTCATAGCCTGAATTATATAACATTGTATACCTAAACACATGGCGAAAATTGTGTGATAAGTGTGATAAAAAGAGATATCCAAAATCCCTTCAGTAAAAACTTTAGATTCTAATATGACTACAAAATTAAACAATAATTTCGAACCTGAATTTATCCAATGTTCAGAATTGTGTTCCTGAAATGTATTAAAATATGCGCATATTTAATGAGATTATGGCTCATTTGCACGGGGGGGGGGGCGGGGTGGTGCCCCTACAAATAGAATCAAATTCTGTGGGAAACACTGGATAATAATATTGAGATTGGAAAAAATATCTAGTGTGTGTACTCACAGTGAACTGGTTTGCCGCAGTAGGTATGTAGATGGTGTACTGTTTCTCTGAAGCTGCCTCCACGTTCACAGGGCTGGCCTCAGCGTTTCTCCTCAGCTCCTCCAGAGCCAGTCGGACAGCCAGGTATTTGGACAGGTGATCCACTGTGGCGTTACCGGACGTCTTGATGTAGCGAGGGACAAACTCCACACTGCGGACACACATTCAAACATCAGCAGGCAGGCCATTGTAACTAGGGCTGTAGCGATACACTAATCTCACGATACGATACACGATATTGAGCTCACGATACGATATATATCACGATATTCAGCCAACGATACGATTTGATATAATTCGATACACTTACATCATTTTCTGAAAGATTTGAAAGGGACAGTGTGATTTTGGTGACATCTTGTGAGTGTTCCATTGACTTGGATTGAATTAATTTAACTGAAAACTGAAAGCATCAATTATACAATATATGGCTCTGACTAGACAGAGAGTCTACAGCTTGCAAATGCTGGACAAAATGACTCAAAAGATGTGGTGAGAAAAAAAAAACATTTATTGAAACAGTGCCAACTGTAGCTTACAAGCCTTTGAAACGTAAGTACATAAAGTGCAGTATCACAATGGACAATGGAGAATTAAAAGGTGCAGCAGGTGGCCTGTTCTGAACAGATTCTTTTACAGCATTTTTAGCTTAACACAGAATATGAGGTAGCCAATAATTCAAGTCACTAAGAACAACATTTAATGTAAAATGTACCTGCCAATAATTCAAGTCCAAAGGAGTAACATTTAAGCCAAAAACACTAAACAGAAAGGCTCCTCTCTACATAACTGCATCTACATTCTCTTCAGATTTTTGTTCAGGAATATAATCTGATCAACGTGGTCTGGGAGAAGTGCACTTCTCTGAGCAGTGACGATGTCCATTCCCAAACCGCCCCCTACACCCTATCCCTCCGTTTGCGCGTTCACGCGGAGGGTCCGCCTACGAGTGTGGAGCGGGAGTGGGCTATCAAGCCCTCAAACAGCGAGTCTGCAGCGGTGCTGACTTGAGACCGGTCTCTACCTGACCGGAGTCGCGCTGTGTGTGTCCACTGCTGTCAAGCTGTTCACAAGTAGTTCCAGTCAATCAATCAATGTTTATTTATATAGCCCAATATCACAAATGATACATTTGTCTCAGTGGACTTCACAGTTTGTACAGAATATCAGTATGACAATACGACACCCTCTGTCCTTAGACCCTCACATCGTACAAGGAAAAACTTCCAGAGAAAACCCACAGTTTAAAGGGAAAAATGGGAGAAACCTCAGGGAGAGCAACAGAGGAGGGATCCCTCTCCCAGGACGGACAGACGTGCAATAGATGCCGTGTATAAATTGAAAAGATAATACATTTGAAACATAGGTAGTCCAAATGTTTGGAAATGCATGTGTGTATAATAGGAAGATGAATCCACGAGTATATCCATCCAGGACTTATGATCCAGGACCACAGCCACGACTCAAGATCCAGGACTCGCGATCCATGACACAGGACCGCAGGATCATCCATGACTCCGGATCCCGGCGTATATAGACACCATGTTTCCAGCAAACATCCACTGATAAACTGCGATGTTAACAACCTCATGATAACCTCATATGTTTTAATTTAGGATCATACCTGTGTTTAGTCTAGAAAAAGGTAAATGTGTGCATTTTATTATAAAGTTGTGTATATTTACAGACTGTTGCAAAAACTAAGAAGCTTATAAACATCAGGTTTAAAACTAAAAGAGCTTTGAAACACAATGAAAGATGTTAGGAGTTTTATTTGAGTTATTAATTTAAACTTTTTGTCTAAGAGATGCTGATTTGAAACCGTTGTTACATACAGTTACGGCATTTCCTGTTTCTGCCGGAGAGAGGGGAGGCCGTCCCAAAGCTTGCTGCTGTATTTACTCCCTCCATCTGACAGGAGGGAGCCTCGTTGAGCTGCGAGTGTGGCTACAGATGGAGTTCACTCCGTCGAGGGAGTGTTTTGGGATTGGGCCGATATCTCCGGCGGCAGAGAAGACCCCCTCCAGTGTGGTTAATGTTTGCCGCCATTCTCCTGAACCGCTTCGCACTCACTGCGAGAAGAAGACACCGGCGTCTGTGTATCTAGAAATGCTCTACAGCGAAACTAGCGGCTCGGCTGGCTGACGTAATCGCTCTTCATGCAAAGCGAACGGGGGGGAATGGGCAGCGAGCAGAGTGCCAGGCGGAACACGGGGGATTTGAATGGGAGTTAATGTATCGATACCCGCGGCTGAAATATCGTTACTTTCTCGGGAAACAAAATATCGATATATATCGCAGGATCGATTAAATTGCACAGCCCTAATTTTAACCACATAGGACTGATTTAATCAAAGCACTTTTACAGTGTTTTGTTTTGGAAGCATATTCCATGCCACTCCTTAGTGCAAACACAATATTCTACACAACAACTGTGCACTGTATTCTAGCTAATATTAAACATGATCAAAATAGTATACGTTTGGCAGTTTACCCTTTGTCTTCTTGCCTTTATGTATTATGTTAACATATTAATGATAACTTAAGGTATGCCATTGCTATGAAACGTTCAATGTGACCTTGGGCAAGATACTCAACCCCAAATAGAACCTAATGGCCAACAGTGTGCGAGTGTGTGTGAATGTTAGCCTCCTGAATGCTGACTGTATTTGTAAAGCGCTCTGGTGGGTTTTCAAAGACTGGAAAAGCTCTATACAATGCAGTATGTGTGAGGGTGACTACCTGTTTTGAGCGTCGTCCTTCTCCATCAGGGTGGGGTGTGGCCTGAACACCAGTTCTATCTCGCTGGCTCCACCGTCAATCACAGAGTCCCCGCCCCCGTTCTCAGCAGCGTTGTCCATGTCCAACCCGCTGTCATCACTCGTCTTTGTGCGCTTAATGCTTGGACCTGCCTCCTGAATTTATTTTTGCAAAACACACCAATGAGAACATACGCAGGAATCCTGACGTCAAATGTCCTTTTAAGACCCTTTCCATACATGTTAAGACCTCATCGCCACTTTGAGTTCTAACCGGTTACATTGCACACTTTACCTCACATTTACTCTATACAGTATTGATTGTCCTTCCTCCTTATCTTCCAACCATTTGGACGCAAACTTGAATTTCCCCATAACGATGTGGTTTAACAACCGGCGTAAACGGACCTTTGCGCACTATCAAGCAGTGAGCGTGCGATGTCCTGTTCAGATGACGTCAAATCCAACGGGATGCCATAAATAAACTACACAGAATCACACTACATACCTACGCAATGATTACATTCAGGCACACTGTAGAATACAACCTCTCTGGACAATTTATAGACTTATTGAAAACAAGCTACAAAATGTAACACCTTGGAAAATGCCCTTTAATACTTTTTAATAGCCTTCATTTTCACTAAATTGATTTATCAACTTGTAAAAAAAATGTTAAGACCCCACGGACACTGCTAAGCTAAAGGCAGCTAATCTTCCGTGTGATGGCCTTTAGTAGTTGATTTAGTTTATGATACATCAAAACTTCAGACCAATGGTGTATTTACTAATTTCCAGGTTTTTGAACTAATTCCTGCACCACTCTATATTAGTATTCACATCCTGTAGGCATGCATGCTTGCCTGCACACACAGCAGTGTGCATCTCAACAGTAACCACATCTCCTCAGTCTAATCATCACACAAGTTCAGCGTAACAATTACTGTTAACCATTAATCAGTGTGAGAAAAAGTTTTTAGAGAGTACTTGTCCATGGACAAGTGAGTTTGGCAATTTACTTGTCCGAATACATTTTTCACTTGTCCAGAATGGACACAAATTGGGGCCACTGGAATCTTCTTCTTCTCCATCGTATTTTACATTTTCCCACGGTTTTACGACACCGCTAACGTAAGTGAGCGGTGAGATTTTACTGCATCACACATAGGGTTGGGTATCGTTTGGATTTTAACGATTCCGGTTCTGCTTTTCGATTCCAGTCATTTTCGGTTCTCGATTCCGGTTCTTTGAGAGGGTAAAAATAAGTCCCATGAAAAACTGGGATAAAAATATATTTATGAAAACATTAAGTCAAATCTGTATTCCTATTTACAAATCACTTCATACTGTTTAATCTATTACGGTTATTGAATACAATTATATAAAAATAATCTCTGCATTGTTTATTTAGTTTTAAGTGGTGCAGTTTGAGAATGTACAATTGGCCCAGTCTCCTCTGATGTTACACTGCAACCTGCCTGTGAGACAGAGTCCAACCACACATGTTCAACGCATAGGCCTTATAATAATAATAATAATAATACATTATATTTATAGCCTATAGGCCTAGCGCTTTTCTACAACTCAAAGACGCTTGCACGCTTACACATGTCCTGCAATACACATGCTGCAGCTGCCCAGCTGCTCACTGTTTGTAAAAGTAAATAAATAGTATTTTCATTTCAATAATGTACTTTCTATACCCTCCTTCATAAACAATACTGACATCCCTTTGCTCCTCCGAGTCTGGGGGTCCGGGGATGTGAGGAAAGCGCTAGGACACAGGGAGGCTGCTTCACTTCATAAATGAAATGGCGGTCAATATTAACAACACAGGAGCTAAAACGCTTAATAACCTTCATTACGCGTTAAAGAAAGAACATAAGAAAGTTTGACAAAGATGAGGCTGTTAAACGGGCAGCAGATCCGCTGTGTGTAGAAAGAGAGAGAGAGAGAGACGCTGAGCCGCACCGTGCAGCGATCAGCTGATACGGAGCATAGACTAGAGAGAGCTGCGGTCCGCGGGGCTCGGCCTCCTTTCCTCACAACTCTTATCAATCCCGGGGCCGGCCAATTGTTATTTCTTGTTCCTACTCGGAACCGAGTTTTGCTTCCCAACTCTGCCACTGTGCTACACTTCCCGCCCCGCCCCCGTCTAACTGTACAGACAGCGGCGAGATGCATTTCCTTAGGAATCGACAAGCAGAACCGAAACTAACATTTCTAAACGAACAATGGTGGACACGTACAATTTGCGAATGAGTTCTGCCTTTTGTAAACTGAATTTATCAATAATTTTTCAATAAATCAGGGCGAAAAACGTCACTTGTCCGCCGGACAAGTCAATTGAAAGATCTACTTGTCCGATATTGTAAATAACACGTCCCGGACGGTGGGACGTGTACTTTTTCGCACACTGATTATTATTAGCATGGTGTCTAAGGTTTAGCAGTTTCTGGTTGCATACACTGTTATGTCAAAAATGCATCCTCCTCATTGTTGTCATGTTTGATAGTCTGAAACATACCTGGTTGCTATGGACAGAGGCGTTGCTACAGTGGGAGGAGTCTCCGTTGTCCTCAGCTCCGCTCCCATTCTCCACTGTGTGTCTCTTACCACGCTGCAATCTGAAGGAAACAAACCCAAAGTCCAATCATTGGAGAGGACACACTCTTTTGTTTGCATTGTCATTGTGTGTCTGGAGGTGAGTGTGTACCTGGTCATAGCCTGTATCTTCAGCCCCTCCTCTATGCTGTGGGACAGGGCTTGCTGGTTGTTGTGTTTGCTGATGCGGGCCAACACCCTCTCTTGGTGGGCTTCATATTCGTCACGACTGGGATAAATCTTGCCTGAAATGGGAAAAATTAAATGAATAAAAATGTTTTTCTGCGTAGTAATTAAACTTCCTTGTAACTTCTGAGGTAACTTACTTATCAGAGCATCAAAGTTGGGGTCTGGACGCAGCGACCTCTTGGAAACCAGCTTCTTACGACATGTAGGACACTCTTTATTACTGCAGGGAGGGAAAAGAGACAAACTAAATCAAATGATGCCTATCCAACTGTATCCATTTTCCTTTCATCATTATGGTTTGAATGTTTGTCTTATTAATATAAGGCTTTAGCGTAAGTCACACTAAGGTTTAAAAGATGTTCATTCAAGTCTCACTTATTGGCTGTCTAATGTGCGCTGTCGGGTATGACGTGCATGTCATTATGCCTATATGTGGCAGGACAATGGTTCACAGCTGAGTTTGTGATTAGACGGGAAGCGGTATAGTCTTATAGTATAGCAAGGAAGTTTGTCTTCATGTTTGAATGCCGCCTTGATCAAAGAATAAATCTGATCTGATTCAACGCTACAACGATCTCCGCAAAGTTTGTTTTGTTCCAGCCCAGCAGATTGTTGGTTTCAAATGGTAACCTGTATTCAGGGCCGAAAGCCGGCACCAGTGGAAAGAATAAAAAACATGTTTGCAATCAGGTCCGGCTCTGAACCAGCCCTGGATCCGCTTTGGTGGAAAATGGGTAGGAGAAAGCTCTTCTGCTGGGTGAAACTTACCCAGATCTTAAGGCTGTGATGATACAATCAGCACAGAAGCGGTGCAGACATTCTTTGGTTGTCATTGTGTTCTTCAGCATGTCCAGGCATATAGGACACATGAGTTCGCTGTGCAAGGACCTGGGCGACACTGCTATTTCCAGTCCATCTGTTATCGCCTCCTGTGCCAGTACGAAACAGATCCAGATGAAGGTTAGTACACACAAAGATACATCTGTCTGTAGAGGGGTATCATGCTGACAATGCTCTGTTCATGTTTTTAGGGATACCTGGGTGGCCCACCATGTGTTGAAAATAATTAAATGAATGTATGCTTAAGGAAAACATGTCAACAAGAGATATTTGATAAAAACACTTAAATGAGTGAAATAATATACTATGAATTGTTACCTGTGGAGTTCTCTGCAGCTCGTACAGACTCAGCTCCCAGGTCTTACTGAGTGGCTGAACCCCGTTGGTCTGAACCGTCTGTGTCATCACTGCAACACTGAAACACAAAAGTAAATGTTCTTGTCATGTTACGATGTTTATTACAGATGGCAATAACATTAATACTTACTAATTGGCTTTGTCTTTCATAGACCAAAACACTTAGGAAACAGATCTGTAGAATACATCAGCTTGCACAACAAAAGAACATTCCCATTATCAGTGTTTCCCACAGATTTGAAATATACTTGGGGGGGTGGTGGTAGCGGGGGGGGAGGGGGTTGAGGTGACGTGCAACAACATTAACATTAACCTTTCTGTTGGTCACTTGTTAGCAGACCCTTCACACGATGGCAGAGGGAACAGGTACAGGCAGGGCCCAGTGATAGCCCTATAGTTTAAATCTACTACCCATAAGTAAACATATGGACATGGGTTACTATTTTTATTTTTTATTTTTAAAATGGTAAATGTATTTAGGAGCCTATCAATGTGATTTTCAGTGGGGGTGGATCTCAAATTCTCTAAGGGGGTCCGGGGGCATGCTCCCCCGTAAGATTTTTTTTTTTTAATGTTGGAGTTAAATGCATCAATCTGGTGCACTTTGAGGGGAAAATAAAGAGACTAGATCTATGGAAGCACCTATATGAGACAGAACTGTATGTACATTTCAATAATCATAAAATCATGGCCATAACCAATAACATCCCATTTCCAATATGAAAAAACACTGACACCCTCAAATGGAAATATGTGTTTACATAAATGGTGACCAACCCATTTGAGACCCAATGAGAACTTAGACTAAGTTAACTATCTAAACACTCAGAGTCCTTTACCTCACCTGAGCTGTGGTTATCCCGAGTTTGAATGACACACAGAGACCAATCAAGGGCTTTGATTTATGATCTGTATTCAGGCTGAGACATTAAGGGTAAAATGCCCTCCGGGCCGGTGGAATAGTATTATCACTGGCCCCACTATTGTAACCACTGGCCAGGAGCATTTGTCCAAACAAAATCGATTAATAATGAAGATAATTAATACATTTGTTGCAATAGTAATTTATGCACTAACTACATTACTACTTGTACTACAACATTTGAATCATCAGTTCTTCCTCATTTTCCTCAATTGTTCATATTTGGTTTATTAAAATAATGATATTGTGGTCATTGCTAAAAAATGTCTGCTATTATGAGTATTATAATTATTTGTATAATGCGCTTTCTGCCTTCCTGTCATTAGGAGTTAGACATGTAATGGATATGTAGTAGATTATATTAGAACCTTCATTCTCCTAAACTGCTGGGACATTTCCCTAAAGCCAATACCTTTATATGTTCTACTCTTCACTTACTTGTCAGCAAAGGTTGGCATTGATGTACAGAGCCGACAGAAGACCTTGTTTATATTGGCATCATATTGAGAGGTGCAGCCAGTGACGCGTCCTAAAACCAGGAAGTAAGCTGCTGGTTCCCTCGACAAAATGCAATGGGATTTCTCCTCAGGGTTTTGGAAAATAGCTGGAAATAAGGTCTGTGGAAAACGAACCCGTTTGATAAATGCACGTTTTGTTCAGACCGATAATCTCCACATGTCTACCATACTTTTATAATTTTCGAATCATAAATCTAATCGATAGATTATGAAAGGGTTTTAGGACGCGTCACTGCACCACTAGAAGCCAACTCCTTCGATCAAGCTGGCTGAAACTTTCTCTCCCTCTTCTTCTCATACTCCCTGTCACTCTCCTTTAACTCCTCCGGTGACTTTCTTTTATTTGAAGATTGTTTTTTGCCAGGCGCTTGGCCGGTTACCGCTGGAATTAAAAACATTAATGGCGAATGGCTAGGTGGCACGATAGTCTGTAGTGAAGGAGCGCGCTCACGGGAACCTGCTCGCGCTGCGCTCCACAAACGGCTGTTTGCTTTTCACCCAACAACGACAACCGACTCACAAAACGCTATGTTGTAGTATTAATAAACGAAAAAATTTAACTAAGTTGCAAGTCAAAATACCAATACCACAGGACAATTCTTTTTTTTAAAGCAATATTTTTAGTGGCCCGAGCGGGAGAGTGGAAAGTACGTTATGCTGGCTGTATTATTGAAATGTACATACAGTTCTGTTTCATATAGGTGCTTCCATAGATCTAGTCTCTTTATTTTCCCCTCAAAGTGCACCAGATTGATGCATTTAACTCCAACATTTAAAAAAAAAATCTTACGGGGGAGCATGCCCCCGGACCCCCCTAGAGAATTAGTGTCTAAATAGTGCTTCCGGGCCAGCGGGCCATTTATAATGTTGAGCCCTGGTATGACAGTGGCCATGTCGGCAGGCCACATTATGTAGACAGCCAGTCACCCTTTGCCTGCTTGCGAGGGGGCGGGGCAGTTTACACACACACGCAGGAGATGGCGGAGAGAACGCGCTCCGAGGTGTGGTTAAACTTTAGCCATCTCGATGTGGACAATGCTCGTTACCAAAAGTGCAATAACAGTTTATCATATAAAGGCATAAAACGAGCAATTTGTCTAAACATTTAGCAAAAGTGCACCACATTCAGACGGAGGAATGCACCGGGTTCGACTGTCTTTCTAGTAGCTCTGTAGCCCCGTCCACGAGTAACGTTTCCACGTCAGGTGTTATGTATGCTAGCAGCAACACACAGAGTTAACTCAGTTATAAAAACATAGGTTAAGGATTAGAGGTAACTGAGTTATTTTGTTAAAGTTTCAGCTATTCTGTTTACAGTTCTGTCATCACATTATTTAATATGATTTGTTAAAACATTGTTGTTTCTTTTGATGTGAAATATTATGCATTTAATTAAAATAAAAAGCAATGTTAGTTTTGTTCACAATTTGTTTAGTTAGTTTACCTTATTTCTTGTCAAAAGAACCGTTAATACTATCGTTAAAAGGACCGGATCGATAAGCAGTATTGATATAAGTAGTAGTACAGTTAAAACCTTAACGATCTGAATAATCGATTAATCGTTTCATTAATCGATAGATTAATCGATTATCAAATTAGTCGTTTGTTGCAGCCCTAACACAGACCCATATGCATAGGTTTGCACACAGTTAGCATAACACAATCTTCTGCATTTTTAAAACCATGTTTATATAAATTAAGAAGCGAAATGGAAGATTTGGGGGGGAAAATACAGATTTTTTTTAAAGAATACATCGCCGTTTGAATTTACATTCAGATTCCATTTTATAGTTGTACACAGTACATTAGAGCTGCTCAATTAAAAATCGTATTTTAAATCGCAATCACGATTATGGCTTGCAACGATTACGAAAACAACGTCATCGAAATAAAACGATAATTATTTTATTATGATGATTACTTTTTCAGTTGAATTATACTTAAAGTTCAGGGTAATCAACTGTTAAAAAAATACTGTTCAAATGTTTTTTTCTCCAATAAATTGATGTTTTCAAAGTAAATGGATAATCGTGATTAGGGATGCTCCGATTGATCGGTCACCGATCAAGATCGGCCGATACTCACTCTCCACCGATCGATCAGTGCTCTATAAACTAGGGATGCACCGAATATTCGGCCGCCGAAGATTATCGGCCGAAAATGGTTAAAAAGGCCCTTTCGGCCGAAAGGGCCTCACAGCCAACATGTCTGGCGCTTGGAGATATTTAAAAATATCAGAGAAAGAGGCGCGGATTGCGATTTGTAAAACGTGTTCAGCTGACATTTCTCGAGGGGGTGTAACTGCAAAGACTTTCACCACTTCGGGATTACCCCACCACTTGAAATCAAAACACCCGGACAAATATGCGGAGTAAGATCAAATCACAAGCACTGACAGCGAGAGACTGTTCAGCGCTGCCTCTCATGTGCTTGATGAGAAGAGGAACAGACTTATGGCTGATAAAGCAGAGAAGCTACTGTTCATTAAAAAGAACCTCCCACTTTTCCTTAATAAGTAGATAAGGCTGGCCTATCATAAGCTTATCTAGTTCTACATGCCTACTCTATACCCACTTTCCTGAACAATTTTCATTGTGAGTTATAATTCACCATCTCAGGTTATCATTAGGGGGAAATGACAGCAGCACAGTGCTCAATATATTGTACTTTCGGTATCTAAATGATACAATGTTGTTTACATTGCTCATGAGGACAGACCTATGGGACAGACCACCTTATTTGCAGATTCTTGAAATTGTAATTTAATTTGTAATTGATTGTGGATTTTGTATCCAGTTTTCACTTTATGTATCTTTATACAATGTTTACTACTTTGTTTATGAGGACAGACAGCCTTATTTACAGATTCTTGAAATTGAATTGTAATTTCATTTGTAAATAGTGTGGATTTATCCAGTTTGCACATTTGTATGCATGCACTTATAGGTGCATTTGTTGTTGTTGAAGGCCTGGCTGTTACAGTCTTTATTTACACTATTTTGTTGTAGGCCTTCTGGCCTGGATGTTTATGTAGTTTTAAAGCACCTTGGCTTTGTTCTGAATGCACTTTGTTGTAGTTTTCCTACAGAGAAAAGAAAATGCACTTGACTTGGAATTAATGTACTGTATGCATTCAAAAGTGCTGAATAAATGTTTTATGGACCCATAATAGTGATTATTATTTAAGTTAAGTTTTGCCATAATCATGTCTTTTTCCATAATCAGGTAGCTGAACAACATTGGTAAAAAATGTATACATTATATATATATATATTTCTATTAATCATTTTCGGCCTTTCGGCATTCGGTTTTCGGCCAACTGTTTCCTATTTTCGGTATCGGTTTCGGCCAAGAATTTCCCATTCGGTGCACCCCTACTATAAACATGCCGATCGCGAGAGCTGATCGCATGACGTAAAATACATGACACTTTTCTCTGTGTGCGGCAAAACAAGCTCGCCAAAATGGCTTCACCGGTCTTGCATTATTTTAAGGTCTCTGAAAAAGACAGTAAAATAGCGGAATGCAACGTGTGTGAAGCAGAAATCCTGCAGCTCCGCCCGCCGGACCGGTGAGTGGAGCGAAATACACAAGAGTTAGACCTAACACACTTAGCTATTTGATCTACCTCTGGAACAAGCTAAACTAGTTATACATATATTTATTCTTCGGGTCACTCATTACTGGATCAGAGAGCTGCATGAAATACTGACAGGCTGTCAGGAGAGAGGGGGAGAGAGAGAGAGAGAGAGGGGGAGAGAGAGGGAGAGAGTAAAAGAGAGCGCTTCCGCTCATTTCTCCTGTGTTCTCATCCAAAGTTAATGTAAACTTGAATAATGTACTTCATTTGAATGTAATAATTAAGTTGATTGTTGTTTGTGGAAGCTCCAGTGAATGAGAATTAACTGAGTTTAAACATCACTTTAAATGGAAATTTAAAGTGATGTTTAAATCTTCCATTTAGGCCCCGCCCACTCGATCGGATCGGCATCGGCCGATACTGATTCCGGTGATCGGCCCCAAAATTGGCGATCGGAGCATCCCTTATCGTGATATCAATTATTGACCCAAATAATCGAGATTATGATTTTTGCCTAAATCGAGCAGCCCTACAGTACAGTATGCTTAAAATGTACATTTTCAAGTAAACTCCATTTGCGAGAAACTGGATCTCAATTACATATATAAAGGGACAAGATTAGTAAATCAATATGAAACACTTATATTGCCATTTATATTGAAGAATACGGAGGATGAACTTCGAAGCACCAATGGATGGAGAGAATAACCCCCAGTTCTTATTTGACACTTGGATACTGCACACATTGAGAGTGAAGATTCTCAAGAAGATAAGGGAACAACTGAATTTGACAGCGCTGTTCTTTATTATGACTGTTAATTAAAATTCTAACCTGTAATGTACATGTTCACCACGTCTTACCCATGTCTCACTGTTTACAGTATTTACATTTTCCTTTAGGAATTTATAGTTCTAATACATTTTATTTTCCAAATTACATATTTTATAAATGACATCAACAGAACAGAAACATTTTTAGGGGGCTACTTTCCTAAATGGCTTGCTAGTCCAAAATGTGTGCTCCATTTTAAATGTATGACTTTTACAATTGATTATATAATACAAATATTGACGTCATTTTGTTTCACCTTAAGAGTATTTGAGTTGATATCTGTCTGACAATAAAGACATTTCAAGACACCACAACATTTGGAATACTTTCAAACGGTAATTATCATATCATTTTAAAGTTTCTTAACAATTGACAGTGGTATACACCTCAAGGTAGAATCCTTCAATTAAATATTTCATATTCCTCCCAATGCGTAGAGCTTTTTGTTTGAGAATCAACCAAGGAAGAGCTAGAGAAGAACATTTCCAAATGATAAGGCCAGACAGAGGGAATTCAGAACTAATTTAGGACTAATTTGGGACTTTAATAATCCAAACATCCTAACGTAATTCCATTGACAATTTAAAGAATACCTTTTGCCTCAGTGTCCATGCCATCTGAGACCTTTTAGTGTTGCATAGCTTGAATTCAAGACCAAAATATTTTCCAAGTCAACCAGGGGTAACCAACAACGGTATTAAGCTTGGTGGTCCATGAGTTACAGTCCTGCCTAGCTTTAGAAAAGGCCTAGAAACCTACATTTTGAAATGTGCATCTACTCTTAAATTGCCGTGGATGTGGTCATGCTGCCTACATCCTCCAGACAGAAGGTGTACACTGGTCTGGTACATATTGATACAATATATTGAAGCCAAACTGATGTTTTTTTTTTTTAAGGTTATAAATTATCAAGAAAAACAAAACATAACAACGGGGACAATAACCATGTGCCGTCATGGTAACGTTACAGGAATCAGTGATTGATGTCAACAAATAAAACCCAATGTGTTATTATAACAATCTGACTCCAACAAGATGTACAGCAGCCTACTGCGTATGTTCTTATTATACATCCATGATGTTAAGTCGTAGTAGCTAATGTTGATAGCTAGCAAAAGACAATGAGTAGCTAGTTATACATTAGCATTTGATTCAGTCCATGTTATAAGTAGCCTATTACCGAATCCTTTACAGATAAAAGACAGACCACGCGCACATACATCACGTAAAATGTGTGGGGCTCGGCTAATGCTAAGTGGCTAACAGAGAAGCTAGCTATCCTTCGTGATGCTAACATTCGAGGCGCATTCTGGTACAGCATGTACGTAGTCGAAAGACAACAAAGACGGCTTGCGTGTTTAACTATGTGTTTGTCTAACATTACAACTAATGATACTAAATGTTAATGTTTTAAATATAGCAAGGGGATCGTGAATGTAATTTGTGGCTGTGACAGAGGGAAAAACAACAACAGAGAAAGAGCCGCCGCACCAGCCTCTCGCGTGCTTTATACGCTTATTTAAACGTTTCTCCATCTGTTAAACATCTGTAAACGTGCATGGAAACCGTCTCTGATAATTATATTCAGACATACAAACGATACATTCCTACCTTGCGTAAAATACGATTGTTTCTATACTTACAATGTTCCGTTGTGGATGCGAGCCGATCCAACCTGAGCGTTTAGGCGAAGGCAATATGGCGGACGTAGAAGAAGCTATGTAGTCTGGGAAATTGAGGCGCTTTGCCAACGGGCCCCAGGATCCCTAATCAAATTGAGGGTGGATGTTGAAGAAAACAGGCAGTCTATTTTGTGCATATCAATTCTCTATCATCCTTTCATCTAAAATAACCTTATTTTGGAAAACACACCACATGGTCCCTGTGTGCACTGAATCTGAGCCACCCAATAATAAATCAAGTTCTGAACGCAGGAAGGAATGTTACCTTGAAAACCCTTAAAGAGCCTGTGACACGATTTTCCCCCATCATCCAAACCCATCAATTTGAGTAAATATTGTCCCCTTGAAAACCGTTACTGAACTGATTTTGGATAGTTGTACTTTGATAACCATTAATCTGCCCTTCAATGTCGACCATTTCCTGGATCTTCTCGGGGATTCTTCAAGTCCCGCCAAATTATGGATGACGTCAATGCGGGCACAGCGCTCCAGCTGCACCGTTCAGGATCCCAGCATCTGCATGTAAACGCACGATGGGGCACACAGCAGCAAGCTCAGACAGCGATGACAGTTTAATTTTGAACGTGTCTGAGAGCTCATATGAGGCTGAAGGATCGGTTTATTTTGTATCTGTTAGAAGTTTAGGAATTAGGTGCGTCAATATGGGCGATCATACGGTCATGTAGCCAGTGGTGGACTGGGACTAAAAATCAGCCCGGGACTCTCGACCGGCCCACTTCGGTACCACTAGTAAATTGTCAATGGGGGGAGTGGGGGATGTGCTAGTGACTTATCCGACCGGCTCACTTCGGTACCGGCCCCGATGGCCAGTCCGCCACTGCACCCAGCCCAGCCCACGTAAACTGTCAACGGGGGGAGCCTCGCTGCGGGGAAACGGTGGACCTAGTGTCCCGATCGGAGTGGGAATAATAATAATAATAATAATAATAATAATAATAATAATAATAATAATAATAATCCGTGCATTTTATCCATTAATTTCCCCAACATTGTGGTAAAAAAACCACACGTTTAATCCATGTTGGTGTACTACTACAACCAGTGGTGTAGTGGGGTGGGGATGTTTTTACTGGGTGGACGGGGTGGTGGGTGGACGGGAGACACTATGGACGCGCTCGTGAACTGTCAAGGGGGGAGGGGGGGGGGGGGGGGGGCTTGGGGACCTCTGTCGCCTGTCAGCGCAACTTACATGATGCCGTTTAGACAATATAATAATAAAGGGCGGTGCCGGCTGTCAGCGAACCGATCCGGCCTTTATGCGCGACTATCACTCAAATGCGGGACATAGTCTCAATGTGTGGGACGCGGGACAAATAATAAAAATGCTGTGTGTGCAGTCCCGCCCAGTGCGGGACACCTGGTCACCCTACACACACAGTTCTGCCCCTCACACCCACACGCTTCAAATCAAGTTGCATAAATGCTTGAGCTACGTTTTTATTATAATTACTGTGAAATCTGCCTATTATGTTTTCGTCATTATTACAACAAACACACACTTGCAACTGATAACACTGGCAATGATTTTAGATGTATTAGACTATTAAAAAAAGAAATCATGCTTCAATTAAGTGGGGGTACGGCGTAACCCCGCGTCCAACGCCCACTACACCACTGACTGCAACTACAAAAAGCTAAGGTTTGTTTTCTCATTAGGAAATGCAGACCGGCTCAAACAAAAGATTTTTAAATCATCATCCTCACGATCATTTAATGTATCATATGTTCGCCGAATTGACATGAAAGCACTAATAAATGTAGTTTCATCCACTTGAGTTTACAAAAATAATCTATTTGTTTTTATATCAGATCCGACGGGAGGAAATTCAGCAGCTCTCACTACCGATTTTTAATCCTAATTTAATCATCATCTTCACCACGATCATTTATGTTTATGTTCGCCGAATTGACATGAAAGCAATGACAAATATGAATATACTGTAGTCAACTTCATTAAAACGTTATTAACGTGCCTAAACTCAGTAATTCACCATTTCTACGCATGACAACACACTTTGTCCGTGTTTGGCTCTCTCGCCGCACAGTGAAGCGTTCCCACATTGACGTCACTTCCGGCTTCCCCCAAAACCTCAAAATGAGTCGAAGGAATTTTCCCGCGATGTTCGAAATTATTGATATTTATCGGAACGGTATCGCTTTTTCTTTTTTAAACTGACGGTTCGAGATTACTAGTAGCCCACTATTTCATTGCACAACAGTTGTTGGGTTCGTGTCACAGGCTCTTTAAATGCATTGGCAAAAACTAAGTAGTAACATCACAGCAGACAGATCTTGATATTTAGGCTAAAAAATAGAGGGAAAATTGAAACCAGAAAATGCATTTCCTGCTGAAAATGCGTGTGAATGCTGTAAACTGTGCAACAACAAAAAAAGGTATAAACAACAAAATGTATAGCCTCAATGTCCTGAAATAGCTGAACAAGTTAATATTTGAATGGTTTATAGCTGAAAGTAGGCTGAAGGAATTAAATATTAAATGTAAGTAGTGAATGAATGTGTATTAAGAAGAGAAAAGAAAGTAAAACGGTCATTCTACAGAAAAGGTGGAAGTACTGTCACTTACTTTTGCAGACACCAAAATACATGACGTTGACCTAAGGCTCACATTCATTATATATGTTGAATAAATAGAGATTGTCTTCGCAATGGTACTAAATAAAAAATAAAAAATAAATTGTTTTATACATAAATTGCAATTTATTTAAAATCCCAAGTCCAAGGAACTGCCTTGTCACTTTGATCATACATGGAAGTGGAGCCTAGAGTTTTCATTTAAAATATTTTTTTTCAATAAATAAATCTCATTCATATTTACATAACATTACATACATTAAATATAACAATGAAACGGTAAAAAAAAAAACGCAAATTATTATTAATAATATCCAATAAATGTCAGTCACCCAAAATTACGTCATTGGTGTTACTGCTACACAAAACGCTTTTATTTTTGAAGTAATGTACTGTCTCTGAAGTGCCTTCTGTAACAAGAGATCATTTGAGGCAGTGCAGTGGACAAAGACATAAGGAAAGTCAGATACTTCTTACTTTGTTTGTTAATGGTGTCATGTTATCTTCAAATTTGACGTGCATCTTTCAAGTCTGTCATTAGTGTTACTCATTTCATAGCCCTAGGGGTGAGCATTTGAATGAGAAAATGTATTGTATTGAAGAGTTAAACGATTTTTATTTTGACTGAAGCCATATTTGGTCTGACACATGGCAGCAATTTTGTTAGTGTTTTGTCCAAATTGTCACTGGTGTTACTCTTCTTCCTGGTAACACGTAACACCAGTGACGTTCCTATATAAATAAGCTTTGTATCATGTATAAAAATAATAAAAATAGTTTAAGCTCTACTTGTTGTGGATTCATCAAGTTAGTTATTGCTATTTAACAGGTTTTAGATGTGTTTAGAAGGAATATATTTCATCAGATTTGTATCATCCAGATTCCACCTTTTCTGTAGAATGACACAAAGACGCTTTGAAAAGCAGCAGAATATTTTAACTGCAAACTTTTGAACTGAAACCAAACGTCACCAATAATGTATAAAATATGTGGAACGTGTTGAAGTCAGTATGAAGTCTCCATCAGACTGATAAAATAATAGGCTGAGACAGTCTTTAAACTCCAGTCTGTTTGTTTGTGTTTGAGGTGACAATGTTATCAAACACCTGTGTGTGAGCCCAGAGATCAAAGGTTACCATGGTGACGACAATATCAAACACCTGTGTGTGAGCCCAGAGATCAAAGGTTTCCATGGAGATGTGCTGTGAAAGGAGAGCCTTTCCATTGTTCTGAATGAGAAATAAACCTCTTACATTTCTAACTATAGTTTAAAAACGGTAGCTGCTTTCGTAAAATGTCAACGCGTGGAGGATGTCAGGACCGCGAGGAGCGTCGGAATCTGCTTTGTGTGCACTTTCGGGTTCATAATGTGGCATTTTTGGCAGATTTACTAAAGATGTGCAGCTGCTGCTCTGAGGATAGATCAGGCTTGATTTACAATGGGCCTTAATGGAGACATGTTGAACGTCTTTGTCACTTCATGCCCTCAGGAGGCATTTTGTTTAATTTCTTATTTTTTTTTATTTTTCAAGGTAGGAGAGGTTTTCCTACGTTTTTCACAAAAAAAAAGGTCCAAGGAGTGTAAGGTTTGGGAATTATGGCAGTTTTAAAAAATAATTTAACGCGAATTTCAAGCTCTCCTCCACTCTAGCTGTGACATCACGCACTCTAAGCCTTAACGAGCTGCGCAATACACACTCATGTTAAAATCTGAAGAAGGCCTCTTTACCAAGCTCCAAACTAAGCTCTCAAAAAGTGTAAAAAAAAATCAAATCTGAAGAATATGTTTTATAGCTGAAGGTCTTGTGACCGTTTTAAAGTTGGAATGAAGTCTCTAGCTAAAGGTATGTGGAAAGAGTAGCATTTGGCGCACGGTGTAAGAGAGGATTTGAAGGTTCCTCCCATTGAGTTACATGTTAAAAAAAGAGTTTAAAAAGCTGATTTTTTTTTAAAGTATAACATATTTGGAAAAAGTTGAAAGTTTCCCATCATGTGCTGAAAAGGCTGAATATTTTTGATATTTGAATGGTTTCTGTAGCTGAAAGTATTCTGAAGTTTTTGAGAGCCAAAGTATTGGTTGAAATATTGGAGAATAAAGATTCGAAGAACTATAGTGGAATGCTGTAAACAGCATTCGCACTAATTCTATAAATACATTGAATGAATTAGTTATTAAAAAACAGATACAAATAAGTTATAAGATAATAACATATAAGATATACTTTTATTGATCCCAGTTTGGGAAATTATTTTGTCATGGAATACAATTTTATTAAATTACAAAATAATCCTAAACAGCAAATATCTATGTATAAGCAATATAAAATAAACAAATAATGAAAATAGAACAGTACATTTGCAATGTATACCTAGATGAATACAATATTAATATACAGATTAACATATATAATTGAAGTCAGTGTACTTTGCTTGGGCCAGCCCACAATTAACAAAATGTAAACAACATATAGGCTATTATTTGCATTATAAGTTTGTGAGTCGATAAAACTGGGGTCTTGTCGAGTTTGATGAAAGCTAACATAGGTTCTGCAGTTCTGAGTAGCGAACATAATATAGAGGTAAAATAGCACTTAATTGAATGAATTGGCTCATAAAAACAGATTAAAATAAGTTGATAGAGTTGATTTTTTTGAAATTCGTTTTGTCGAAGGAACCGGAAGAAGTTTACTTCCGGGTTTTAGGACGCGTCACTGTGGCACTCTATAGGCTATATATATTTAAAAAAGATGACAATAAAAATCTGAAATCAAAAATCGATACACGCTTTGGAAATCATACCACAGTTTAAAATAAAGATCAAATAGAAAAACCTTTGCATAGCCTATTTGTAAATCACATTACTTTTTCGTATCTCTTTAAGTGAATTCATTTGTGCTTAATTAGGTTGGCCTTATGGCCTATACAGCATCTCATGTCCTGTGAGTCCTACACTGTTACACAACTAGAAAAACGTAATAAGTTAAGAACACAAACTCACAAAACTGCTCCCAAACAGTCCACACCCAATGTGGATGTCGGAGTAAAGCCGAAGTAGGAGTGTAGTTTGGCGCGTGCGTATCACAGGCGCGAGCGATTCCGACCCGAGGGCGTGGCTACATCAAAGGGGGAGGAGGAAGGAGTGGAGAATGAGAGGAGTGAGGACTGGAGGCGAGCGGAGGTAAGGGGAGGGGTACTGTAGTCGCTCCATGACATGAATGAACCATGTTCGGTAACGGAGGCTTAGCTCTCCCGGTTTGCTCCTTTCTCCTACTACACCTCCCGGTTCTCGCGCTCAGCAGCAACTGGCCCGTTAAGGTAAATAAGAGCTGTTTGTTCCCCCCTTTGAAGCGGTGTCCATTTGCAAAAACCTTATAAAGGGGGACTGGGGAGTTTGCTAGTTAATCTCAGTCTGTCACTTTGATTCTGTCTTGCTTATTGTCAAGGGCACTGTGTAGTTTTAACTGTGAAGTAATTCCATTCATCTCATATTTAATTAACACAGTAACAATAATGCCTGAGATAAACTTCGAAAAACATATAAGTGTCATTGTGTATGTGAAGGCAGGCTAACTGTTCCCAAATGCGGGAATGTCACTGTTCCCTTCGGCGAAGCTCCTAGAAAAGTTTCTATTACGAACGCTGCTGGGATGCTGGAGTCATGCAGCAGCAGGGAATGAGCAGCAAGGACTGTGCGAGCTGTGGTTTCATTACGTCTTGAAGGCAGAGGTGGAGGAAGTATTCAGATGCTTTACTTGAGTAGAAGCACCATTACATTATTGCCAAAATACTTCATTACAAGTAAAAGTTCTGCATTCAAAATCTTACAAAATCTTACTTTTTACCTGTAAGTAAAAGCATTATCAGCTAAATGTAGTTGTAAAATGTAAACTAAAAGTAATCATTGTGCAGAAAAATGGCCTTCATGTCTGTATATAATTATATTTATATAATTATAGATAGTATGGTTGCATCAAATAGCATTTTACTGTTGTAAACACAAACAACGTTCTTCTGACTGACTTTTTGGAAAATACTTTGACTCTTTTATGACTAATAACATTGTCACATGGCTGTGACATGGGTAAAATAAGGGTGTAATGGTGGTGTAACATGGTGTATTAATGTCTAATATGGGTGTAATGTAGAAAATAGTAATCAATGCATTTTCCATGTATAAATGGGATTTGGCGTAGCCTTCACATGAAATAAACATGACCTTTCACATTACTTTTATTTCATGTGGCTACGCCAAACTGTGTATAAATACTTTCTGAGTTGGGGGGTCCATGTTTTGACTGTCATTCTTCCCCCGATTCAACTGGGCTGTCTGTTTATGGTGCTGTAGCTAAAAACAGAAGCTTTGTTCACAATACCGCTTCATTCTTTGGGTGTGACAGAAACAATGCATGCAACTCTGCATGTTTTCGAAAGATAGTTACTTATGTAATCATGTTAATAACAGGTTGATTATAAAATGTGTTATTTGTGTCTTCTTTTGTCTATCTTATCTGCAAAGATATACATATGGTTACTAAGTTACTTCTAAACATGATTAGGTGGGTTACTTTAAAAATGAATTTCTTACTACTATAGTTACCTGTAAAAACAAATGCAAGTAATTTAACCTGATTACTTTTGGATTGCATCAATATCAAATGCAATGCAAATAAATTCAATGTGTTTTACTTCTGTGTATTATGTAAGACAACAGAACAATGTGACCTTAGCAAAGAAGAAACCAAGATATTTAGGATCAGAAATGATTGTATTGATAGGGAAACCTGTCTTTCACTCAGCAGATTCAGGCAGCAGCCTATACATCAACACCGAAACACATGAGCACATCCTACAGTTTAAAAAAGCAGAAATACAATCTGAGCTGACAGAAAATGCTCAGTTTTAGTTTAATACACACAGTTAAGCTCACACACTATTTTATGAACAAATAGGTTCACCTGCTGAATTAAAACAGAACAAATGAAGCAAAGAAAGTGAAAACCATAAAGCAGATTCAGGGAATAGAAATATAGATTCACTCTCAGAGTATTACCCTACAGAACAGTACAGTTTACAGAGAAGAGAGAACATCTGATCCTTTACAAAAAACACTATATGCTCTGTTTAGCTTTGAGTAACTCTCTCTAGTTATCCCAAATATTTAGAAATGTGACAGTAATCTGAATACGTCTTTTTAAAATGTAACTGTAAATGAATACAGTCATGTTTATGTTTGATGTATTTGCATCAGGTTTTCGTAATCCTGTTACAGTTAATCCATTACTCATCCAGCGTGCATCTAACATTAATTTACTGCGAAACGCAATATTTCCTACTACATAAATCTTACATGGATTCATAATAAAATGTTATTTATTCTAGTGTCAAAGTATCTAGTGATATGAACATTTAGTGTAAGAAGCAAATATGTGAACCATTCTCGTAGACTGCAGGATCGACTCTGAATAAACATTAGAGGAAAATAACATCACTTACTTACCATTTGGCAGCACTTTACAACACGTTACTAAATAAGCACCATTGATCCTCTGCCTGACCAAAAGGCTCACACAGTTTGACTGCATGAGAGTAACGGAGACAACAATTGTTTGCAGACGATTTTTATTAGCAATCCTTCTTCTCACACATAAACACGAGTTGTGCACATGAAGGAACCGAACATTAATTTATTGTTTGTCTGTTAAGCACCGCCTTTGTCATCCAGTATTTGAATACTTGCCAATTAAAGAAAAATAAATACTGTAGTTTAAGAGGTCTTCGTGTAAACAAACAATTGACTACACACAAAATGGATGGCAACAGTTGAAAAGTAAAGCTTACAACCACTGGCAGGACATCTAAAATATAATTGTTGGCAAAGAAGAATACATTGTGATCCAACGCTGCTAAAGCACTTCTTTGCAAATACTTACACAAAAACATAATGCACCATCGCCACAGTGAGGTAACGCTTTTATTTAAAGGTTTGAATGTATTGTGTAAAGAGGATTTGATGGTTCAACCGCATGCTCACTCTGCAGGTAACAGCTGTGTGCACTCAAAGGTTTATTGGGTAACGTACTATATAATAATGTATGCTCATATTTTCTACTTGTTAAAAACCCAGCCCTTGGAATTAACATTTTCTGTTTGAACTTTGCAACGTTGTGGATAGTTAAGTCATAAACCATGCTATAAATGGCCATTTCTAAGTTGATTTCTACCATAAATGTTAACATGAAAGGCTGTCCACATGAAAGGCTGTCCAGCAGTGTAGGTCAGCACTGTAACCTATTCCAGCAGGAGAAAGCTGTTTTAAAACTTGTTCTTAAGTAAAAGATGAGATTGTAATACTCTCTGACAAGTAGAATTCCCTCATTCAAAGATTCAAGTTAAAGGATAAAAGTATAAGCACCAAAATATAATTAAAGTACCAACAGTAAAAGTACTCATTAGTGTGAATGCTGTTTACAATTATTAATGCATTAATGTCTTGGTAAAGGTGCATCTAGTTTGAATTACTTTGTATACTGCAGGGTAGCTTGTAAATGTTGTAACTGAAGTCTTTTTTCATTGATGTTGACAAATGAAATACTCAAGTACAAGTTCCTCAAACTCGCACTTAAGTACAGTACCTGAGTACATCTAATTATTAACTTTACCCACTGATTAAAGGTTATTATCATATAAGAGTGTTTTGAGCCATTCTACTTCCCCACATCTTAAATCGATCTCAACACCCAAAACCTTGCTCAGGAAGATGTTAACCATGCTCTTTGTACATATTTTTTACAAAGATGTTTTCAATTGAAAAAACTCTCTACACTTGGAATATGTATAATGAAGTCACTGAACCATTAGAATGCATCTGTGTCACCCTACCAAACATTAAGTTGTGTATTTTTTCCATGTCAGACACTTTTATCGCCATAATAGTAATAGCGAGCAACTATTACTGTGTATTTAGCTCCAAAATGCTTCATTTGTGTGTTTCTATGTTGAATTGGCCAGAGGGAAGGAGCCTGTGAGGGCTTGTTTAAGGCCCTGTTTAGACAACATAGTGGTGGGATTGATTGTGTGTGTGTGTGTGTGTGTGTGTGTGTGTGTGTTTGTGTGTGTGTGTGTGTATGTGTGTGTGTGTGTGTGTGTGTGGTGTGTGTGTGTGTGTGTGTGTGGGGGGGGGGGGATTGAGTGTGTGTGTGTGTGTGTGTGTGTGTGTGTGTGTGTGTGTGTGTGTGTGTGTGTGGGATTGAGTGTGTGTGTGTGTGTGTGTGTGTGTGTGTGTTTGTGTGTGTGTGTGTGTGTGTGTGTGTGGGATTGAGTGTGTGTGTGTGTTTGTGTGTGTGTGTGTGTGTGTGTGTTTGTGTGTGTGTGTGTGTGTGTGGGATTGAGTGTGTGTGTGTGTGTGTGTGTGTGTGTGTGTGTGTGTGTGTGTGTGTGTGTGTGTGTGTGTGTGTGTGTGTGTGTGTGTGTGTGTGTGTGTGTGTGTGTGTGTGTGTGTGTGTGTGTGTGTGTGTGTGTGTGTGTGTGTGTGTTACTGAGACTGGACTTGGAATGTGTCACATCCTTCTGACACACAGCAAACCAAATCAATACTTGCTCAATTGAGAATTTACCATTACAGACTACATTTGACCCTGGGTGTACAGATAGTTGTAAAGAGCCCAACCTTTGTGAAGGGTTGAAAGGGTTACTCATTTTGTTCCTATATAGTTACCTTGAAACATTCTTTTATCAGTAACCTAATCTGAGTATCAAAATATTAAAGTAATGTAACCTGATTACTTTACGTTAATTTTGGAATACCCTATCAAGTTGAAATGCAAATAAATACAAGAGAAAATAAATATCAATAAGATGTTTCTTTCTTGAGTGTATTATGTGAGACAACAGATCAACTTGTCCGTAGAAAAGGAGAAACCAAGATATTTAGGATCAAAAGTGTTCAGATTAAATTAAAGTCAAATTCAGTATTTTAGTTGAATACATCAGCTGTTTACCTTCTGTATTTAAATAAAGGTTTTTAAAATAAAGAAGAATGAAAGTCAAAATGAAACCAAAAACTAAATTCAGATACTATACCTATAATAATAGTTATCCTAATCTTTTTTTAAATGTGCCAGTAATCTGATTATACATTTTGAATGTAGCTGTAACTATATTAAGATACTAGTAAGTATTGAACATTTATCTAGGTGAAAATGGTTAAAAGGAATAATAAATGTATGTCTGTGATCAATAACCTACACCCTACTAAATTCAGTTATATTGATTGGCCAGGACTGTCTTTCACATTTCTGTAAGAAAAGTAGAAGAAAGAGGAGGCCTATGCTATTTATTCATGAGATTATCACATAGAAAAAGTGAAAGTTTCTTCTTCTCACCGTGTTGAAAATGAATGGTTCTATCAAGCCGCAGCTTTACCTTTCCGTAATTTGGCCCACGTAGAATGTATTACGGCTGAGCTTACATGAAAAGGACAACAGGTAAAATAACTGCAGCTAGCTAACTGATACATGTGGGGTCACAGGGTATGTATGTTCTATGATCATGTACTGTATATGCGTGTGTGTGTATGTGTTGTGTGTCTGCCAGGACAGAAGTGAAGGGAGGGTGGAGCAACGTAACACCCATCTGCAGTCACACAGCTCTGGAAGTCAGCATGTCAAACAGACGGGCAACAAGGTAATAACACTCACACACTCACAACAAATCTGCTTCCTCTTCTAAGAAAGGTGTGATGTAAAGTTTGTGTGACTGTAATGTGAGGCCATATAGGCTGACTAATATACAAAACTTGATGCATTGAATGGATACAAAGAAACAAGCTTGTCAAAATATCGTACAACCAATAATCGGCACAGACATGCACATACCCAGTCGGTAAAAAACATCCATGTTCCTAATTCCCCCCAGCTGTTCACCACTTACTCTATGTAAACTACGTAATGTGACCACTGGGATTACCCGGGGGTGCACAGGTGAAGTATTAACAGCAATATTTACATACCTGTAACTTAACACACACTACATATAGCCCATACACCAGGATCCCTCTGTGACAATGCTTCTCTTGTCCTGCTCGTGTTTTTGTTATTGGACTGTCATTCCACAAGGCTTCCACTTCCCACATGAGTTTACAATCTTTCATCATCCACCTTCTGTTGATGAAGTTCAGCGCCTTTCTGAGTTGTGAATGATTCTTTCCCATGATGTGATGCAGCGTGTTGAAGCTCCATGTCACTACAGACTGAAGTAATGAGTTTATATTCGGTTAAAAGCCGATATAAACTTCTCTCAATTAACATTCTGCTCCCACAAATTTGCTTTGGTTGTCTGATCCGATGTGAGATACTCAGAGGCTTTGTCTTTTCCTAAACTATTTTCCTAAACCTCTGTGAAAAACTTATTTGGGCTAAGGGAAGATGTGTAAGAGGATTCATCAGGACTTAGGAAAAGAGACTCCACGGACACTGGGAGACGTAATAATGATGCGCTAGCTGATGTTATTGAAATGCATCTGCCGTGTTGAAATATAATTTCTCCTCTGATGGACTAGTAATTGCGCATCTGGATACTTTGCCCTGTGCATTCTAATTGTGTAGTTTCATATAAAAGTGTAAAACAGTGAAATATATATAACTTAATTACCAAAGTTTGACATAAAATAATAAATGGAAAGTTAAAAGAAATGGTTACTCACCCTCCTTTCCCCTCGTATTTATCAACAAAAATCCTTATTAGAATGATTGTATGAAATTATTTAAATAAATTATATTAAACCAATATATGGATATCTTATATGGATAACCGTGTGTGCTGTGCATATCGCCATTCTAACATGTGGAAATAAGCCCATCCAAGTCAGTAAACAGTGACATTTTAACTTCATCGACCATTTGACAGTAATTGGCATGACGTTCATATTTCCACTTTTGGTTTAATATATTGTTGAAACTTCCAAAACATATAAATACTCTGGAATCTATGGCATAAGAAGCAGCACAACTTCCATGATCTGTTTGTCACTTTGTGAGTCATTTTAAATGTTGGGGCTGCGGTACTGTCGTACAGCATTACCTCCTTCCCTTTGGTAAATATGGTACTTCCTATCATCTAATTCAAACAGCTTTTATAATGGCTGACACTTCAGCACTTTCAGTCATTTCATTCTGTTCCAACAAAAAAAAGCAAAAAAAAACACTCGACCCCAACTCTGGTATCCACTGCTCCATAGACTGTGCTTTGGTTTCAAAATGACCAATGTTGTCAACATCCACTTTGTCAATGGTGGGAGAATGTTGAATTCTTTCTTTAGACAAATCTACAATTTGTTTGTTTACCAAGCTTCCCACAAGTAATCCCCTGCTTTCAAATGTTGTCTTGAAAGCAGGGGATTTCTTCCTCAGTGCTCATCATTGTGACACTGAATGAGAGTGGAGATGTGCTGGTCTTTAATAACTACGACTGGGTGCTTCATGCAATCCAGTGACACTGAATCTTCAAATGTGTTGCACACATCCACACGGACTTAACGACGGATTGGAATCTGATTTTAATGTTGAATGTCGCTGTGACCTCACAAAACGTTTTTTGGCCATAACTTAATAATATATATGTTAATTATCACAATCTCTCCCAAATGTCTATTAGGATAAAACGTCTTTTTGGACAGACATGTATGTAAACTGCAACAGGACAGGTTGGCGGAGGCATACAAACATCAGGCAGTAACTGTTGTTTCTCACTGTTTTGTATATTTTGTGGCAGGAGGAGGTGTTTCAGTGGTGGGGAGAGTGGTCCAGTTGGTCCTCCTGTTCCAGGAGCTGTGGAGGAGGAGTGAGGAGTCAGGATAGACACTGTCTCATACAGAGGTAGTATGTCCAAAAAATGAATACACACTTTTATAGAGGGATTATTACTTCTATATTGTGTGCACTAAGGGCCAAACTAAGTGCAAGCTAAAAAAACAGCACAGTCTCAGTGTGCAAACGCATGTGAACGTGAGCAATCAATTCAAGCACCTGTGGCAGTTCAAACCAGGCACAGCTTGGAGGAAATATAAGAAGTAAGCATAAAGTAACAGGTGGAGATGGGCTGAACTTCTATAACCTTTCACTCAGTCCCATCAAAAGTAGCAAACAGACCAGAAGCTGTACATCGTGCTAGATAAAATATCAGCCCCTATTTACTGTCAGCTGTAGAGTTAATGTTGAGTTTATGACTGTAATGTTGTTAAAAGGCAAAAATTTTCTTCTCTTACTATCTGTTTTTGTTTTATTCAAGCGATTAAAAGGGTGTACTGTACGAGGGTATACAGATATGGTTTTGGGGCAGGGGAGGGGGAGTGGGAGAGAAACAACATAATTGATCAGAATCAGCCTGTATCAAACTCTACTTTGAAACGTGCTTGTTTTAAGCAGAACATTGTGTATAGCCAACTGGAAAAGACCAACTCAACATATTTATAGGGTCATTATTTTGTGATTTCTGAGAGCACATCTAATGCCAGTGAAGCAGATCGAAATATACAACCGCACAAATAACACCATGCTTTTGAATAAACAGACCCTAAACTGCACCAATCCCGCATCAGAGCACAAGTGGGTTTGTTTGGAGCCAGGAGAGTACCAAACAAGCGTAAGTGGACAACCACTGGTTTGTATTGCAATGGAGTTTAGGCAGCTGTCAGGAAATCAGAGCCCAAATCTTCAGAATATAAGACCCCATTTGATGCTAATTTGGCTTTTTAATTATGTGTCTTGTACAAACAATGTATGTATAGATCCAGAGGAAAAATATGTAAAGAAATGCACACAGCAATTACACATGGGGGAGAGTGAGTCGAGACATGGCAGAGGGAAGTTAGGTAGAGCGTTGATAGAATGTGTGTTTGTAGCCATCTTGTTACCTTTGACCTCTCCCTGTCAGACTTGCGGAAATGTCTGTCAACCAAGATTAACGCCACCCTGCCCTCACTGCTGGCCTTCTTCCCCCTCCTCCCCCTTTCTTCCTCCTCTCTTTGTTCTTCTCCTTCTCTCACGTTTGCCCCTCTTTCTACTCCTATTTTTTACTCTTTTTCTTTCCTCTTCACCTCTTTTTCCCACACTCTTCTCATCTTTGTCCTTCATTTCCTCCCCTTTTCGCCTTTTTTCTCCCTCCTCTTCCTCTCCTGTCTTACCCTCATCACCTTCTACCAATTAGATGTGACACTCTCACATAGTGACCTCCAGCTCACCTCTTCCTGTAGTCTCTCCTACTTTAGTGCCTAAACAGCGTAGAAGGATGGGCTGAAGAAAGAAAGACACGGATAGATAGACAGAGGAGGTGTGTGGGGGGTGCAGTGCATGCATGGTAATGGGAGACAGATACATTGGGCCCTATCTGTCCTTCATTACTTGTTCATGTTAACTATAAACTACAGCACTGTTAGACACATGTTACAAGTTGCGAAATGTTGCTATATTTTGAAAGTCCTGAGACCCTTTGGATGTGTTCCCTTCATCTAGCATGAAGAGAATAATAAGATCATGACTCCTTTACTATCAAAAACACATTCAAGTTGTTACTGTTCTTCAGAGTCAGCTTATGTTGATCGTGTGTCATGTTTCCTCTGACTTACAACCACTACACATACAAATGGAATCACATTAGTTATAGCTCAAATGACATTTACCCAACTTTGACCATTCAGAATGTAACACGCCGACAAGTAATTCAAAGAGGCCCAATTGTGCTCTTTGGGGGCTTTTCCCTCTCCTGTAGTGCGTTCTATAGGTGTTGTGCATGTAAATGGTCTGCAAAGTTTAAAGTCCCTGTGTTCCCTCCAGAGGCAGTTTGTCTGCCACACTGCCCCCCGCACCCCTGCCTGAAACGCCTCCATTGGACTCCTTTGTTTACTTCTGTAACATAGTAACATCTCTATGTAACACTCACGATTATATTGGCTAGCGCTTCAACACATTGTAACTATAGGCTAGTAGGTTGGACTTTTCCGACATCTTTAATCAGTTGGCCAATCACAACAGAGCCGGCTAGTTAACCAATCAGAGCATGCTGGGCTCTGGTTTCAGACAGAGGGTGAAAAGAGGTGCTGCAGCACAGGCAGTAGAAATATAATCCAGAAAATGAACATAAAAGGCCCCTTTCATTCATCCTACCAATGAATGAAGAAACCATTTGAGAAACATTCTTTCTTAAATTCTTCCGCGTTTGATTATAAAGGAATAACCATTCAACAGTAACTGAAGTTGTTGTTGAATACTCCTGCTACACTAGGCCATCATCCCCCTCTGATGATGCTGGGATAACAGTGTTGGATGTCCATTTACTCTCATTTTGTATGCATCTTGTGTGTGTCCATGTAATACAGTATGTTCATGACATTGTGTCTCTGCCTCAGGCTGTCCACCACCCAGAACATAAACAGTTCATACTGTGTCGGGTCTCCTAAACAGTACCAACTCTGTCCACACCAGGTATGGCTCTACACTGATTTAGACACTGGGTGAGTGTCTCAATAAAGAATGAATAAATGCATTCTTTATTGAGACACTCACTGTAGAACAAACATTATGCTGCAGGTGTATTTCCTATATGTTGATGTGTGTTTTGTTGTGTGTTCAGCCCTGTCCCAGCCCCAGTGTAAGCTTCAAACAGCACCAGTGTTCCCAATTCAATTCTAAAGCCTTTGGAAGAAGATGCTACCAGTGGATCCCTCTCTACCCGGGTACACTTCAATCTGTTAGTCTCTTTGTAATGTGACATCACTCAAATAAATATATTTTTTAATATTCAATTTCCTGTGTAGCTGACTACATCAGCATCTCCAATAAGCCATGTGACCTGCAGTGTACCACCATGAGTGGTGAGCGACAGCTGCTAGTTCCTGCACATGATGGTACATTCTGCCGCGATACCAAATACCACGGAGTCTGTATAGAGGGGAAATGTCAGGTAACCCAACATGGAAAAGATGGGATTTTATTTTTCTGTCTGAATTTCTACTATGAATGATGTAGTCTTTACACTCATTATAGCAAATGATTATTGGCTGGATGAGTGAATCCTCTAAATTAGGGATCGACCGATATGGCTTTTTCTAGGCCGATACCGATTATTAGTAATCAAGGAGACCGATAACCGATATTTGGAACCAATATACATTTGCAGTAAAATCAGAAAATCTTGGTGTCAAAATGTAGAATAACACAAACTCCGACACAACCTCTTTGAAATGCATTTAAGCATATATTATGTTTAATGAACTTTTAAACATCTTACAACTGGTTTCCTCTCTGTGCCCTTTTCTTTAGTGCAGCCATCTGCAATGAGTTAGTGAGAGACATAGAGTTAAAAGTGGGGCTGCAGGCTTAACTAACAATAATGCTTAATTTATTATATCAAACAATGCCTGTCTATCTAGCATAAAAGGCCAATAAGCTGCTAGCAACTGTAAAACACTAGTGCTAGCTAATGTTTTGCAAAATATTAAAAGTGAGGCTATTACAGTAGACCTAACGTTAGTCTAGTAGCCTCACTTCTAATATTTTGCTAAACATTTGCTAGATACATGTTGTTGGCTATCTAATGAGCTTATATCAACCTGAAAAACTGCGAGGCTCCACTCGCAGCCCCCCTCCGCACCAGTTACTCCGCTGCGAGACGTTGCACGCACCCCCAACTCTGACTGACTTCCGCGTCCCTGTGTAACTGGGAAACTGATAGAATTGGATCATATGATCATGGCGTTTTTGCAACTTCGGCTTTCAACTGATTTACCTTCGAAACACATGTATGGCTCTGCCGCTCAGCGCTGCTACTTGCCTCTGTCTGTGTCTGCGGTACGTCTACACTACAGGCATCAAAAAATGCTTTCAACGCTTCGCCCATTCACTTGAATGGGGTGACGTAGAAGATTTTAAATCTTCGCCGAACTGCATTGTGGGGAGCATGGCATGGCTTTGCAAGCATTACGGCCGTCTACACTACAGGCATGAAAAAATCTTGAAGCTGGGCGTGTCTGAAGCTTGGCGATTTTTTGCGAGCAACCAATCACATGAATCTCCCGCCCCCGACATACAAAGCAATAGCAATATTAAAACGAAGTAAACTGGATATAAACTCTCCAAACAGGCGAAAAAACTATCAGTTTCACCCACTGTCTCTGCCACCTCCCTCCATGCCTGGTTCCTCCGGTTTGTATCCCGGTAAATAGTTCCGGTCGTAAAGAACCGGGTGATTTGCTACCGTAATATCTCGTTTGGAATATGAGGAAATGAACTGCGGTCTGGCTCTCCCAGCTTGCACGCGGTTTGATTGGCTGAGCTTGCACTGGCGGGATTTGCATAAACGGAATTTGATTGGCTGATGCCAAGCATCGAGCCTCAAAAGTTGAACATTGTTCAACTTTTGATGCCGATAGATGCTCGTGATGCTTGCAAAGCCATGCCATGCTCCCCACAATGCAGTTCGGCGAAGATTCAAAATATTCTACGTCACTCCATTCAAGTGAATGGGCGAAGCGTTGAAAGCATTTTTTGATGCCTGTAGTGTAGACGTACCGACGAGCATCTATCGGCATCAAAAGTTGAACATTGTTCAACTTTTGTTCAACGTAGCAACGGCAGGAACTGCTTCGATAGTGTTTTTGAGGAGATTTTTTATTACAGATTTGAAAACATCGTTGCTTGCTTTAAAAGTAGCACAATTCATGATGTCTTGGAAAGTATCTAGATATCCCTGCCCTAATGCCAAAGTAACTGCACACTGAATATGTGTCGCAGCCGCAGGTTTGATGTCTATGTCTGGACCGCTGCGTAAAAAGGAGGGTTTCTGCCCCGTTACTTCTCTTCTTACTTCTATAAGAATAAAACACGGAGGACGGAGATCTCTTTTTCTCCCCCTCTTCTGACAGCCCGGCAGCTGATCTCAGAGCACGCTCCCCTCTCCTGCAAGGGGGGCGTGGTCAGCTGTAGCTCACAGAATCAGCCCCCTGCAAAAACAGCGCTGGAAAGAGCAAATAGAGCGAAATGAGGCATGGCTAAAATGCAGGATCTACTGCTACTACTACTCAAAGGATGTATTGAATAATTTAGGTGATATGTGTACACATATACATCATTCATTAGTCAAAACAGGGCTACATTTGATTTAATTAAAAGGTATAATAATATGTGGTAAACTGAAGAGCCGTTTGGGAGCCGAAAGAGCCGGCTCTTCTTGGTGAGCCGAGCCAAATGATCCGGCTCACCAAGAAGAGCCGGAATTCCCATCACTAGTCTGCATTCTTCGCACCTGCCTGTAATCTGAGAAGGTCCCGCCTCTCTGGCTGGCTCCCGCCCGGAAAATCTTCAGTGTTGATTGACACTTCAGTAATAGCCTATCAGATAGCGCTGTGGGCGGGACATTGCTCGTGTACAGAGAGTGGTGACTGCAGCCAGAGAAACGGCCGCATCAGAGCCAAAGTTGTATCGGCAATTTGATTAAAAAAAAGGCCGATACCGATAATCGGTCAAATGCGGAATATCGACCCCTACTCTAAATAACTAGCAGCCTAATGGTAGTGAGCACTAAAGTGTTGTTAATGTTGTTCTTTATCTCCAGGCTGTGGGTTGTGATGGGGAGCTGTACAGCAGTAGGACAGTAGACAGGTGTGGAATGTGTGGAGGCAACGGGACGTCCTGCCAGCGCATCTCTGGATCATACAGGAAGGCACTCACACAGTTAGGTAACACACATACAAACACACATGCAGACAGATGTACAGATGTTTATCATTCTTTGATCTAATAAAAGGCAGAAGCAACCAGAAAAGTCTTAAACTTGGATTTAAAAAAAAAAAGTGATAGTTGCAATGTACCTGCAGTTCTCTGGGATTCATTCCAGAAATATGGAGCACAATAACTGCATAACAAACACTGCTTCTACATATTAGCAACAGACCTGTCCCAGAAGACCTGAACGTTCTGAATGGTTCATAATGTAGCAGGAGATCAGAATAAACTCCTCAGTGCTTCATAAACCAGCAGCAGTATTTCGATGTGTTTGACACACAGGAAGCCAGTGTAAAGACTTCAGAACTGGACTGATCCACTTTCTTAGTGTTAGTGAGGACTCGAGCGGCAGCGTTCTGAATCAGCTGCAGCTTTCTGATCGATTTGTTGGTAAAGACACCATTACAGTAGTAGAGTCTACTGAAGACACAGTCTGCTGAAACATCCTTTAATCTTATATATTCTTAAGGTGATAGTAAGCTGACTGTGTCATTGTGACTACAATTCAGGTCAGATTCCACGATAGTTAGGTAGCTTCATTTGTTATTTCCATAATCGTAGCCTGTGGAAGCATGAAGCTGTTAAAGGGAAGAGCTTTTGAATAACTGCAGGGCTTCTTACTGCAGACTGTATCTCACCAAGGTGCTTTGTTTGGAGTAGAACAAGTGCAAGAGAAACATTCAGCCAGTCAATGCCAATATGTACATTTGGATTACATCTATGTCATTTCATTTTGTATGTTCTCAATGAATATATAGAGAGATGTCAAACTTTATCAAATGTATTGAATGTTCATTTTAGCCCCCCCTTTTGCATCAACAATACTGTATTGAGATATTTTCACAGTTATTGTTTAATTATATGATTTGTATCTCTTTAATGGGTCTCTGGTGGTTTTGGTGCAGTGGTTAGAGCGTTGGTCATCTGATCAAGGAGCGTTGGTGAACTCTGGTTTGAATCCCGCCACGGCCGGCACTGCGTCAGGCCGTTGTGTCCTTGCGCAAAACACTTTACCTGCATTTGCTCCTGTGGGTAATGTCCACAGTAATGACTCTTACATGTAATATGTGTAATGTGTAATTGTAAAGCGCTTTGAGCACCTGTAAAAGCACTCTAATAAAAAATGTAATGCATTATTATTATTATTATTATTATTAATGTCCTGTCTTCATCATGGAAAGTTTGGTTGTTAAATATCTAGTCACCATTTTCATTCATGTTATTAGCACTATGGTTTAAATCACAACAAAAACTAATGTCTTGTACATTCACAACAGTTTCTAACATTGATAAACACAATTACATTTTTTTATTGTTTTGATATAGAAAGCAAAACGCTAGATTATCTTCATTAACAGTGTTTTTAGTTTTTTAACATGTTTTTTTTAATGCTCTGACCACATAAAAAACACATGATAAAGTTTCCATCCTATTTGGTAGCCAGCCAAAGCCTCAAAAACATGAACACACAGTATACAAACTAAAGTATCTGCATGGCGATATAGCACTAGTGAGAGGAGACAAAGGTTTTTGTGGTTTAGTAGAACTGACCCTGGAGCTGCTATAGATCTCGGTATCCTGGTTGTGACCCAAGAGAAACACGGGTTTGGGACGTTTTAGCCATATGTCTGTCTCTTGTTTTACTCGGTACACAGTGTGTTTTACCCTGCTCCCGGATGATAAGTTCATAACCTGAAAAATGGTGCCTGTGTGTAAAGGTGTTTCTTTCATCAGGCTATGTGTTCATCACCAACATCCCAGCTGGAGCTTCAGACATTCAGATCATAGAGAGACACAAGACCGAGAACATCCTTGGTAAGAACCTTTAACCTTTAAGGTCATTAAACTGAGTATATATCAACAGAGTGCTTTTACGATGTTAACAATGGTTGCATATTAGCTAAAGGTTAGCTAGCTAAACATTGACTGCAGATTTCACTAACCCTAGCCATAACCCTAACGGGACTTTCCAAAACAAGTTCTTGAAAATGACATAATTGTCTGTGGGTTCTGACCCAGTTCTGAATAGCACTGTTTGATTCCCTTCTATCCAGCTCTGTCAGATGAAGCTGGTCATTTCTTCTTCAACGGAAACACAGTGTTTGACAACCCACAAAACTTCCATGTGGCAGGAACAGTGTTTAAATACCGACGTCCAGGCAATGTGTTCTCTGATGGGCTGGAGTACATCATCGCCCAGGGACCCACACTACAGGGCCTCAATGTTATGGTACACACACACACACACACACACACACACACACACACACACACACACACACACACACACACACACACACACACACACACACACACACACACACACACACACACACACACACACACACACACATACACACACGCACACACACACACACACACACGAACGGACACACACACATACACACTTGCACAAGAACATGTGTGTCTCGTGCAGGAATGAGTATGAAGTATTTTACCTTTTGATTTTCTCTCTGGTCACAAAGTACTACAACCTGAATGGGAAGCTCCCCCACATCACCTTTGAATATACCACCCCCCGCACACCTCATGACATCAGCGCTGCGGAAATCATCACTACTGGACATGTGAACCTAACTTATAATGGGGTGAACGGGGACATGATAGCGACCAATCACAGCAGATCATCAACATCTGTCAATCACCAATCAGATGTCCAGCTGCAGGAAGAGGAGGAGGAGGAAATGTGGGAGATAAGGACCCCCAGCCCCCCTCCTCCTGCTGCCATCCTGCTGTACAGAGCTGCTGATGTCACCAGTCATGTGTTCAGCCATAATGATGTGGAGGAGCCAGGACCCCCAGGACCCTCTGGATACCGTGAGTCACACATTGTCTTCAGTTAGGCCTTTTATTTTTGTATTGCCTCTGCGCCACAAACAGCCAGGGGCTTCATGTTTCCAGGTCTGATTGTATGGGACAATCAGAATCTGAATACTTTAATTATATCCCTGGGGAAATTGGAAGTAAAGTAAAAATAAAACTTATTTATAGAAATAAGAAATAAGAAGTAAAGTAAAAAACGTATTGAAGGAGTTTCTTCCACACTTGAACGTGGCCAGATTGATATTTTATTTTATTTTGTAAACACTTTTTTGATATGTTTGTGACCATGCGTTTCTTTTTTAATTGTTGAGTTCAAAGCAAACTCTTTGGCGGACAAACTGTTTCATTCTGTGTACTGCTTACTCTCGATACCTATTGGTTGACATAAGAGCGAAAATGAGGATAAGCGTATATGGCTACTACCATCCTGGCCAATGTTTCTTTTAGCTCTAATGCACACCTGGCCAATGACACAGAGAGAGAAATGGAAAGCACATTTTTGACCGATTTGGAAACTTATAGTTAGCCTCCTTCATGCTTTAAGAAACAAATATAGACATTTTTATTCATTGGGATAAACCCCTTGAGATGCACCATCTCGTTTTCAAGGGGGTCCCGACAATAGCAACAACTTACAGACATACATAAACAAAATGCAAAACATGACACACACAATCCCTACCATGGAGTACTCTGGCAGTAACCTGTTCATGTTGAAGTCTGTCTGTTTTGTCTGTCGGACATTATTGTTCTCTAGGTGTTTGATTTATTTATCAGGTCTTTTTTTTCTGTTCATTTAGGAAGTTCCTCCAACTCAATTGACGAGCCCGCTGCAGATGACAACACTCTGGTGCTGCCTTTCCCTGGTAGGAGACACTGATGAAGCTTTTTCTATATATATATATATTACAGGAATACTTGTGGGCCAGCTTAGCCTTAATTAGACCACAAAGTAGACCCTCCAGAAAAACGCGATCCTGCGATCGCAGAATTTACCGCATAATCAGCAAATTGGCGCAGATTTTTAAAAGGCCGCATATTTATCAAAAGGCTGCATAATCCCCGCATTTTTCCACACAAAGTTGAGAGAAAAAAAAAGTTAACTCGTCTTGACGTGAAGTAGTGATGATGATGATGACGTGACATCATCAGCTCGCGGATCACAGAAGGTAAACAACACCGTAGAGTGAACGTGTGGAACTCACACGACGAACATTTCTGCTAAAGACCGGGCAAAGCAGTACCCCGATGTCTTTCACAAAAGTGGGGGGAAACTATTCTGCACCCCGTGCAACTGTGTGTTGGAGCATACGTCTTAGAGAAAATCGACGGTGACGACCCACTTTGATTCATTCAAACATTCGAAAATGCTTTCTGCTGCTGCGGACAAGAAAGCCAAACAACTCACGTTCACCAAGGCATCAACCTCCAAAACCCTTTCGAGGGCTACAAGAAACGAAGTGAGAGAAGATTCAAGCTGGTCCGATAACGAACGAGTAAATGAAAACAGAATGAGGCGGGGAAGTGTGTGTGTGTGTGTGTGTGTGTGTGTGTGTGTGTGTGTGTGTGTGTGTGTGTGTGTGTGTGTGTGTGTGTGTGTGTGTGTGTGTGTGTGTGTGTGTGTGTGTGTGTGTGTGTGTGTGTGTGTGTGTGTGTGTGTGTGTGTGTATGTGTGTGAGAGAGAGAGAGTTTGATTAAAATAGCCCCATTGCTTCTACAATAAATAAACATTGAATGTGTTTAATTGAATAGGAAAGGGGTTTAACGTTAGTGGCAGGTTTTGTGTGAGAGAGAATAAATAAGACAGCCCAATATTTAAAAAAAAATCTATTCTTTTTCGCAACTTTCCGCATATTTTGCAAATTCCCGCAATTTCACCGCATAAAATCACATAAAAACCCTGCATGTTTAATCGCATAATCAAGGATTTTAGCCCGCATAATCAAGGATTTTAGCCCGCATAATCAAGGATTTTAGCCCGCATAATCAAGGATTTTTGCCCGCGTTTTTCTGGAGGGTCTGACAAAGGGACCGCAGGCTGAAATCAAAGCAGAGACTGAGCTCCAGTATAGTAATCACCTTTAGGAAAATACAAATTAAAACGATGATAACTGAAATATCCTGTTCCGATACAAGGGACATCTTTACTGGAAATATTTTTATATTTTCCATTATACCTTTGACACTTTTTTATTGAAAGACGTAGAATTCAGCCAAGTAAAGCAAAAATGTCAAAAATAATGACATTAATTAAAGAAAGAAGCAAACATTACAAAATGTAGAAGAACATTTAAATAAAAACATTTTTTTATAGAATATGATACATCTGAATAATAACCTCCATTTGTGTGTCCTCTCTGTAGCACTGCCAGAAGACGCCCCCTATCTGCTGCTGGAGGACTTGCACTACAACCAGACACACTTACACACACACTCCCTCACTCAGTCAAACACACACTCTGTTGAACACACACTCCCTGGTCCACTCTCACTAGCACAAACAGAAACACATTCAGACATGCTCACAGACACACACTCTGCTACACACACCGAAAGAGAGAGTGGCACACACACTGGGGTCCTGGTACAGCTGCAGCAGGGGCCCTCCGTCCAGGCTGCAAACACTGAGAGGTACGAGCTAACTGCTGTCCGTGCTAATAGATAAGACACAACATGTTATTATAGCTTTTAATAGGTCAATATAAGATAGGAAAGATATTATATCTAATTGTGTAAGTCATTAAGATCAGTCCTTTCTATGATCTTGTATCTTAGTGGCTGTTGTACAAGTTTGCCTGCAGGGTTTCAGAAGTAATTGACATAATAGAAATGATTATATGTCCTGGTGCAATGTTCAAATTGCAGGACACACAATATGTTTTAAAGGCTTTATATGTGTAGATACAATTTGTATTTGAATTTCGTGGAGCTGCAGAGATATACTGGCCCACAAATCATATTCTACCTCAAAATGATTGCAATTACTTATTTTTTCCCAATAGTGTGACCCTACTTATGCTCCAGTTGTTTCCCTCACTGTTACATAACTGAATGAACTCACAGCATGATCATTTGGATTGAATCAAGTGTGAATGTGAAAGATGTGCCTGTCTGTGTCCCTGCAGTAATGACTTTGATGTGGGTCTGGAGCCCGACATCAGTCTGGCGGACATGTACCGCTGGAAGGTTTCTGCGTATGCTCCCTGCAGCTCCACCTGCACAACAGGTACTCACACTCACAACATGTAACTACACACACACTTATTCCGTGTTTTGATAATGCAGATTCAAAAATTAGTTAAAGAAAATATCAGTATTTGATCGGATGGACTGGATGTTTTATATTGCACATCAGAAAACAGAGACAGAGCCCAGTTTAAACATTATTCTTAACACATGATCATTTAATTTACAGGTAACCATGGATATACTTCACACTGCATTACTCTCTGCAGTGAAAGGGATGACTAATGTCATCTGTGTGCTTTTGTTTTATTGTGTTTTGTGTTTTTAGCACTTCTTAACACGTGGCGTTTGTGGTCATTTATTATTTTATGATTCTTATGATGTTTTAATGTTTTGTCAAGCACTTTGTGACTTTGTCTGTGAAAAGCACTTTGTTAATCAATTTGACTTATTTCATGTGAACGGGGACAGATTCTGCCTATGGTTAATAATAGGGATGCACCGAATATTCGGCCGCCGAAAATTATCGGCCGAAAATGGTTAAAAAGGCCCTTTCGGCTTTCGGCCGAAATGGTTTTGGCACCGAAAAAATATCACCGAATGTCAGGGAACAGGGTTACGTTGGTAAGCTAACGTGTTGTTGTGATGACGTAATCAAAACGCGGCGACAAACACGGAGCGCGACCATGCTCGCGGCTGGCTCACAGCCAACATGTCTGGCGCTTGGAGATATTTAAAAATATCAGAGAAAGAGGCGCGGATTGCGATTTGTAAAACGTGTTCAGCTGACATTTCTCGAGGGCGTGTAACTGCAAAGACTTTCACCACTTCGGGATTACTCCACCACTTGAAATCAAAACACCCGGACAAATATGCGGAGTAAGATCAAATCACAAGCACTGACAGCGAGAGACTGTTCAGCGCTGCCTCTCATGTGCTTGATGAGAAGAGGAACAGATTTATGGCTGATAAAGCAGAGAAGCTAATGTTCATTAAAAAGAACCTCCCACTTTTCCTTAATAAGTAGACAAGGCTGGCTTATCATAAGCTTATCTATTTCTACATGTCTACTCTATACCCACTTTCCTGAACAATTTTCATTGTGAGTTATAATTCACCATCTCAGGTTATCATTAGGGGGAAATGACAGCAGCACAGTGCTCAATATATTGTACTTTCGGTATCTAAATGATACAATGTTGTTTACATTGCTCATGAAATTGTAATTTAATTTGTAATTGATTGTGGATTTTGTATCCAGTTTTTACTTTATGTATCTTTATACAATGTTTACTACTTTGTTTATGAGGACAGACAGCCTTATTTACAGATTCTTGAAATTGAATTGTAATTTAATTTGTAAATAGTTACATTCATGTGGATTTATCCAGTTTGCACATTTGTATGCATGCACTTATAGGTGCATTTGTTGTTGTTGAAGGCCTGGCTGTTACAGTCTTTATTTACACTATTTTGTTGTAGGCCTACTGGCCTAGATGTTTATGTAGTTTTAAAGCACCTTGGCTTTGTTCTGAATGCACTTTGTTGTAGTTATCCTACAGAGAAAAGAAAATGCACTTGACTTGGAATTAATGTACTGTATGCATTCAAAAGTGCTGAATAAATGTTTTATGGACCCATAATAGTGATTATTATTTAAGTTAAGTTTTGCCATAATCATGTCTTTTTCCATAATCAGGTAGCTGAACAACATTGGTAAAAAATGTATACATTATATATATAGATATTTCTATTAATCATTTTCGGCCTTTCGGCATTCGGTTTTCGGCCAACTGTTTCCTATTTTCGGTATCGGTTTCGGCCAAGAATTTCCCATTCGGTGCACCCCTAGTTAATAATATTATTTTGGGTTTCTACTAAAATGTTTTACCAAGCTTTAGTTGAATCAGCTATAGATAAAGTACATGTAAACAGTGTAGCTCCTTGAATGTGTAAACAGTCTGTGTGTGTATATTTCTAGGTATCACCACCAGTTATGCCCTGTGTGTGCGGTATGATGGCAGTGAGGTGGACGACACTTACTGTGACTCTCTGACCAGACCTGAGCCAACACATGAGTTCTGCACTGGGAAGGAGTGTCCTCCAAGGTACCGTCTGTCTGTCTGTCTGTCTGTCTGTCTGTCTGTCTGTCTGTCTGTCTGTCTGTCTGTCTGTCTGTCTTTCCTTAGACCTGGAGACGTTATCTACTTTCTTTATGTAATCTTAATTTATTCAAGTAGTCTGATTTAGATATCAACTTTGTTCAGCATGATAAAAGAAAAAGAAACATTTGCAAGAACAGAAACAACATTTATACACGATAACTATCAAAAGCGAGTACAAAACATTAGATCGTGTTCATGTGTTACTTGTTACTGGATGATGTAATGTAGCTACTTGATTCAAAATATAGATAACATGTAGGATAGTTTGGAGATTTATAAAACAATAAAATGACATGGCTATTTATTTATTGAATCGTTTATTTGGCAGGAACAATGCACAGTAATGAACACTTAAAACATAAAAAGGTAACAGTGCCAGATTTAGATTTAGCTTTGAGCTCATTTCCATCCGCAGTCCCTCACATAAAACATTTAAGAAGATTACATTTTACAAACATAGTAAAAACAGAATACATGATATGCAAAAAGTGCAAAAGAGCAAGAGCAGCATAAACAAAGTATTTATGACATGGTAATACAATATAGCAGCAACGACATGTAAAGTGCCAGAGAAGATGCAGGAGCTACCTAAAGTGCAAGGGGAGATACCCCTGTATTAAAGTGCATTTAGCACAAGGTCTTCATGCCATGTAAACATTTATAAAAAAAACACATAATTTTAAAAGACTTAAAATTGTCAAAACTTAAGAAATTGTGTTTCTCAAGGATGGCACAGTGGTGGTATGAATGTGGCTTTCTGTCAAACACCTTGATAGCTCTCTTGTACAGCTGTTCTATGGGTTTCAGGTCTTTGGCACAATCAAACGACCAGTTTGTCAAACAGTATTCAATGTGGGATAGAATCATACAGTGGAGCAGTGGCGGATTTAGGATTGTAGGAGATCCGGGGCTTAGCCCAGGAGTTGTTGGGGGGTGCAGGGATAAAGTGCTATTTTTTTACAACTGGGGGGTGGACCAAACATCCTTTATGGGGGTCGTCGCCTCCTTTACAGGGTCCGGGGGCATGCTCCCCCGGGAAGATGTTTTTTAGATATTGAAGTTAAAAGCATCAATCTGGTGCACTTTGAGAGCAACATTAACCTTACCTTAATAATACCTTAAAGTGGATAAAAGGCACTGGAGAACACTTATTCATTAACATCCTTTAATGAAGCAAGCAAACAAAACAAAATACAAATACAGTCGTTTACTTATTTCGGTGAAACAAATGTGTGTAGAGTTTTAAAGGATGCGGATAGTCTCACCTTGATTCTGGCGCATTGCTTATCGTTTTATAGATCTATTCTCATCCACCATCTTTGTTTGTGACGTAAAGAGTGTAAGAGTCACGTTTCTGAATCGGACACTCTGAGTGGATGCAGTCACAGCCAATCGGAGTCTGATTCAGAGGGTTGCCTGTCAGTTCCGTTGCCTGTCAGTTCCGTTGCTATGGTTCCGTTGTTAAGTGTACTGAAACGATAGCCGGTATAATTCCAAAACAATATAACAATTGGAATACGTTATTTTAGTGTCTTAAAGGTAGACTGAGAAGGGTTAACGTTACATCTTAGGATAATTTTTAGTCATGTTCTGTATACATACTAACATATAAGGGTATACTTAGTGTGGTTACTCCATGTTTACTAGCTATAACATTAACGTTACATCACTCTTTTTCACTTCTTACTCAGTCAGCCAGACTGCAGATATCACCATTAGATTCACAAACCTGAAACATCATCCATTTTTTCACTACTGGTGATGACATTGTTGTCAGCTGCTGATACTGCTGCTGCTGCAGCTTGTGGCGCCTGCTTCAATGAAAATAACTTTCTAATATCCACAACTTTATAGGCTATTAGCTTAAAACTCGTCAGGCACTAGGAGAGCCATTTGGCGCTGGACACTAGGAAGGATCACTTCTTCTTCAGGGCAGGGAAGGCTACGCAGTACGCAGGCTACTGTCCCGCAGCGGCTGCCTCTCTGGTGGACTCCGGTACTGCACATTACTCCCGAGACGTTTTTTTAAGTGAAACATCCGGGGCTTTTCAGAAAACATCCGGGGCTTGAGCCCAAGTAGCCACCCCCTAGCGCCTCCACTGCAGTGGAGGTATGACTTTGCAGCATTGACACTTCAGAAAGGTCTAATTTGTTTAAAATGTTGCAAGTTGAATTTAATGGTATTTGATACTTTCTTAATATGTTTCTTAAAAGTCAAGTTTGAGTCCAATATGACTCCAAGATACTTGAACTGGGAGACTAGTTCTATTTCTACTCCATTGGATCCTTTGATTTTGACTGGTCGTTTACTGAACATCATGCATACTGTTTTTTTTACGTTTAACTGTAAGCAAATGTTGTTCAGCCAGTGTTGAACCTTGTCCAAAGCTTTTGAGAGACAGGATGAGATTATTTCAATGTTCTTCCCGTGTACAAAGATGACCCCATCGTCGGCATATATTTGCAAATTCAACTCAGGACATACATTAGGCAAGTCATTTATGTACAGTGAAAACATTAATGGTCCAAGAATGAAACCTTGTGGAACCCCAACAGGGTTGACAAGGTAGGGGGATTTGGCACCGTTGACCAAAACACACTGTTTTCTGTTCGATAAGTAAGACTTAAACCAATGTATAGAAACTGCAGAAAAATTGAAATAAGTCAGCTTTGTAAGGAGCACTTTTTTGTACTCCTTGTCTGTAATAAGGTTTGATACAGAGGACAATGATGGGTACAAAATACATCATTATTGATCAAGTGTAATGCTCCATGACACACAGTGTTCCCCCCGACAATTCACAACAGCACAGACATGGAGGAATGCTGCAAAATAGTTTGACGCTTAATAGAATACAGGCATCCATTCATTTTATACAACAAGCCTATTTGGATTTTTTACATTACGTTAATATATTGATTAGGACAGGGATCTGAGCCTATATAACATACTGTATGTAGACTAGTCATTTAGCTGGCATTCTACACATTGTGGCTTACAAATGTCCTTAAAGAATCAAACAAGGATATCACACACAATCAGTGTCAGCTGAATTAGCAAGGACCTCTCTTGATGTGGTTTTATTCACTGTGTTAAACATCAGATCTGACCTGTGCCCCTCCCCTCCCCTCAGGTGGGAGACCAGTGGGTGGAGTGAGTGCTCCCGGACGTGTGGGGAGGGCGTTCAGTATCGTACGGTGCGCTGCTGGAAGATGCTGTCGCCTGGACTCGACTCGTCAGTCTATGACTCCCTGTGTTTGACACATGACCTTCACAAACCGGCCAAGAGAAAGGTCTGCCACGGCCAGAGCTGCGGCCCCCAGTGGGAGGTGTCCGAGTGGTCAGAGGTAACACCCCCAGCCACTGATACCGTTATGAACTATGGTGTCTTCTATCAGGATCAGAAATAAAGAAGATAAAAACACACCATAGGACAGGTCGGAGTTCACACAAGGACAATTAGAATAACAAATCAAAATCAAGAGACAGTATAGATTCAAATTTAAAAAAAGTTTTTTAAATGTTTCTACCTTAATCCTGTTTGCTGCTAAAACATAATAATTAAGAATGTGCTATTAAAGATAAAATAAGTAAAGTCAAATGTCTAATAAATCATAAAAATAATAAAATATGATATAAACATAAGAAGTCAGAGTGCTTGACACAAAGGGAGATATTATTGGGCCGCCGTATAACTTAGTAGAGGAGGCAGCCCATGTAGCTGGATCAGGTTCAGTACCGCCGGGGACCAATGACACGCCTCTTCCCCTGTCTCTGTCTTTCAACTATGTCTCTCAAAGAAAGCCACTGGTAGCCCTAAATAAATCTTGAAATCTAAGACCTACAATTAAAAGAACAACATTATATTCATGGCATCCATCCATTTATTAATCTTAAGTCATTGGGAGAGCCACATACGGTTCAAATGTTTGCACACAGGCTCTACAGGATCTCCACACAGGGAGGCAGCCTCACCCTGTGCTGCTTTCAAACCTTCACTAAACCACAATATTTGAGCAATAGTATTCTGCATGTATCCATCTCTGATTACTGTATTCTCCTGTTAGCATCCTGAACGCTTATAAACGTTGCGACTATGACAGTAAGAGTCGGTACAGTGCTATAATTAACAGACAGCTGCTGAAGATTGAATGCTGAGTTTAGACTGCTGTAACATAATGCAGACAGCTGAGGGACTTAGCAGTATTGATCTCTGCACCTGTGTGTGTGTGTGTGTGTGTGTGTGTGTGTGTGTGTGTGTGTGTGTGTGTGTGTGTGTGTGTGTGTGTGTGTGTGTGTGTGTGTGTGTGTGTGTGTGTGTGTGTGTGTGTGTGTGTGTGTGTGTGTGTGTGTGTGTGTGTGTGTGTGTGTGTGTGTGTGTGTGTGTGTGTGTGTGTGTGTGTGTTAGTGCTCGGCGCGCTGTGGCTCTCGGGCCGTTCGCACTCGGGAGGTGCGCTGCTCCATGGAGATGAGACTGTGTAACAAGTCCTCTCAGCCAATAGAAAGTGAGGAATGTGAAGCTCCGCCCTGCGACAGAAGATGGACTTTCTCTGACTGGGGGCCTGTGAGTTTAACAACACACTCACACTGAACACACACACGCCACACACTCTCCATTAATATTAAGTGCACGTTACAAATGTTTGATCAAAATGGTATGTCACTGTGCCAGTGCTCTGGTGTGTGTGGCGAGGGGAGGATGGTGCGTGCGGTGACGTGTCGATCATCGGGGGGGGTGGTGATGACAGAGGAGCAGTGTGACCAATCACTGCGCCCGCTGGCCATCTACCCCTGTGGAGACAGAGACTGCGCCCCCCACTGGGTGGAACAAGAATGGCAACAGGTACAAAATTCCGTAAACCTGTTTCTACTGCAACTTCACCAAAAAAAAGAAAATGTTGTTTTTAAAAGATTACGGTCATATGAAACTAATCTATTTGCGTTTATCTTGCTGTTCTGAGTTTGTTATGCTTGTCATTTATCGCATCTATTGTAATTAGCTTTGGATAAAAGTGTCAGCTAAATGAAAATTAATTTAATCAGCAAAACGGTTTCTGTGTGTGTCAGTGTAATGCTACATGTGGGCGCGGGGTGAGGCAGCGGCAGGTGGTGTGTGCCGGGCTGGAGGCCGGTGTGTTCAAAGAGTCTCCAGACAGCAGCTGTGAGCAGGGCAGCAGACCAGAGAGCAGCTCCTCCTGCTTCCAGAGACCCTGCTCCAAGTGGTTCACCACGTCCTGGTCCCAGGTAACTGTCCAGCTGTCCGTCTCAGGCCAGATTCCTCACCCTCATACATATTGACAAAGTGTCCGTGTGAGGTTTGTTATTGCTATGTATTTTGAGTGCAGTAATTCAGGCTGTAGGGACTTAGCTTGGGAACCGGAGTTCCACTGGTTTGATTCTCATAAAACACACTGAATGTATGGAAATAATAATAATAACGCTTTATTTGTATAGCACTTTAGCTATAGCCAACAAAAAGCTAATCTAAAAGATGTGTTCAGCTGCCGTTTAAAAATGTCCACAGCTTCAGAGTTCCTTGAGCAAGGCACTGAACCACCATTTCCTAAACTTTGCAGACCATTTACTTTTTTCTGCTGACACCTTTCCATAAAAGAACAAAGAATGTCTTTGTATTTTGGGCCTGATGTGTATATATACTGTTTGCATCTGTGTATTTGTACTTTGTATACTAACAGGATAAAAACTGAATTTCCCCATTGGGATCAATTAAGCATGTCTTCCTGTTGTTGTTGTTGTTGTTGTTGTTGTTGTTGTTGTTATTGTTGTTATTGTTGTTGTTGTTGTTCTTCTCCTCCTTCTTCTTCTTCTTAATATTATTATTATTAAAGTAAGTCCATCTGTATTTAAACTGAAGTTTAATCATGAACAAAATGTGGAGATACATCCAAAATCTTGTCCCCTCCACCCCTCAGTGTAGTAAGACTTGTGGGAGTGGCGTCCAGGTTCGTGAAGTAAAGTGTTACCAGGGGGAGGAGCTTGTAACCAGGGGCCACAGCTGCGACTCGGCCCTCAAGCCGGAGGCCAGGCAGAGCTGTGAGATCCAGAGCTGTCTGACGGAGGCTCCAGGTACGCGCGCACACGCACACACACACACACACACACACACACACACACACACACACACACACACACACACACACACACACACACACACACACACACACACACACACACACACACACACACACACACACACTTAGTGTAGCTGATGCAACAAGCTTTCCATTCCAAAAAAGGAAAGTGTTTTCCTGCAGAGCTCTGGTGAGTTACACCGTTTCCTTTTCACCAGAGCAGCTGTGTCTCCTGTGTGTTTCTGCAGTGGCGGCCCCCGCAGCAGCAGCAGCAGCAGCAGCAGCAGCAGCAGCAGCAGCAGCAGTAGAAGACTCCTGCCACGACAAGCCAACAGCCAACTGTGCCCTGGTGCTGAAGGTGAAGCTGTGCTCCCATTGGTACTACAGAAAGGCCTGCTGCCAGTCCTGCAGGGCCCCCCGACCCTGAGGTCTGACTGTACCCTCTCCCTTCTAACCACTCACACCAGAGATCACATTACACTCACACTGGTGCTACACAAAAGCCTGCTGCTAGCAATGAAAGGACTTCCCACATGCATTTAACTGTCACTTATGCCAACCTGTGTTCTTCACCTGCAACCTGTCAATGTTACACCTGTTACACTTAAGCCTGTTTCACGCTTTTGATGGTTGTTGTACTAATTGTTGTCACCAGTACTACGGTACACTTCCTGTTGTGTAACAGGAAGTTAGTCTCAAGTACTGAAAAAAGTTCCTGCTAAGCCTGACGGAGGTGATGTAATACTAAATCTGTTCCCTGACCTCCTCCTGTCCAGACAATGTGAAAATAGACACACTCAGCATTGCGATCATTGACTTACGTTATCTGAAACAGAAAGAGCAAACCACACTTTTCAATTTCTTCTTCATCCCTGTTCCTCTTGCTGTCTCTCTCTACAACTTAAGGACTAAAAACACTTGATCCATCCATCCTGTATCCATCATCGATGTAGCACCCACTGGTGCCATGCCGTTGTGGAACTATGCTTTTTTTTTTCTGCCTCCTAAACATATACAAGAGACACAGCTTAATGTCACAGAGTTACTCCAACTTTGTGTACCAGATCCTTGTCTCAGTGCCTACATCTTCACACATGCAGCAGTACTCTACGGAGGCCAGCAGGTGCAAACGTACTACAACATCCCAAAACCTGGTGCAACTTTAGAAACGATTCAAAATATGCACTTGTTGACATTCGGGAATAATAAAATTGGCCAAATGTCTCTGTTGGCAGACTTAGTCTGTTTCATAACTGTAAGTGTTTTATCAGTCAGTATATTTGAAATGACTAAGTTAGCTGTTTTAGCCAGCTAGAAATAATATCAGAAGGAGTCATGCGATCATGTTGTTAAAATAAGCCATTAAAACATACAATTTACGTTTCAAACAACAGTGACAGTCGGCCAACTTTATAAAACCCATCAACAAACGCTCGGGTCCCATCTCTGTACGTCACTTGTCATTGTCCCCTGTTGCCGTTCTGTTTTGAGCTTGCAGCGTTTTTTTTATTTGCACCGTTTATATTTTACATTGTTTTGTTTATGCATGTTCTGGCACATTTGTGGGTTTTTTGCATTGTTTGTTAACTGCAGCGTTTCTCCTAATGTAAGTGTTTTGGGCCGTTGTAGCGCGTTTCCACCTGTCGGCCACCAGTTCGCCCCACCTGGAAACACACTTGGATGTGGAAAAAGTGATACAGTTTGAATGTAAAGATGAAAGTTGCTGTGAAAAGTAGCGGGTGCAGTAACACCTGCTAGACCTCTCCGGGTTGACACTTCAGATCAAATGAAAGCATGTCAATGGAAACGAGTAGAAAAGGAAGCAGAGAGCTGCGGAGCGCTGTGTGATCTAATGCTCTGTACCTGATGATGTCACAGAGCTGCTGCTCATTGTGCTCACTGTATCACATCAAGAATAAACGATGAGCTGTGTGGGACTCCTGCTTGCTGCTCTTCTTGGTGAGGGACAAAAAGACAACAAAGAAATCTTCAGGCGCTCATTTAAAGAATATGGAGGGCCATGGGGGGTTCTAGGGGGAGGCCAACAGGGGACAGTCCCCCTGTTACACTGATCTGGACCCCCCTCTAAAAAGAAAAATCTGTAATAATACAATTTGTAATAGTGTTGTATCAAAGACGGCTGTTACCAGGGCCGAAGTTAACAGGTATGTTTGTTTTTTACAATTATATAATTTAAATAAAGTTAGTGAAACAAATTCTGATACAGAAACAAAACCCCCAAAAATATTAAGAAATACAATAAAAACAAAGTTTGGCTGCATAAATAATGCATGAATAAATAAACGCGCTCAGTTTCAGAAAGGATGTTAAACGTTCATGTAAAAACATAAATGTACTAGAACACATGCAACACACATCTTCCCCAACCTGACGACACATGCAGACGGTGACAGTTGGTCAACTTGGTTTTGAGCTTCTTGGAGCGTTTCATTTATGCAGCACTTTTAGTAAAGCAGGTGTTGTGATGTTTGTGAATATCACAACACCTGTGTTTTGGCACATTTGTGTGTTTTTATATTTGCATCGATTCAAAATATGTTTTGGGCCGTTGTAATGTCTATACACCAGTCGGACACCTTAGCCACAAAGACTGCTGTAACCTGGGTACAATATTAAGTAACTAAATAAAAAGTCTAACTAAGTCATGGACACAAATTCTGATATTAAAACAAATTCCAATAATGGTATTGTTGTGTGCTATGATTTTATACTGGACTAAAAGTATTGACATTTCAAACACTACCTTTGTCCCCCAGTAACTTGGCCCCTGAATAACTGGCCCCAGGAGGCCCCCCCACAGTACAAATGGTCTTGAACCGAGATGTAAGGTGTTATGTTGTTTAAGTGAAGGAGGCTGTCACAGAAGAGCATTGATGTGGAACATGATCCGTTTCCTCTGCTGTGTGTGAGACTCATAATTGACCCCCGTGTTATTTACCGTGTCCTGTGATTTTTGTCACGGTTACAAGAGATACCAGGGGAAGTCTCTGGGGTGAGAGCGGATTACAAACCTGCTTGACAGGTCCTCCTCTGAAGAGCTCCACACACTCTGAGGACACACACATTCAGCAGAAGATCCAGCATCTCAAAACTCTGCTGAAGCTGTGTGTGTGTGTGTGTGTGTGTGTGTGTGTGTGTGTGTGTGTGTGTGTGTGTGTGTGTGTGTGTGTGTGTGTGTGTGTGTGTGTGTGTGTGTGTGTGTGTGTGTGTGTGTGTGTGTGTGTGTGTGTGTGTGTGTGTGTGTGTGTGTGTGTGTGTGTGTGTGTGTGTGTGTGTGTGTGTGTGTGTGTGTGTGTGTGTGTGTGTGTCCAGAGGAAGACCTTCAGCTCAGTGACCAGATGAGTACAGATGTTGAGACGTTTGCAGAGATAAATCGTAACGCTTCACTTATCATATGAAATGTTAGAGAGAAAGTTTGATTTATACTGAATGATGTATACTCAGAGGATGCTGACAGCTTGTTGGCAGCATGCGTGTCAACACTTTGATGAATATAAACAGTTGTTCATGTGTAATGAACCCAATGAAGGTTTGACAAGTGGCATTTTGCTAATATTTACATATCGCAGAGGAATTAAAAGCAAACATGTTATGAATTATTAGGTCTATACGTTTTTCTCAAAGTTTTTTCCTGGCACAGCGACTTCTATTCAAAGTACCGTAATTTTCGGACTATAAGGCGCACCTGAATATAAGCCGCAGCACCTAAATTGAATGATGTGTACATATATAAGCCGCACTGGACTATAAGCCGCAGGTGTTTTAATGTTTAATTACCATATGTAAGGATTCGTGCACAGAGGGGATTGTCGGGAAAGAGATGGCTGTTTGAGGAAGCTCCCATTTATTAACATTTCAACAAACAAGTTGCATATTAGCATAACGTATTCAAGTGTTTCCATTTAGTGCAATAGTAGCTACAGAACATGTACTGTGCTGTGTAAACTGTACTGTATCACATAGCGTTTCAGACACACAAACTTTTCAAACTTAAACGGTGCGCTCCCAGCGCACGTACCGGCAGTGATCTACAGCAGTGGTTTTCAACCAGTGGTACGGGGACAAACTGTCTCGCTCTCGTAATGTCTGTCTGTCTTGCTCTCGTTCTGTCTCTCGTACCACTCTCGGTTCCACTTTTACTTTTGCGCGCTTCCTGTCTCACTCTTTTCTGGCCTCCAGCTTTTCCTGCTGGAGCCCGCCGCTTAAAGGTGGGGGGCGCGGAGCGGCCATAGAGCTCATAGAGTTAAAGGTGGTGGACTGTAACCTGTAAAATCCATAGATTTAGGAGGTCCCCTAGTGGCCATTAGCTGTTAAAATCCATAGATGAGCCGCACCGTTATATAAGCCGCAGGGTCGAAAAATGGGGGAAAAGGCGCGGCTTATAGTCCGAAAATTACGGTAAACACCAACCCGTATGACAATTGCATTCACAATAGTTTAAAACGTATTTTCATTAAGGAACATATCTGTGGAAGCTTTGCTATTTCATAAATATAATGCCGATAATGGTGAGCTGGATAACCAACTATCTCACAGCTCGGCCACAGTACGTGAAGCTGCAGAATAACACCTCTGACATTATATTGAGCAGCACGGGCGCTCCTCAGGGCACGGTCCTCTCTCCCTTCCTGTTCACAGTCTATACATCAGACTTCAGACACTGCTCACAGTCCTGCCATCTGCAGAAGTTCTCAGATGACTCTGCCATTGTGGGCTGTATCATCAGAGATCAGGAAGCTGAGTACAGGAGTGTGGTGGACAGTTTTGTGGAGTGGTGCGGTCCGAACCATCTGCAGCTCAACGTCACAAAAACTAAGGAGCTAGTGGTTGACTTCAGGAAGTGGAGTACCGCCCCCACCCCAATTACCACCGTGGGTATGGATGTGGACATTGTGCCTGTAGGAGACTCAGGTCCTTTAACGTCTGCAGCACTATGTTGCAGATGTTTTATGACTCGGTGGTCTCCAGTGTGAACTTCTTTGCTGTAGTGTGTTGGGGTAGCGGGGTGAAGACAGCTGATGCCAACAGACTCAACAAGCTCATTAGGAGAGCAGGCTCTGTCCTGGGAGTGGATCAGGAGTTGTTGGCAGTGGTGTCGGAGGGGAGAATGCTGAGGAAACTTCTCAGCATTCTGGACAACGGGTCTCTCCCCCTGCATGCCACACTGGTTTCCTACCGGAGCACTTTCAGCCACAGACTGAGATCACCGATAACCCCCACACAGCGCCACAGGAGGTCTTTCCTCCCAGTGGCAATCAAACTCTTTAACTCTTTTACATTACATTACATTACATTGCATTTAGCTGACGCTTTTATCCAAAGCAACTTACAATAAGTGCATTCGAGCAGGAAGATACAACCTTGAAGAAAATAGAATCATATAAGTACATCAGGTTTCATAGAGCCAAACATTTCAAGTGCTACTCAACTGGCTTTAGATAAGCCAGCCCTTTATTAGTATATAAGTGCTTTGTTAGTAATTCTATCGCTCGAAGTGGAGTCTAAAGAGATGAGTTTTCAGTTTGCGCCGGAAGATGTGTAAGCTTTCTGCTGTCCTGATTTCAATGGGGAGCTCATTCCACCATTTTGGAGCCAGGATAGCAAACCCACTCTTCACCCTTAAGTAAAGGGCACTGAGAACTTCCACACCAACACTATGTGCAATATACATATCAATATAATTACCATCATTGCAATGCACTCACTGCTATATATAACTATGTGCAATATTATATTATTATTATTATTATTATTAATAATGCTATGATAAAGATTCAATTACGTAACTGCCACTACGTTTTATTTTTTGCACCACTAACTACTGCTATTAATTGCATTGATTGTGTGACCATCTATGTTTCTATGTTTCTATGTTTCATGTTGTCTGTAGATGTTTAATTAGGGCCCGAGCACGATGTGCTAGGACCCAATGGCGTCCTAGCACGAAGTGCGAGGAAACCTATTGTTATTGTTGGAATTATTATTATTATTATTAGGGCCCGAGCACGATGTGCTAGGACCCAACGGCGTCCTAGCACAAAGTGCGAGGAAACCTATTGTTATTGGTGGAATTATTATTATTATTAGGGCCCGAGCACGATGTGCTAGGACCCAACGGTGTCCTAGCACGAAGTGCGAGGAAACCTGTTGTTATTGGTGGAATTTTTAGGGCCCGAGCACGATGTGCTAGGACCCAACGGCGTCCTAGCACGAAGTGCGAGGAAACCTATTGTTATTGGTGGAATTATTAGGGCCCGAGCACGATGTGCTAGGACCCAATGGCGTCCTAGCACGAAGTGCGAGGAAACCTATTGTTATTGGTGGAATTATTATTATTATTAGGGCCCGAGCACGATGTGCCAGGACCCAACGGCGTCCTAGCACGAAGTGCGAGGAAACCTATTGTTATTGGTGGAATTATTATCATTATTATTATTAGGGCCCGAGCACGATGTGCTAGGACCCAACGGCGTCCTAGCACGAAGTGCGAGGAAACCTATTGTTATTGGTGGAATTATTATTATTATTAGGGCCCGAGCACGATGTGCTAGGACCCAACGGCGTCCTAGCAGGAAGTGCGAGGAAACCTATTGTTATTGGTGGAATTATTAGGGCCCGAGCACGATGTGCTAGGAAACCTATTGTTATTGGTGGAATTATTATTATTAATAGGGCCCGAGCACGATGTGCTAGGACCCAACGGCGTCCTAGCACGAAGTGCGAGGAAACCTATTGTTATTGGTGGAATTATTATTATTATTATTATTATTATTATTATTATTATTATTAGGGCCCGAGGACGGATGTGCTAGGACCCGGCGGCGTCCTAGCACGAAGTGTGAGGAAACCTATTGTTATTGGTGGAATTATTATTATTATTATTTTTAGTCACCATCTTTCCTGTTTTTGAGGCCTTTAGGATGCTGACAAAGTTGTATAATTTTGCACGGACGCCAGGACCCGTAAAAATTGCAACATTCTGGAGTCAATTGGTTAAAATATTCCAACGTGCTCAATAGCGCCACCTATCAAAATCCCATTTCGGAATACATTTACAAAGTCGCACCGTAACTCAGAATGACCTGAAACTTTGCACACATATCCGGGTGGACCGGTTCTACAAATAATCCTCTTGGAACCCTAAGCTCCGCCAACATTTTTGTTCTTCTAAATTAGCATAATGTTCAAAACAGTTAAATATTCACTTAAATTTCAATTTTCAATTTTCCAACACCAAACTTCATATCCAGCATTGGTGGAGGGTCAAACACATTACCGTAGAAAATGAGCATGTTAGGACGATAAATGTTGCCGCCGTCAATCCAAACGTACTCGCAAAAAGGCGGGGCTTAGAAAGAAATGCTCATAACTCATCAACAATGTATTCAAACAACACAGATTTTGGTAGATAGGTTCAGACTGTCTTGGGGAATAGGCAGGGGCGTAGCTGGAAATTCTGGGCCCCATGAAAGAATCTATTTGTGGGCCCCCAATCCATGCGAGTGCGCATTAGCGCGCACGCTAAAAAAAATGTGGCCATTTATTTATTGATGAAAACGCATAATATGGTTTTTACCTATACATTCGGATCAGCAGTTCAGCACCAGTTCAGGATGTCGCATTGCGTTCATCTTCAATGAATGGACCAATGCAATAGTCTACCAAACAACCTTGAGTTGCACTAGCTAGGCATATTTTCCCCTATTCTTGTGACAATGTTTTCTGATACTCAACATACAAAAGCTGTTACTTGTCCTGTCTCTCTGTAATCCCATCTCCAACACAAATAGTCTACTCAAGCACACTATTAGGTTGACAGACACTTACATTTTGATGTGCTCTGAAGTATACAATCGTTCCCTGCTTGGATATACCTTTTACGAAGCAGATTTTGAACTGTCGCGGGCAGAGCACTAGCTTTTTTGCTGTAGCGGCCGGGTTGCTGCCTTTCTCAGCAGAGTGCTAAAGCCCTACCTGTTACACGCGCAAGTAATTCGAGGAGGCGCGAGTGACAAGTGTTGAGTTTTTGGTGGGGACAATTCAGGATTCTTGGATACTGGTGGGGTCAGAACCTTGCGTCCACCCCCAAAACGACACGATGAAACCCAACCTCGAAAAGCCTGTTGAAGTTAATGAACTGTAATGGACTGCAAGAAATCAACATGCACTGACTATCAACTTTATCTTCTGTCTATTTAATTGAAAATTACACCCAATACAGGAATGAACAAACAAAAAATCTCAACATTCTTTGACTTATTAAATTAAGATTTGAACAACACAAGGACAAAAGTATAAATTAACTGAAGATTTGAACATAATTATAAAACAATAAACTCTCAGGACATGAACACACTTACAGCAAACAATGAAAAATGTAGTGCGAGAGGACTATGCATCAGATAGTAATTGTTCACAATGTGGGCTGTAGCCTGTCAGCTTACTATAGGGAAACATCCCACAATCCTGTCATAGACTGGATTTTTATTCCTAAATCCCGAACGCCAATCGCCGGACCTTCTTGGTGGCAAAATCTTTTACGAGCTCTTTGAAATCAAGTGACAGAGCCAGCTTGCTTTCAATCGATAACATTGCAAGGCTGTTCAACCTCTCTTGCGACATGGTAGATCTTAAATAGCTCTTGATAAGTTTCAACTTACTAAATGATCTTTCACCACCAGCTACGGTAACTGGGAGCGTCAAGAAAATTCTGAGGGCAATGCAAACGTCTCCAAAAATGCTCTGGAGTTCCATCTTGTATATTGCATTCAGTAGATCAAGAGAGCTACAATCAGGGGGGAAAGTGGCAGAAAATATTTTATTGAGATGCCTTATCTCACTCTCAAACTGATCTGTGAGATCCTGTGAGTATTTCTCCCTCAGTGGCTGACACACAGAAGCCATGACACTGTCACTCAACTTCCCAATTTTAAGTATGGCAGCAAATTCTTCAACAATATTTGCTGTTGTTTGGAACCGAGTGTCCAAGTCACTTATGATCTGGTCCATGGCAGTGAGAAACACAGTGTTACGGAATGTTGTTTCTGGCCTATCCTCCTGACCTGTTCCTTCAGCAGTTTCATCATGAAACCTCTTCCTCCTCCTCTCACGGCAAAGTTCTTTTTTGAAATGAGGTGGAACCTCCATTTCCTTAGCTACCATTGATGCCTCAGACAGAATAGCATCCCATCCATTTCTGAGAGTCTGCATCTCATCTCTTAGTGCAACAACATTACCTGCCTCCACCTCTATTGAGATTTTCCCTGACTGGAGTATCACATTTCTGTCATCAATAGATTGCAATACTTTCACCCAAATGGTGAGAAGGACAATGGCATCAAATGACATGAGGTAGTTCCTCAGACCAACAGCTTCAGATCTGGCCTCACCTGTGAGACTGCATGAGCTCAGTATGGTAGCAAGGGCTTCAATGACACCAGGTAGGTGCTTTGCTACAGGTTTCACAGCATCAATTCTCGCACTCCAGCGAGTGTCAGATAGCCTATGTACAGAGCAACCTGTTTTCTTTTTGTATATAGACCAACGAGATGGACTGGCACTTACAAATGTGTAGAGGCGGTTAATGTAACCAAAAAAGTTGGATACTTCAGGGCTCGATTCTGCAGCATGCACGCCTACCAGATTCAACGTGTGGGAGGCACAAGGTGAGAAAGTAGCAAGATTATTCTTTTTCAGTATTTGTGCTTGGACTCCCTTGATTTTCCCTGACATATTCGCCCCATTATCATACCCTTGCCCCCTGCAATCACTAATGTCTATCCCTAGATCCAGAAGCACACTCTCCATCATGCCTGCTATTTCACATCCTGTTTTTCCGTTGAAATCTTTGAATTCAATAAATCTTTCAGTGATCTCCCATTCGCCTGTGTCTTCATTATAATGTACATATCTTATGAGCACAACATTTTGCTCGGTGTGGGAAATGTCAGGCGTTGCATCACAAATGATTCCATAGTATATGGCATCCTCCCTTTCCGTCAGAATGGTTTTTAAAACCTTTCCCCCACACAATTCAATAAACTCGTTCTGGATGTCTGGGCTCAGATAATGAGTTAGCTGGCTTCCTTTTTTGGATGTCCTGATTTTGTCTAAGTGGTCTTTCAAGAGTGGATCATATCGTGACAAAAGTTCTAGCGTACCTACAAAATTTCCATTGTGGACATCGCCCAAAGCATGCGTTTTATCTCGGAAAGCTAAATTCCTCGTTGCCAAGTGCAGAGTGACATCAAGGAGTCTCTGCAAGATAGCTTTGTTTTTTCTCAATTTCAGACTGTAGCTCTCTCTGCAACTGATGATCAACGCCACATGCAGTCATAACCGAACACTGTAGGTGTTTCCATCGCAAATAACAGTCCCTGTGATTCCTACTTGTTTCATGGCTTGGGAATTTATCATACATGCGACCCCACTCGACGTCACACATCTTGTATCCCTGGTCACTACTCAAAGCACTAAGAGAGGGTATTTTTTGCTCCTTGGAGAAAAGAACACATGGTATGCAGAACAGTGCATTTGCACTTTCACTGTGAATCAACCAGTCCCTTTTCACTTTTCCCCTACCCTTATCTGCTTTGGTGTATTTCAAGTAATCTGGAAATCTCTTTCCCTTTGAATCATGTGGAATTTCTTGATCTGTTTCTCGCATTGCTAATTTCTTTACAATAGTTGCCCTGTCCTTGTCACTCATCCTAGCTGGGAACAACCCTGGGTCAAGTGATAGCAGATCTTCTACCTCAGACACCACTACAGGTGGCTCAGTATCTGTGGCATCCTGTGTCGGAGCCTCACTTTGTCCCTGACATTGACTGTCCATAGCTGCTTCCTCCTCATCTGTGCTGCTTTCATGGTCCTCGACCTCTTCTTGTACTGGTACCTCTGCCTCTTCACCTCTGCTCTCCTCGTTGGCTGCCTTGCTCGAAGGCCCTGGCTCTAGAGTATCCATAGTGTACATAATTTATAAAATGCCCTATAATAGTAATAACACAGTACAGCTCGAGCTATCTCTTAATTGTTATAATAATAATAATAATAATAATAATAATCATTTGTATAGATATTTTTCAATTGCTCAAATCTAGCTATAGCTACTGTAACAACCTCAATTTAATGTGCCAGTGGTCAATGGTATTGCAATTACTGGAAGAACTAGAGTAACTAAATGTGAATATTACCTAAAGTTGTATTCAATGCATGGTAAGCATATTTAAAATCTGTTTGTTAACCCCAAGCCCTGCTGCTTTACCTCCCTCTCCTTCAACTGGGAACCGGCCTGAGGGAAGGGGTACTGATCCTGAAGCCGCATCTGTGCATTAGAGCAGATGTGATTAGCATGTAACATTATACAGGTTAGGTTAGCTAGCCATAGCAAAAGGGCATAGCTGCTGGATACAAATTCACTGGGCTCATCGACACTCATCTAATTTTTGATAGCAACAGGTAGCTAACGTCAGCCACAAAATGTTGGCTAAGCTGTTATGGGCTTCAAAACCAGTTCTGTGAATAAATACCTTTCTTGTGAAAATACTTGGTGACTATCTGTCGACCTCTTTTATTATTTTCCTCTTGCTGACGTTTTTTCTTTCGTTTCTGAGCTCCTGATTCATGAGCTGTAGAGGACATTTCCTGTCAGTCTGTTCAAGCTGCAAGCTGCTGGTGCACTGCTGTGCCGCCTAGTTATAGTTGAAAGTGGGGGTGCAAGATTAGTAACTGGCAGGCAAGGGGTGGTTTGGAGTGGGTCAGGCACGACCACCTCCATGGCAGAATTGTTTTAATTTAATGAACACCTGTACGTGCAATTTCCTGCAATATAGAGCACAGAACTGTCTCAAAATCCTATGGGATCCTAAAGGATTCCTATAGGGTTCCAAAAACGTATAGAGATTCCTATAGCATTTTTTGACTAGGGATGTTATCCTAGGTCTCTTTCTCACTTCCTCTGCCTCCTCCCTGAGTCTGCACAGTCACCACATCATTCTACATTAAGGAGAGCAATACACTTATGAGTACACTGAACTGGTTTGAATACACAATCTTTATGCTACTCTGTAAAGAAAGGGAGAGAGGGGGGAATATATTATCCAAGTATTTGTGTCTTAATTTGTTATGTTATCCTACACTTTAAGCTGACTGATATTTCCATTACCTGTAACTCTTGTGTCTCTTTCTCTCCTTCTCTGCCTCCTCCCTGAGTCTGCACTGTCACCACCACATCATTCTACACAGGAGAGCAATACACGTATGAATACACTGAACTGGGTTGAATACATGATTTTTTATTTTTTCTGCCATGTTCTACCTGGTTGGCTGGCTGGCTACACACACACACACACACACACACACACACACACACACACACACACACACACACACACACACACACACACACACACACACACACACACACACACACACACACACACACACACACACACACACACACACACACACACACACACACACACACACACACACACACACACACACACACAGTGTGCAGGTTAGTTACAGTAGGAGATGGGCTTCTATCATATTATCTTCTATCATTCTATAATTCATTCTTCTTTTATTTTCATTTCAGGTAGTTGTACCTTAAGAGAATTGAAGGCTGGCATCTGTAAATGCAGATAGATATAAGTACTTTATTCTTATTTTATTATCATTATTTTCTTTCCAATGAAATGAAATCAGAAAATAAGTGGTATATGATGGAAAATATGAAAGTCAATGCTTGAAGGAAAATGGACTTCGGAAAAGTTTTTTATTTTGTATTTACTGTTCTGTAAAAGTCTTGTCGAATGCAATGTTTTATGTTTTGTGTGGACCCCAGGAAGACTAGTTGTTGTCATGCAACAGCTAATGGGGATCCTAATAAACTCAAACTCTAATGGGCTTCAATCTACCAGGTAGCTAGCTAGTCAAACACACACACTGGTTGATGTTACTAGCTAGCTAGCAAACGTCAGCTAACCGCTAGCTAACATAAAGAGTGACCTGTAATTCAATGCAGCGAAAATGAAGAGAAGGTGATGATTATAAATGTGTTTTATTGTATTGAGTGGTAGAAGTAAAGACATGTCTAACATATTCTTTGTTTGAACAACTTACTGAAAAGGTCTGCCACCAATGACAGACTGTTCGCGGTGATTTACACTCAGCCTACCTGCATCAGGACTGCTGTGGGTGGGAGGCAGTTGATCAAACCATTGTGAGCGAAATGCGGGGGGGGGTCACAATCTTTGGAAACTTAAAAACTCGCTATTAAGTGTCTATAATCAGCACAAGTTCTTTCATTGCGTATTATTAATTCGATTGAAATTACACACTTATGTTTACAGTGATATATTGGGGGGGAAATGTCATATTTTTCATATGATCAAAAAGTGGGGGTGCAAAAGCACACGTTTGCTCCCCCAAGGTCAATTGTGGGGATGCACCTGCTCCGCTTGCTCCATTGCTCAGGCGCCCATACCATGCAATGAATGAAGGGAGGGGTGCTCATTCTGTCAAACAGAGTAACAAGCACCTGTTTGTTTCTTTTGGGACGTTTTTTTTTAATACAGGCAATTATACTTTTGAGTCATTTACATTAACTTACTTTAGGATAATAATAAAACCATATTAATAAAAAGATAATAATAGTGTTCTCTGGGCCCCCCCCCCAGTGCTGGGCCCTTGGAATCATCCTAACCTCCCCCCCCCCAGCTACGCCCCTGGGAATAGGCATAACAAAGCATTTTCATTTTGGTCTATAGGGGGCGCCAAAAACGCCACCAATTTATAACTCAACAGTGGATGGACTAATTATTTTAATTTTTTTTAGACATACTCTCAGGGTGATTACGAACTCAGATTTAAATTGTCGCAAAAACGAATTCAGAATGTGGGCGTGGCCTATACATTTCTTTTTAATTGCGATAGCATAAAATGAGCTTCGGACGCAAAACTTGGGACACACGTCAGAGCCCACGACCTTTTCAAGAATGTGAAAAAAACAACGTAATTTTTCCAAAAAAACTACTCACTAGCGCCCCCTAATGTGTGGTAGTCACATATAGTTTCTCAGAACTTCACGGATTTTGGCACAGACATTCCTCACGGAATTCCGGACATATTTGTAAATAGACTCCATTAGCCCCGCCCCCAAGGAAGTCGGCCATTTTGAAATATGTGCGTTTTTCATGCATTTTAAGCACATTCTTGCGAACTCCTCCTAAGGGAATGATCGGAAAAATTCCAATGCAGGACAAGCTCAGCCCCTATCCAATATGATACTTAATTGCGGAGCACATCTTTGAAAAATCACTCGTGGAGGTCGTAAGCTAACAGCGAATACACCATTTTTGACGATTTACATGGCGCAAATTGCTCCAAACTGCTCGCATATAGTTTTTCCGATATTCACAAAACGCTGTATACACATTACTATTATGATTGCACACATATTTCAAATTGCTTTTCATTAGCCCCGCCCCCCAGAAAGCTGGCCATTTTGACAAATGGGCGTTTTTCATGCATTTTAAGCACATTTGTGCTAATTCGTCATAGGGAAATGATCGGAAAAATTCCAATCTAGGGCAATTTAAGCGGATATCCAATGTGATGCAATATTGCGAAGGAATAGTTGATCGTTTGAACATGGAGCTCGTAAGCCAATGGAGAATGTACAATTTTTGACCATTTATATGTCACATACTACCTTAAAGGGGACCTAAAAACAGGGCTGCAACGGATTTGATACATATGGATTCTGATTTGCACCTCTATGATGTCACTCCACCTGTATGGTCAACTCTCGACCTATCAGGGGAATGAGAGGTTGCAGTGGCATGGCAACAGCATAGCAACAGCATGGCAACAGCATAGTAATATGACGCTTGTGCCTCGCCCCCTCCTTTGCAGGGGGGGGGGGGGGGGGGGTCAGCTCCAGCTCATGCAAAGACAGAGCTGGAGTGAGGCAAAATGAGGCATGGCTAAAATGCATGATCGGTTTGGTATTTTGAAAAATAAAACGTATAAATATACCTAATATAGGTATGGCCCTACAATATATTATTCAAATATAGCATGATAGGTCCCCTTTATGCTACTGAGACCCGCCTGTCTGCCTGCACCTTCAACTCTCACACACACACACACATAGACAGACAGACAGACAGACAGACAGACAGACAGACAGACAGACAGACAGACAGGCACACACACACACACACACACACACACACACACACACACACACACACACACACACACACCTACACATCGTACAACAAACACAAACAGCTCCTAAAGCATAACTAAATATCAGGCTACAGCCCTTGTATATTTTATTATGTGAAGCACTATATGGTTTCATGAAAAATATCTACTGTTTATTGGTAGATATCTCCTGAAGCCTACAAATAAAGTGTGAAATGTAGGCCTGTTACATATATTATTGAGCGATATATATTATACACACTGTTCTGCTTTCTGCACTGACCTCAGCAGTTGTTCTCACTGTAAACATCGCCTCACAATGAAAGCATAACCTAACATCCAGGGGCGATGTGATTAGTGAGTAAACAAACAAACGGTAAAGGGCAGAAAGTCTGATGCACATTTGACCATCTTGAATAATTTATAATCACAACTGGAACAGTTTGCAGAGCTGTGCTTCGTTGACATCCAGCCATGCGTCATGCCTCTTTTAAACATCACTGTTGGCTGAAATCGTCTCCGGAGAATACTTCAGTGTACTGTAAACTGTGTTCGTTATTCTCCCGTCCAGGAGAGAAGCTTTAAAAGGAGACTAAATGGAGTCTCTGTGAAAGTTCAATTTGGTACTTTAATTAAAAAAGGCGCGGGTTGGTCACAAGCATGATATTGTTCAGTCAGACAAACAGCTGTGATCCGCTCCTCGTTAGGGAAGAGAAGAGCCAATCTCTCCTCCGGTGCTGTTATATATCCTCTGCTGGCTCCTCCCCGCCAGCCGGCTCGCCTCGTCTCCAATGTCCGTTATTGCATTTAAACAGAGGATTGGTTCTTTTCACATTCAATATATGCTTAACACGCCTTTTCTCCTCATATTCTCTTTCATCACTTTTCATTTAACACATTCTAAACGCTGTAATCAATACTCTAAAAAATACTTCTCGGCTCGTTTGGTTTCTGGTCATTCCGGATGTTGTCACATGCTACTCTCGTCTGTAAACAATAATGTATTCAAATAAACTGTACCTTCATTTAATATTCAGCATGGTAGTATCTCGACATCTATAGTTGTAGTGTTAAATCAGTAGGCTTCGGTTTGCACCACTCCATATCATTTCACTACTAAATTCACCTCTTTAAGAAATCGTATATTAGCCACATGCTAAATGCTAACCGTAGATGAAGGATTTTCAGAATAAAAGCTTAACTGCTTGTGCACAAGAATTTCTGGTTTTTCAGTATAAAAGAGCATTAAAACTGACGGCATGTTTAAACTACATTTCCCCATTAAAACATTGATTTTAATTTCTAACAGTACCCTCGGTTATAGCTCCTCCAGAGACACTCCTCTCTCCTCTAAATCAGTGTATCCTCGGTCACGGCTTCTCCAGACAGCCTCCTCGATAATCGGTCCTCGACGAGCCTTTAGAGAAATTAGTTTTCCTTCCAGACGGCGCGCCGACATCCGTTTCCGGGTTGCTGCAGGATGACCTGGGAGTCTGGGACGCGAAATTAGAGAAATGACAAATGGCTCATTTCCGAGTACTCACGCGCGTCTGCTTGACGCCAGGACGACCGGCCGACCTACCCGACAGGCGCACGGACACGAGGGCCCGCTCATCACTGCGCGCAGAAGTGCGACCGCAGTTTTAATTATTATAATTATTATTAGTATTATTATTATTAGGTCCCGAGCACGATGTGCTAGGACCCAACGGCGTCCGAGCACGAAGTGCGAGGAAACCTATTGTTATTGGTGGAATTATTATTATTATTATTATTATTTTTAGTCACCATCTTTCCAGTTTTTGAGGCCTTTAGGATGCTGACAAAGTTGTATAATTTTGCATGGACCTTTTCGAGAATATAAAAAGAAAAACGTAATTTTTCAAAAAAGCTGCTCACTAGCGCCCCCTATTGTGTGGTAGTCACATATAGTTTCTTAGAACTTCACGATTCTTGGCACAGACATTCCTCATGGAATTGCGGACATATTTGTAAATAGATTCCATTAGCCCCGCCCCCCAAAAGGTCGGCCATTTGGAAATATGTGCGTTTTTCAGCCATTTTAAGCACATTCTTGCAAACTGCTCCTCGGGGAATAATCGGAAAAATTCCAGTCCAGGACAAGTTCAGCCCCTATCCAATATGATGCCAAATTGAGAAGAACATTTTTGATAGCTCAATCGGGGAGGTCGTAAGCTAACAGCGAATAAACAATTTTTTGACGATTTACATGTCGCAAATGACTCCAAACTACTCAAAATTACTCAAATACAGTTGTTCCAATATTCACGAAACGCTAGATCTACATTACTATTATGATTGCACACATATTTCAAATTGCTTTCCATTAGCCCCGCCCCCCAGAAAGTCGGCAATTTTGAAAGATGTGCGTTTTTCATGCATTTTAAGCACATTCTTGCGAACTCCTCCTTGGGGAATGATCGGAAAAATTCCAATGCAGGACAAGTTCAGCCCCTATCCAATATGATACTTAATTGTGGAGCACATTTTGGAAAAATAACTCGTGGAGGTCGTAAGCTAACAGCGAATACACCATTTTTGACGATTTACATGTCGCAAATTGCTCCAAACTGTTTGCATATAGTTTTTCCGATATTCACGAAACGCTATATATACATTACTATTATGATTGCACACATATTTCAAATGGCCTTCCATTAGCCCCGCCTACCAGAAAGTCGGCCATTTTGAAAAATGTGCGTTTTTCATGCATTTTAAGCACATTCTTGTCAACTCCTCCTAGGGGAATGATCGGAAAAATTCCAATCCAGGACAAGTTCAGCCCCTATCCAATATGATACTTAATTGCGAAGGAATAGTCGATCGCTTGAACATGGAGCTCGTAAGCTAATGGAGAATGTATCATTTTTGACCATTTATATGTCACATACTACCTTAAAGGCGACCTAAAAACAGGGCTGCAACGGATTTGATACATGCGGATTCTGATTTGCACCTCTATGATGTCACAGAGGTGCACTCCAACTGTATGGTCAACTCTCCACCTATCAGGGGAATGAGAGGTTGCAGTGGCATGGCAACAGCATAGCAACAGCATGGCAACAGCATAGTAACATGACACTTGTGCCTCGCCCCCTCCTTTGCAGGGGGGTGGGGGTCAGCTCCAGCTCATGCAAAGACAGAGCTGGAGTGAGGCAAAATGAGGCATGGCTAAAATGCATGATCTGTTTGGTATTTTGAAAAATAAAACTTATAAATATACCTTATATAGGTATGGCCCTACAATATATTATTCAAATATAGCATGATAGGTCCCCTTTAAGCTACTGAGACCCGCCTGTCTGCACCTTCAACACACACACACACACACGCACACACACACGCACACGCACACGCACACACACACACCTACATATTGTACAACAAACACAAACAGCTCCTAAAGCATAACTAAATATCAGGCTACAGCCCTTGTATATTTTATTATGTGAAGCACTATATGGTTTCATGAACAATATCTACTGTTTATTGGTAGATATCTCCTGAAGCCTACAAATAAAGTGTGAAATGTAGGCCTGTTACATATATTATTGAGCGATATTATACACACTGTTCTGCTTTCTGCACTGACCTCAGCAGCTGTTCTCACTGTAAACATCGCCTCACAATAAAAGCATAACCTAACATCCAGGGGCGATGTGATTAGTGAGTAAACAAACAAACAAACGGTAAAGGGCAGAAAGTCTGATGCACATTTGATCATCTTGAATAACTTATAATCACAACTGGAACAGTTTGCAGAGCTGTGCTTCGTTGATATCCAGCCATGCGTCACGCCTCTTTTAAACATCACTGTTGGCTGAAATCGTCTCCGGAGAATACTTCAGTGTACCCTCGGTTATAGCTCCTCCAGAGACACTCCTCTCTCCTCTAAATCAGTGTAACCTCGGTCACGGCTTCTCCAGACAGCCTCCTCGATAATCGATCCTCGACGAGCCTTTTGAGAAATGTGTTTTCCTTCGAGACGGCGCGCCAACATCCGTTTCCGGGTCGATGCCGGAGGACCTGGGACGCGAAAATGAGAGAAATGACAAACGGCTCATTTCCGAGGACTCGCGCGCGTCTGCTTGACGCCGGGACGACCAGCTGCCCTGCCCGACAGGCGCACGGACGGGAGGGCCCGCTCATCACTGCGCGCACAAGTGTGACCGCAGTTTTAATTGCTCTTTTTGCTGCACTTTTAGTGTACAGTTTTGCTGTTGTGCTGCTGTGTTTATTGTATTTTGTTACTCTGGCACAACAATTTCCTTCGGGATAAATAGTGTCTTATCTTATCTTATCTTATCTTATGACTTTTTCTACGAAATGACCAATCCAACAGTGAATGTCTGCTCTTAATATTATACTGTGCGTACCAGAGCCTGATCTGCCACAGAACCTCAGTCAACAAACTGTTAATGAAAGGCAAAGTAGCAGTTATGTCAAAATAAATCTCACATTTATTTATAAAGTGGATTTAAGTCTTCCAACACTCAAAGCAATCATTATCTTTGTCGGAGCCAAAATGCTTATTTAGCTTGGGATTTCTATTACTACCATTATTTGTTAACAATCTATTTGTACCTGTAGGTAGATTTGGCTTTCAGTTAAAAGACAAGGGATCCATGGTGACACATGTTAAAACAACAACACAGACAACAGGCAAGTCCCAGGTTTAGCTGTGACTCACCAATCAGTCTGCTCGAGCCCTTTATCATCAGTATGACACTTCCTGCTCTTTAAAGGCACCAAGCCATGACACTGAAGAAAACCACAGAATGGACTCAATGGAAGCACGATCAAACATCACGATTTTGTCAGTGTTGAATTTTAACCATCGCCTTTCAAAATCCAGATGTTGCATATCCCTGAGCCTCTGGATGTGAATCTTTGAAGTTGTTGTATTACAGTTTTGTTTAAGAATGTTTCATAGATGGTTCTTAAAGAGTCGGTAGTGGTAGTCCTGAGGAAGTGTGGATGTGATGTCACATGTCAGAGATGTTCCTGTGTTTCAGGTGAGAGCCATGCTGTGGCTCCTAGCAGCGGTGTGTGTGTGGTGTGTTCAGCAGTGTGTGTGTTACCCTGACGGCTCAGTGCTGCCGGCCTGTGGCAACATGCTGCCTTCTCACCCCCACCACCAGCAGTCCCCCCTTCACTGTGTCTGTGGACAGTGCAGCCTAAAAACCCGGAGGCCTCCTCACAGGCACTACACCTGGGGACCCCCTGCGGGCGGGGGACACTGTATCAGATGAAATATGTATCTGTTATGTTTAACATTTAGCAGACCATTTACATGCACACAAACCTGTATAAACCCAAACAACATAATAGGGCCTCTTGAAAGCATTCTTGGAGGTTGTTATACTGTTAGGATCATCATGTCTTCACTCCTTGTCTTCCTCTTGCTCCCCCTTCTCTTCACTTTAGAATCCCCCAGTCTTATTCCATCCCTGGAGGGTACTGTGTAACAGCTTAGAGGTCAAAGGTCATGTTTAGAGGAACTTACTTTGTCCTCAGTCGTCTCATTGAACACATTCCTAAGAATTATTCTGGGACATTTGTATTCACTTTGTTTGAATTTTAAATGTATTTCACGAGTCTTTGCTCCTCTCCCTTACCCAAGCTAGCCTCTCTGACCCTTGCTAACCTGACAGCCTCCCCCTCTCCCCTCTTCTCCCCCTCAGTGGAGGTGGAGGTGAAGAACAGCTCCACACACTCCGAGGGCTTCCTGCTGCAGGGGGGGCAACGGTAAACACAGAGAACAGGAACACACACCTTCAGACTTCCTATATGTTGCTTTGTCATTTAGAATAACATATGCTTTGTAAAAAAGTTTGACTTTAGTAATGTTATTGATTAAATCTATTCATTTTGACCTTCACTGAGAAGTACTCAATAGTACTGTGATGTAGTGATGACCCATCAGAAAGTGTTGTATGATGTTTGCCTCCTTGTGCTCCCAGCAGTGCTGCTGCCTGTGGGGAGGTTCACCAACATCTACAGCCCTCTGTCACTCCCCTGTGGTCACTCCCCTCTGTTCACTCCCCTGTGTTCACTCCCCTGTGGTCACTCCCCTCTGTTCACTCCCCTGTGTTCACTCCCCTCTGTTCACTCCCCTGTGGTCACTCCCCTGTGTTCACTCCCCTGTGATCACTCCCCTCTGTTCACTCCCCTGTGGTCACTCCCCTGTGTTCACTCCCCTCTGTTCACTCCCCTGTGTTCACTCCCCTGTGGTCACTCCCCTCTGTTTACTCCCCTCTGTCACTCCCCTGTGTTCACTCCCCTGTGTTCACTCCCCTCTGTCACTCCCCTGTGTTCACTCCCCTCTGTTCACTCCCCTGTGTTCACTCCCCTGTGTTCAATCCCCTCTGTCACTCCCCTGTGTTCACTCCCCTCTGTCACTCCCCTGTGTTCACTCCCCTGTGTTCACTCCCATGTGTTCACTCCCCTGTCCTGCCACAGCCTGCAGGTAGGACTGTTTCTTATGGAATTATTTCTGTGACATAAAGATAAAGCAACACTTTCTCAGAATCAAGCAAAACTAAGAGTTTAAGAGAAACATCTCAATCAAGCTCAGTGGAGGTGGAGGTGAAGAACAGCTCCACACACTCCGAGGGCTTCCTGCTGCAGGGGGGGCAACGGTAAACACAGAGAACAGGAACACACACCTTCAGACTTCCTATATGTTGCTTTGTCATTTAGAATAACATATGCTGTGTAAAAAAGTTTGACTTTAGTAATGTTATTGATTAAATCTATTCATTTTGACCTTCACTGAGAAGTACTCAATAGTACTGTGATGTAGTGATGACCCATCAGAAAGTTTGGTATGATGTTTGCCTCCTTGTGCTCCCAGCAGTGCTGCTGCCTGGGGGAAGGTTCACCAACATCTACAGCCCTCTGTCACTCCCCTGTGGTCACTCCCCTCTGTTCACTCCCCTGTGTTCACTCCCCTGTGGTCGATCCCCTGTGTTCACTCCCCTGTGGTCACTCCCCTGTGGTCACTCCCCTCTGTTCACTCCCTGTGTTCACTCCCCTGTGTTCACTCCCTTGTCTTCACTCCCCTCTGTTCACTCCCCTGTGTTCACTCCCTTGTCTTCACTCCCCTCTGTTCACTCCCCTGTGGTCACTCCCCTGTGTTCACTCCCCTCTGATCACTCCCCTGTGGTCACTCCCCTGTGTTCACTCCCCTGTGTTCACTCCCCTGTGTTCACTCCCCTGTGTTCACTCCCCTGTGTTCACCCCCCTGTAGTCACTCCCCTCTGTTTACTCCCCTCTGTTCACTCCCCTGTGTTCACTCCCCTGTGTTCACTCCCCTGTGTTCACTCCCCTCTGTTCAATCCCCTCTGTCACTCCCCTGTGTTCACTCCCCTCTGTCACTCCCCTGTGTTCACTCCCCTTTGTTCACTCCCATGTGTTCACTCCCCTGTCCTGCCACAGCCTGCAGGTAGGACTGTTTCTTATGGAATTATTTCTGTGACATAAAGATAAAGCAACACTTTCTCAGAATCAAGCAAAACTAAGAGTTTAAGAGAAATATTTCAATCAAGCTCAGTGGAGGTGGAGGTGAAGAACAGCTCCACACACTCCGAGGGCTTCCTGCTGCAGGGGGGGCAACGGTAAACACAGAGAACAGGAACACACACCTTCAGACTTCCTATATGTTGCTTTTTCATTTAGAATAACATATGCTGTGTAAAAATTTTTGACTTTAGTAATGTTATTGATTAAATCTATTCATTTTGACCTTCACTGAGAAGTACTCAATAGTACTGTGATGTAGTGATGACCCATCAGAAAGTGTGGTATGATGTTTGCCTCCTTGTGCTCCCAGCAGTGCTGCTGCCTGGGGGGAGGTTCACCAACATCTACAGCCCTCTGTCACTCCCCTGTGGTCACTCCCCTCTGTTCACTCCCCTGTGTTCACTCCCCTGTGGTCGATCCCCTGTGTTCACTCCCCTGTGGTCACTCCCCTGTGGTCACTCCCCTCTGTTCACTCCCTGTGTTCACTCCCCTGTGTTCACTCCCTTGTCTTCACTCCCCTCTGTTCACTCCCCTGTGTTCACTCCCCTGTGTTCACTCCCCTGTGTTCACTCCCATGTGTTCACTCCCCTGTCCTGCCACAGCCTGCAGGTAGGACTGTTTGTTATGGAATTATTTCTGTGACATAAAGATAAAGCAACACTTTTTCAGAATCAAGCAAAACTAAGAGTTTAAGAGAAACATCTCAATCAAGCTAAATAAAATACATTTAAAAAATAAAACTATAAGTTGGAAACAAATCATTTGTGTAATCATGTAAACTATAAGTCTTTTTTCTTTGTTTTAACATAGGTTTTTGTTTGCAGTTCCTGTTTCTTCTTTCTCAATGATCAGACTTTTGTACGGTGGCCGGCAGGTGCAAACGCTAAACAACGGCCAAAAACACACACATAAGCAGGAAACACCTGCAAATAATGAAATGAAAAACCAACAAACCCTGAAAACAAATACAACAGAAAAACGGAGCATTTACAGGAATGATGGAAGCTAAACCTACACCACACAAACCCCGAAAACAAACGCAACAGCAAAACGCTGCAAATACAAAAACGATATGCAAAGTCAAAAGCACATACAACCGAAAAACACATTACAAAAAAAAAAGACATTACAAAAAAAAACATTCTGGAAGTGCTCCAGGCCTCTAGGGGGTGCGCTACGTGGAACAGATTGATGTATGACCAGACATAGAGAGAACTAACAAGAGGATAGAAAGTTCATTTAAGTGGAGAAAGATATAAGAAGGTAAGTTTTGTTTTGTTTTTATACATAGAGCGTCATATTTACGTAGCTAGCATTGTGCACCTAAATGTAACTCATAATAATAATAATAATAATATAGATATAGTATAGAACCGGGCCGCCCCTCCCTACACGCAGATCACACAGACTGGGTGGGGTCTCACGCCCTCACTTCGTGGAGGGGGCCTCAACTGAGCCGCAAATGTGATGCGGTGATAAAAAGGAAATAAAATAAAATGTAAAAAGTTGAATTAAAATATTAAAACAGCAACACAACATTATTCCCACATTAAAAGCCAGTCTGAAGAGGTGTGTTTTGAAGGTGGGGGGCTCGGTGCAGTCTCTGATGTTTAATGGGAGTGAGTTCCAGAGGGAGGGGGCAGCGATGGAGAAAGCTCTGTCCCCCCAGGTTCGGTGCTTGGTTTGTGTGGGGATAGACAGGGGGTTGGCTTCTGATGAGTTAATTGAAAGACCGTTCTTTAATACTATTATTTAGGTAGCCGAAAAATATCCACTCTTTTTAACTTAACCTAGCTGTCCTACATTTTATTTCTCCACAGATGTACTGTCCATTCTGTGGTTCCAGCGTGACATCTTCGCATGGCTTTTGTGGTGTCTGTGGCAGAGACATCACATTTCTAAAAGATATGGCTAACAAAGTCCCTGAGGGGATGCCCACCACTAGTGCGCATCTACAGCGGGGCAAAAAAGTATTGAGTCAGCCACCAATTGTGCAAGTTCTCCCACTTAAAAAGATGAGAGAGGCCTGTCATTTTCATCCTAGGTATACCTCAACTATGAGAGCCAAAATGAGAAAAATCCAGAAAATCACATTGTCTGATTTTTAAAGAATTTATTTGCAAATTATGGTGGAAAATAATTAATTGGTCAATAACAAAAGTTAATCTCAATACTTTGTTATATACCCTTTGTTGGCAATGACAGAGGTCAAACGTTTTCTGTAAGTCTTCACAAGGTTTTCACACACTGTTGCTGGTATTTTGTCCCATTCCTCCATGCAGATCTCCTCTAGAGCAGTGATGTTTTGGGGCTGTCGCTGGGCAACACGGACTTTCAACTCCCTCCAAAGATTTTCTATGGGGTTGAGATCTGGAGACTGGCTAGGCCACTCCAGGACCTTCAAATGCTTCTTACGAAGCCACTCCTTCGTTGCCCGGGCGGTGTGTTTGGGATCATTGTCATGCTGAAAGACCCAGCCACGTTTCATCTTCAATGCCCTTGCTGATGGAAGTAGGTTGTCACTCTCACGATACATGGCCCCATTCATTCTTTCCTTTACACGGATCAGTCGTCCTGGTCCCTTTGCAGAAAAACAGCCCCAAAGCATGATGTTTCCACCCCCATGTTTCACAGTAGGTATGGTGTTCTTTGGATGCAACTCAGCATTCTTTCTCCTACAAACACGTCTAGTTGAGTTTTTACCAAAAAGTTATATTTTGGTTTCATCTGACCATATGACATTCTCCCAATCCTCTTCTGGATCATCTAAATGCTCTCTAGCAAACTTCAGACGGGCCTGGACATGTACTGGCTTAAGCAGGGGGACACGTCTGGTACTGCAGGATTTCAGTCCCTGGCGGCGTAGTGTGTTAATGATGGTAGCCTTTGTTACTTTGGTCCCAGCTCTCTGCAGGTCACTGACTGGGTCTCCCCGTGTGGTTCTGGGATTTTTGCTCACCGTTCTTGTGATCATTTTGACCCCACGGGGTGAGATCTTGCGTGGAGCCCCAGATCGAGGGAGATTATCAGTGGTCTTGTATGTCTTCCATTTTCTAATAATTGCTCCCACAGTTGACTTCTTCACACCAAGCTGCTTACCTATTGCAGATTCAGTCTTTCCAGCCTGGTGCAGGTCTACAATTTTGTTTCTGGTGTCCTTTGACAGCTATTTGGTCTTGGCCATAGTGGAGTTTGGAGTGTGACTGTTTGAGGTTGTGGACAGGTGTCTTTTATACTGATAACGAGTTCAAACAGGTGCCATTAATACAGTTAACAAGTGGAGGACAGAGGAGGCTCTTAAAGAAGAAGTTACAGGTCTGTGAGAGCTAGAAATCTTGTTTGTTTGTAGGTGACCAAATACTTATTTTACAGAGGAATTTACCAATTAATTCATTAAAAATCCTACAATGTGATTTCCTGGATTCTTTCCCCCCATTCTGACTCTCATAGTTGAAGTGTACCTAGGATGAAAATTACAGGCCTCTCTCATCTTTTTAAGTGGGAGAACTTGCACAATTGGTGGCTGAGTAAATACTTTTTTCCCCCACTGTATACTTTCATACATTTCCAAAGGACACCGACAACATCTTACGTCTTAGTGAAGACGATACAAAAAACACCCACAAATATTTTTCAAAGATCAGATATTTTTTCTTGCATCCATTTCAAATGTTTACAAGGATTGTGCAGGAGTATGACAAAGTGCTGTTGTCAGTTTAGAACCCAATGTATTAAAAAAAAGAACAGGAAGAGGATCGACATCCTTTTGTAAATATGACTGTCATGCATATATTATGTATTTGAAAGTAATTATTCAACTGTCTTCTCAGTGCAGCAACTACACAAATGTGTATGCTCCGATCATTATTGACAGCCAATCTGAGCCAGAAGAGGAAACGGAGCAAACTGCAGAGGAAAGGTATTAATTGCTACTATTACCACTTCATCTTTTTTATTCTATACTGTAAATCTTATTACTAGCTTCATCATTTAATATTACAATACATCACTTTGTCTTTCCCAGCATTGAATACCTGACTGCGCCAGACGTTGTTGCAGAACTCTCTGCAAAAATTAAAAATACCTCTTGCAGCAGGTTTAATATTAACCGATGCAATGTATGGGATGGAGCAATCCGCGGCTTCAAACGGGCCTCATTCGACCCCTCTCATCAGATGCAGGTTAAGTTTACTGACGATGAGGGACAAACTGAGGATGGAGTGGACACTGGTGGTCCCAAGCGGGAGTTCCTGACCCTCCTAATGAAATGCCTGAGAATGAGAAGAATATTTGATGGTCCACAGGACAGGAAATTCCTCACGTTCGACAATGCAGGTAATGATGTTCGCAAATCTGTCTTATGTTCAATACTGTACTGTAAATATAGGAGCTGCTTATGGCTTTTGCAGCTGGATTTAGGTGACAATTAAATGATCTTATACTGTATATCTTTATGATAACGTGGCAACTGTTGGTTAACGTGATAATAATTTGACAAAAAATATCAACAGCTGCAAAAGATGACGAATACTTTCATGCTGGGAGGATGATTGCAACTTCTATAGTTCATGGTGGTCCAGGCCCCCGCTTCCTGTCAGAGACACTCTACCAGCACCTCACTGGAATGAAAAACACCAACATTGAAGCCATCATTGAAGACATTACTGATGGCACTATGAAAGCTTCCCTGCTTGAGGTAGGCTGGCATATTAGGGCAAACATTTTTTGTTTTACTATCACAGCCCAACATAGAACATGAAGTTGTCTCCCTTATAACCTGTGAAGAATTTGGTTTTTATATTGTCCGGCCTTCGATAGTTTGTTATTGGGCTTTTATAGCCTCTTTTGGAACCATAACGAACAACCTTAGCTAGCTGTCATGGCAAACCATTAGAAATTAGAAAATCATTAGAAATGATGCAGTATTTATTTATCATACCTAACTGTCATTACAAATATCATTAATGAAAACAAATGTACACTAGTAAGAACAAGTTTATGTCATCTTAGAACAATATTAAAAATGTATTCCTCCTTTCATGACATGGATATAGTTATATACGCTTTAATATCTTGCCACTTTGATTAATGCAACTCCTTACATTAGGTATCATTCATAATTCTTGCTCCCCTCTGCAGCTGGTCAAAAATGATTGGGGTAATTAAAGAGCATCTTGCAGGTTTTTTTTCTTTTTACATTTATGCTTAAACTTGCTTGAAAATTACAATTAAAAAAGTGAATGTAGGATTTGATATGTTTTACGAGACATAAGGGCAGGAATTCAGAGGGAAAGGAGCAATTTTGAGCTCTACTCTCTCTTGTGTTTTAGTGAGCTGGTATTTTTCGGTAGTTTTACATTGTATTTCACCATTTGTAATCATGGTGCAGCATTGTGTTTGTGCAGGTTGCACAAATACCAGCCTGTCAGGACATCGAGTCCACAGTTTCCCTCACGGGAAAAGGACCGGAGCTAGCGTTCGTTCCTGGGTGCGTTGTGCATCCACCTCCCTGCAGCACATACTCTCCACAGCTTTATCAGGAAACCGTATTACATCTCTCTCCCCCCCCTTCGCTGCTCTCTCTCTTTCTCCCCTCCGGTACACGGCATCGTAAGACGTAGTGTGGAGTTATATTAGGTAACGCTGTGGTGGCTGTACTGCTCCAGCCGTCTCCTTTGTGTTTGTTTGTTTCCCCCTGTCTGTGTTGTTTGTGTGTGCGTGGTGGCTGTCACTCCTGGCTCCCGGCTCAACCTCCACTCACCTGCTGCAATCAGCTGTGCACCCTCCCCGACTACACACCTGCTTTCCATCAAGCCATTTACAACGGCATATCAACGGAGGCTCCACAACCTTTCTCCGCCAGATCGTCAAGTATCAGCCGTATCTCGCGTCTCCCCTCCGGTACACAGCACCGTAGTGTGGAGTTGCATTAGGTAACGCGAGATACGCCTGATACTTGCGCATTAGTTTCTGTTATGGATCAGTATCAACAGTCCTGCCAGTAACGTTACTATATTATCAATGCTACTTTAGTTATAGCCTGATATATGATAGCTAACTTCACAATGTTGTGATCTGACGTTAGCTAACATTCTGTAGCTAACGCCGGTCACTCACCAAGATAGCTGCCCAGTTCTCCACTGGTTCTCCTCACACCACAGCTCAATTTATCTCCGATGGCCGTTATTTCTTCTAATCCTTGGCTGCTCCTGGTCTCTTGGACGCCTAGCAGGCTCATAATTATAAGGTTGTGGTCCGTCATATGCATTAGAATATTCATGTTCAACTTCTTCTGTGTCGAAACTAGCATTGGGATCCATGTTTATTAATACGTTACACCGGCCGCTCTCCCCCTTGTTTCCCCCCATGTTACGTCACACGCGGGAGGTCACGTGCCGAGGCTTTTTTATGCGGAAGTGGAAAAATGTCTTACAAAAACGATGCCAGATGTCACTGTAGTGTATATTTCTGTATATATTTTTGAAAATCTAGTGTATTCATAATTTTCCTACACATTTATTCACAGGTGTCTTTAACCTGGAAGTTGCTCTTTAAGTGTAAAACACAATGTTTAATAAGAAGAAGAAGAATAACTTGGATTTATTTACCTTTCAAGAAACCAAAGGACACTTACATTTATGATACTATTTAATGGGAGTAGTAAATCAGTCAGATTTAAACCGAACACCATAGGAGGGAAAGAAGATGTTACAATTATTGAGAATATATATTTTCAATTTGATAAATTACCTGTTTGACAGCATATTGATTTTTGTTTATGGATTATGATTGTTTTCTACCCTAGATATCCAGCGCAGCTACATTGGAGGAACTACATGCATCAATCGACAGAAATTCCAGCTTGTTGCAGACTGCAGGTTGCTTGCAGTACCCTGATGGTGTGGATGGCAAAAACACAATCATAAAGGATTTCATGCAGTGGTACATGGGCCATGAAAGGAGCGTCCACGTCGCGGCCCTGGGAGTATTGACGATATTGACAAGATCGACAAGATCAACTAGATCGACTAGATACTGCTAATCCTATCACCACTACAAGCAACAGTTACAAGCTACAAAACAGCCACAAGCTACGCTACAAGCCACAAGCTACGCTAGCCGTAAGCTAGTCTGCACAAGCTACGCTACAAGCTACGCTGGAAGCTGTAAGTAAGCCCCAGAACACCAAGAGAAAACATCATGCCTGGAGATAGACACAAAGGTCGATGTCGTAAACGAGGGACCCCCTCAAGACCGGCATTGAAAGTCATATCTGTGAACATTGAAGGGTTCTCCTCTGCAAAACAAACCATCTTAGCCGACCTATGCAGCAAGCAACACTGTGACCTCCTGTGCTTGCAAGAGACGCACAGAGGAAGTGAAAACAATCGCCCCACCGTACCAGGAATGGTCCTGGCCATTGAGCAACCTCACCGGCAGTACGGCAGTGCTATATTTGTAAAAACAGGCTCAGCTATAGAAGATACAGATATGTCAGATGGCCATAATATTGAAGTCCTATCTGTTGAGCTAAGCAGTGTTCTAGTAACATCTGTCTACAAACCAACACCTGTAGACTTTGTATTTTCCCAGCCAATCCCCAAAATACACGGCAAACCACAGATCGTTATTGGTGACTTCAACAGCCACAGTATCCAGTGGGGCTACCCTGAAATGAACAAGGATGGAGAAGCAGTAGAGGACTGGATGGATACGAACCAACTAAGTCTGATCCATGACCCCAAGCTACCACACTCGTTTTTCAGTGCTCGCTGGAAACGTGGCTACAACCCAGATCTCACCATGGTCACAAGTAACATCGCTGGACTGTGTAAAAAGACGGTGCTGGACCCTATTCCATCAAGCCAACACCGTCCCATTGGAATCCTAATCAATGCGGCTGTAGTCTCAACCATCATGCCCTTTAAAAGGCGCTTCAACTACAAGAAAGAAGACTGGAAAGGTTTCACCAACGAGCTGGAAGAAAAGATCACAAACATAATACCAGCTAGCAAGAACTACGACCAATTTGCTAACCTGGTGCTGAAAACTGCTCGGAAACATATCCCACGAGGATGTAGAGTTGAATATATACCGGGACTTTCAAAGGACTGTGCAGGACTCTATAACAACTACGTCAGCATGTTTGAAGCAGATCCCTTCTCAGATGAAACAACTACCCAAGACGAGAAGGTGATGGAAAGCATTGCCCAAGAGCGAAGCAAGACCTGGAATGCTCTTATAGAGTCCACAGACATGTCAAAAAACAGCAAGAAAACATGGGCACTTATTCACAAGCTACGAGGTGACCCTAAAGCAGCTCCTCAGCACCCAAAAGTCACGGCCAACCAAGTTGCCAACCAATTGCTCGAAAATGGAAAGAGTAGAAAGAGAGGCAAAAAGACCAAGCTGAACCGCAAGAAATACATCGAGGACCCTGCTTTTACAAGACAGCTCACTATGGAAGAGCTGGAAGGGGGAATCTCTATCCTCAAACCAGGAAAGGCAATTGGACTGGATAATATCGCAACGGAACAGATCAAGCACTTCGGTCACAAGGCAAAGACGTGGCTCCTACAGCTCTACAATGAGTGCTTAACAACACACAAGCTCCCTAACATCTGGAAGAAAGCCCACATTATAGCACTGCTGAAACCTGGGAAAGATCCATCCGCTCCCAAGAACTTCAGACCAATCTCACTTTTGAGCCACACCTACAAACTCTTTGAACGTCTGATCCTCAACAGAATTGGTGCCTTTGTTGACGAACACCTCATCCCTGAACAAGCAGGTTTCCGCCCTGGCAAATCGACAACTAGCCAAGTACTCAACCTCACCCAGTACATCGAAGACGGATATGAGGAAGGGATGGTAACTGGTGCGGTGTTTGTCGACCTCTCAGCTGCCTATGACACAGTCAACCACAGACGTCTCCTCAGTAAGATCCTGGAGACCACAAGAGACACCCGCCTGACAGAGCTGATTGAAAGCATGCTTGAAAATAGGCACTTCTTCGTTGAGCTAGGAGGAAAGAAAAGCAGGTGGCGAAGACTCAGGAATGGCCTTCCACAGGGAAGTGTGCTTGCACCGCTTCTCTTTAACATCTACACCAACGACCAACCAAAAAGTGTAGACACCCGCCGCTTCATCTATTCAGACGATCTTGCAGACGATCTTGGCATAGCCACTGATTTCAAAACTGTGGAAGAAAGACTCTCTAACGCTCTGGCAGAGCTAACACCTTATTATGAAGAGAACCACCTACGTGCAAACCCATCTAAGACACAGGTGTGCGCCTTCCACCTGAGAAACCGTGAAGCCAAGCGCCAACCGAAGGTCAGCTGGTCAGGAACCTCCCTTGAACACTGTGAGCACCCAGTCTACCTAGGGGTAACCCTGGACAGATGCCTCTCTTTTAAGACCCACACTGAAAAGACCAAGTGTAAAGTGAGTGCGAGGAATAACATCATCCGCAAGCTCACCGGCACGACCTGCGGTGCAAACCCACAGACTCTGAAGTCAACCGCACTAGCCCTCTGCTACTCAGCTGCCGAGTATGCCTGCCCAGTATGGGAACGAGCTGCCCATGCCAAGAAGCTGGATCCCGCCCTCAATGCTAGCTGCCGCATTATCACAGGCTGCCTGAAATCAACACCTACAGAACGTCTGTACATCCTGGCAGGCATAGCCCCACCAGAGATACGACGAAATGCAGCAAGCAAGAAAGAGCGCCAACAACAGTCTACTGACCAAAGACATCCTCTCTTTGGCCATGTGCCAGCCAAAAGCCGCCTTAAATCCAGGAAAAGTTTCCTGAAGAGCGTCCCACCCCTCGGAACACTGAGCACAAGCAGTGAAAGAGTCACTCGGTGGGAAGAACGACTTGACAACCTCCCATCAGCAACAACAATGGAGCTTAAGGCGAGCGAGGCACTGCCCCCTGGAGCAGACACCAACTACGCAGTGTGGAAATGCCTAAACAGAATAAGATCTGGTGTTGGACGTGCAAAAGCCACTCTCGCCAAATGGGGATACCTAAATGACGGGGACGTTGTGTGTGACTGCGGCATTGAACCGCAAACCATGCAACACCTCCTGATATGCCCCCTGCTGGAGCAACCCTGCACAACATCGGACTTGGTAGAGTTTAATGAGAAGGGACAGCAATGTGTTCAGCTGTGGCTGAACCACATCTAACCAAGCCCTGTAACTGACTGCCTTGTGGACACGATAAGAAGAAGTGGTACATCATTTACCGCAACCATTTTGCCATACAAAGGCAATGTTTCTGCACTATTTAACCTAAGTTCAATATATTTGAATTATTATCGAGTCAAACACATCACCATTTAGATGTTAAAGCAAGGTTATAATTTATATTAGCACCATTCAGACACAAAGCAATTCCAAGTGCTTTACACTTTCAGAAAATACAAAAATTGCATCTAAAACATCATTAAAATTATTAAAAGCAGTTTAACGTGTATTGAAGCTCGGAACAAACATTTAAAGATAAGAAAAGCCTAAATCAAGCGTTCTATGACCAATTGTGAAACCAAGGCGATTGAGGGTTTACAAGGGTAGAGTTGCATCTATCGATTCACTGGACAATCCTGCATTTGGAGATAATTTTATTATTAGTTTAGTTACTTTCACAGAAGTTATTCTGACTTTATTTAATATATGTTATTGGTCTTGGTCAAAAAGTAAAATATGAAACAGAAATATGTAAAGATTATTGATTGATTTACTTACCCAGAGGTCATTAAGAAATGAAGTAGATCTAAAATTGGTTCTAATACTTTTTTCAGATATTGTTACTAACCTGGCGATTGGTGATAGTAGATTGATGGGTCTTTGTGTCTAATGTTTCCGAGAATCAAAGACGGACTTGAAGCCTTGGATGTGATTCATGATTTGGAGCAGCATGGAAGTGTTTTCAGAGCTTTTATGTGCTCAAGTGTGGTAGAGCTGACTTCTGCCACATTGGAGGAAGTCTTTGAGGTTCAGCACAGCAGCGAAAAAGGAAGCTCAAGACGCCATGAGGATACCAGGTTGCTGGGATTTTGGAGAGACTATCTCCTTGAAAAAGAAGGTTTATTTGAGTTCCAAAACTGTTCACATCTTAAAATAATTAGCAATTAATGGCAGTTCTATCAATCTTGATATTTAAAAAAAACAAAAAACCGTAATACTACTTTTTCTTCTCAGAAAAACGAACAGGACTGCTCCTCAGTGACATCCTGATGTTCTCAACAGGATGAAACACCCTGCCACCGTCTGGAATCCAGCCTAGACCCCAATTGTTTTTTCACCGGACATCTCGCTTTCCAATCGGCAGAACCTGCTCAAACACAATAAGAATACCAATGTCAAGCACCTACGAACAGTTTGAAAGCAACATGGACTTTGGAATCCAAAATTCGCCTGGTTTTGGAATTTATTGAAAGCTGGGCTTACAATTTACAAATTAGCCATGTTCTTCATAGTTATTTAGTTCGCAACACAAGACTCAAGGGTCAAGGGTTGCATTAGACCACTTGTTCTTTGAAGGTTCTCAAAGTGTTCCTGGAAGTGGTGGTCTCCACATAGACAAGTCGTCTTGTGGGACTGGGAACCCACAGTCAGTTCCACCGTACCTGGATGTGCAATATGTTCAACAGTTTATTATTCACATGTACAAAATTGTTCTTGAAATGTTGTTTTGTTGTTGAACTTCTTTGAAAATTAAATAGTAGACATTATTTGAGTAATAACTGACTGACTGAGGTGAACAGATTATGACACAATCTTAATTTATAGTGAAAAATGTACTTTGGGGCAACTGATTTTTTCTTAGAATTTTAGGCAGTTACTAAAAATAAATCTGAACAAAATTGAGAAATATGTTTAATTGATAGAAACAAACCTGTGTGGCAGGTTGTACATGACATCTGGTTTCCTGGATGGACAACGAGACTGGTTTACAGGTCTGATAATATGCGTGTTCCACTTTTCCCTGCATTCGTCAAGGTCCCTCTGTAGCACACCCATGAAGACAAACCGCACTAGGCATGTGTGCGCATGACTGCCACTGAAGTGATGTTTTTCTCTCAGGTCATTCATGAGATCCATCCAAAATTGAGACCTGAAGAAACAGATTCAAATGAGAGCTTTTTTTTAATACATTGATGATTTCCATGTAAAGGGATTCAAAATAAATATAACAAATAACAGTAAACCTGTGGTATCAAATAGTCATATTTATAAGAACTGTATTAAGGAACAGAGATAAAGGGGTAATCTGTGTTTTAACTGATGATTCCGATCAATTAAATTAAAAGGAAATCAGCAACCACACTAGGCATACCATGTTTTGGCTGTGCCTGTGGTGCAGAGTTTAGTTGTAAAACAACTATTGTAGGAGATCGGAACTAATACACTGAAAATATAATTACATTACTTTTTATAGATATACTATGTTCACTGTCAAGGATGTAAAATAAAAAGAAAGAAGCACCACACCTCTGTTTTCTGAAGTACGACCACCAGCTTTCAATTATTTGATTTGCTGTTGAAGAGCCATACATGTGACTGGCAGCCCCAGCAAAATGGTCAGTGTGTCTTGATCTTAAAGCACACTGGATGGCTGCCATTGTGCCCTTTTCAGTGCCGCAGTCTGTACGCAGCCTCATACCGATGTAGCACTTCATTTCAGACTCCAGCTTACAGCTTCCTGCCTACGACCTGCCTAAGACCAGTATAGAGGAATGTTAAGCCCTCCCAATATTTTCCAAGAGGGCGTTGCCAGATTTTCAATTTCAGGTTTTAACCAGGAGATGGCGCTTCAATCACAAATACAGAAAGACACGTTTCATGGACTTTCAGTTGTGTTTTGAAGAGCATTTGAACACATCAATATTTTAGATACTATACTAAAGTATATCTAATCTTGTAATTCAATAACATATAGTCTATATAATAAATAATCATAATAATAATGTAAATGTTTACATTACACTTCTTTATTTGTTATGCTCATACTTTTACCTTTACAATCGTTTGCTTTAATATGCAGTATATTTTTTGTATATTTTTGTGTTTGCTTCCTCCTGCTCCCTTTCGGACACATACTGTATGATTTATTATTATTATTAATATGAAGATATTATTAAGATAAGATAAGATGTTACTTTATTGATTGAACATTTTAGTTTAGAATGTGCTGTCTGTCCCACGGTAATTCAGAAGGCTCACAGGTGACATTCCGACCATTATTTAAAACAATAGGTGCTTTCACACCGTCTACAGTTTGATTTGTATAGAGCAGGGGTCACCAACCTTTTTTAGGGTGAGGGCTACTTACAGTTTTTCTCAATCGCTAAACCCACTATTTAGGATCAAAATTCCTTTCATCAAACCAACAGCACAGCCATCGAAACAGTAAACCATTTCTCTACAACAGTATACCATTTATCATTGATATCACACAAAATGCAGATGCTAAGCAGTGTTTTGCATAACAGATCACACAATTCTCTAACTGAAGTTACAATTCTCTATACAAAGATCAAAAATCTTTTGTGTAACTCATGTCTACAAAACAAAAATAATCTTCTCACAGTGGATAACACTTCCTCATAAACTTAGACCATAGCTACACTAATTGACACTTGATGTGCAAAATATTAACACTTGTTATCAGTCAATCACCCCATTGAAAAAGGTAACTACATGGAATGTACTGTATACCTTACAGTAATGATGTTACATTGAAAACATTTACATGATAGAATTTGCATGACTGTACTTAAAATATTTTTTTAAATGGTGCCGGTAAAGCTATAATAGTGTTGATATGACTTGCATAGCTCTTTGAGATGTTCATATGGGGAGGATTAGCTATAGCTGATCCAACATTTTTACAGTCAGTAATTGTGGTCTTTTCCTTTTTGCACATTGAGAAATGTTTTTTTTTGTATTGGGGTGAATTGAGTACTTCACTTCCATGTAAATGAATTGCTCACAGCTGACATCAATGCATTTCCTATAGTAATTGTAATTAGTGAGAATCCTATAAAAGACCTCCCTCACTTCAGTAAGATGTTTTTCAAGGGTGGTGTCGACACGCAAGGAGATATTTCCCACGCTGCCTTGCAAGGGAAGACATACGCTGTGACGTAGATGAGGCTATGTGGCCAGACAGACGGCAAAGAGCAGATCAGTAAAGCTATATAGATCTCATTGTCTGCTTTACTAATGATTTACATCTTTTTTTTCCAGTGTATTGCTATTCATCTTTTGTTTCTGTTACGGTGCTCTACTGAAAATGAGACATACAAACAATGACATAGTTACAGTAACACACTGTTTTTCCTATATGTAAGTTTGTTTCTCCCAACTTGTCAGTTTTCCGTTCAGTTTCCAATATCGATAGCTTGAGGTTTGTGTATTGATGATTGTAGTCAGTATTTAGTGTGCCACTTAGTAATGACTATTCAAATAGTCTTCTAATGAGCTGACAAATGTTTGTTTTTGGAGAAGGTATCTGGTTTTGGAAGGGGTATTTTTAGTTTTGAGTGCCTTAGAGCACTTTGCAAGAAATGTATATTGTTATGGTAGAATGGGTTATTATGGTGACCGGAGTTTCAGTTATGAAAACACATTTGTCTCATTAGAGGACAATTTGTTCTGTTTCGATCGACTTATTCTTTTTTGTGACCAGTATTTTCAGTTTTGGTCATGTAAGTGCATTTTGCAAAAGATATTCAGAGTTATGGCAAGTGTGTTTCTGTTTAGATGGCTATGTTCTTGTTTTGAAGAAATGAATTTTGATTCTAAATAGTGGGTTTAGCAATTGAGAAAAACTGTAAAAAAAATAAAACAAGTCGGGGGCTACTTTTACTCCTCTTTTTTTGTTTTTTGCAGTGTATATATTTAGCACATTTTAACGTTAATATGCTTACCTTTAACCTTTGTGTGCTGTTTGGGTCTGTGGGACCCGTTTTCAGTGTTTACTAAAAGAACATGTTTGCAATCTAATTATTTTAACCTGCTTTATTTGGGGGTGGACGGGCCTCAGCTCCTCTAGGGGGGTCCGGGGGCGTGCTCCCCCAGGAAGATGTTTTTTAAAATGTTGAAGTGAAATGCTGGTGCACTCTGGTGTATAAATTCTGGTGAATTTGTGGATACAGCTTTCAACACTCATACTAAAGGGAGCTTTATACTTTCAATAATCCAATCATCTTTAGAATATGATCACAACCAATAACAAATCATTTAAATTGGTTTATTCTTATCTTATGTTACCTAGTTAGCATTCTTTCTTTCTATTTATGCATATTTTACTAATCACTCCCTTTTTAAACAGTTTTTTTTTTTTTTTACTGTCCTATAGTACACATTGGAATGATTTCTTAATTTATCTATATTAAATAGATAAAGGTGTGCTCTCCCAGCTCTCTCGCTCGCTCTCTCTCCCCCCTCCCTCCCTCCCTAGCTCGCTCTCTCTCTCCCTCTGTCTCGCTCGCTCACAGAGGCTGTGTGCTCCTCCGTGGCGATGACGGCTTGCGTTAAAAAATAATAATACACATATTTGTAAAGTGGGGGGACACAAACGGGATTTCGAAAAGAGCGGGGGACATGTCCCCCTGTACCCAGTGGAAATTACGCCATGCGTGTGTGTGCGTCAAGTGCAATAAATATATATGCAAGTTGCAACACACAGAGTAAATCTCTGCCCCTCATGTGCTGTGTAGGCTGGCACGACTAGGCTGTTCAATGGGGCTGATGTGTTATGTAGATTCTGCCAGAAGGAAAATCAGCAGTTGAGGTGCCACATTGCTTTTCTTCCCGACTGCAACTCTGGACCCGCAAATCAAGCAAGAACGTGATTGGTCGATATTCATTGTGGGGGTGGCGGGAGGAGGGGTGTTAGATAGATATAGAGTTATATTAAGTAGATAGAGTTCGCTATGATTTAGGTTTCGTTTATGCATAGGGTAGATTCTTTTAATTACATTTCCTTTTTTGTTTTGTGTATTTTATACATGGACTTGCTTGGCGAGCTATATTTAGAACATGCCCCGCGGGCGACTCACGTTGCCCCTGCGGGCGACTAAGTGCCCGCGGGCACCGTGTTGGCTACCCCTGGTATAGAGGGAGCTCTTTGACTGAATGGCCAGCGATTGTTTTGGGCTCCCCCTATTTATCTCAAAGTCAGCCTTCAGGGGAGCTCCCTCCCTCTTCGGGGGAGCCAAGCTCCCCCTAGCTCCCCCCCATTTCGAACAGTGTCTCTGGCTGAATGTCCAGCGATTAGGTGCGGCGCATTTATCATAGGTGATCAGAACTAACTGCCTGCCGTCAGATTTCATTTAAAAAACAGATCTGATTTTAAGACTATTTCTGCGCTCATAAAGAATGATAAGAATAAGAATAATGCGTATTGAACTAGTTTCATTAATTAGTGAGTTTATTTAACACTAGAACCACCAATCGGGTCAATTTGTGTGATGTGTGTTTTGTTTGTGCAATGTAACTTTTTTTCAATAAAATATTAAAGTCTCCCAGTCCGTGACTTTTCCTGAAAGTGTGTTATGTAGCACCCTATGTTGTTAAAAATTGCATTCTAATAGCGGGATTTGACGGTTTTAGGTAGGCCTATACAAAAACCTCTGGCGGTTCTAGTTTTAAGGTAATTAGGTACAGTAGAAGCCCTTTTTTATCAGTAACGAATTTAGCAGTTGAACATAAAAGTCAACTAACCGAGGGTCACTTGCAATGACAGTGTTGTGTCTATTGTAAGCTTGTCACTCAGAGTAACCTACAGTTAATTTAGCTGCTGGAGAAGAAAGATCAGGGGGGAGGGGGGGAGAGAGCTGTGGTTGATGGGCCATTAGTTGTGTAAATACACAGCTGAGAGCTGCCGTTTCATTCAGACTCTTTAAAAAACGATAACGACGGACTATTTTTCAAGATCAAGATCCCTCCGCTACGCTTTGGGATCCTGATCTGACGAGGCTCCATTAAAATATAAATATTTTTAGTGAATTACTGAGTTTAGGCACGTTAATAACGTATTAATGAAGTTGAAAACAGTATATTCATATTTGTCAGGGATTTCATGTCATTTCATGTAGATCTGCAATAAAAATATTTTTGAGGTATGGGGGGGTCTGGGACCCGGAGTAATCTGCGCCCGTGAGCTGTTATGTGCCATCATGACACGCATGGTGTTCTTTTTTTATATATTATAATGAAGTGCGAGCTGTGTGCTCGAGTCTTCCTGCCTGTCGGCTCTGCTCATGGATGTATAATAAGACTCTACTGCTCCGAGATGATGGTCTAGCTTCAGCAGCTACATTACCTACGGGTGCGTTCGTTAATATTAACTGCGCGTCCCGAGTCACTGTGGCACAGACTGGACCGCTGGTGAACAGCTGTTAGAACGGGCCGTTCAGGTGTTCAGAGCAGAGCTCCCTGTCGGAGCGGCAGAGCGTGATGTGAACTGAAAAGTTTTTCTGTGGCAATATTATTTAAGGAATCGTTGAGCTAGCTAGCTAGCATATATTGTCACTATCTGCTAACGTTAGCTTTAGCCTTCTATTTCTAATAGTTTTTTTCATAGGCTATAAACAGAGGTGGTATAAGTATATATATATATATATATATATATATTGTACTTGATTTAAACTCAGATCTTGTACTAGAATAAAAGTAGAAGTACTCAGATCTTGTACTTGAGTAAAAGTAGCAGCACTCAGGTCTTGTACTTGAGTAAAAGTAGAAGCACACAGATCTTGTAGAGTAAAAGTAGAAGTACTCAGATCTTGTTCTTGATTAAAAGTAGAAGTACTCAGGTCTTGTACTTGAGTAAAAGTAGAAGTACTCAGATCTTGTACTTGAGTAAAAGTAGAAGTTCCAGAGTGTAGGAATACTCTGTTACAGTAAAAGTCCTGCATTCAAAATGTTCCTCAATTGAAAGTAGAAAAGTATTCTCATCAAAATATAGTGAAAGTAGCGACAGTAAAAGTAGTCTTTGTGCAGATTGGTCCATTTCAGAATAATAGATATGATATGTTTTATAATGATTGATCATGAAAGTGTTCTCAAAGCTGGTAAAGGTGCAGCTAGTTTGAATGACTGTATACTGCAGGGTAGCTTGTGGATTTACTCCAGGTGGAACTAAAGTCTGATTTAACACTTGATTATATTTCACATCATTCATCCACATCTGTAAAATAACTAAAGGTATTAAATACATGGAGTGGAGTAGAAGTACACCATGTACCTCTGAACTGTAGTGGAGTAGAAGAACAAAGTATTAAAACATTGAAATACTTAAATAAAGTACAAGTATCTCAAAATTGTGCCCAAGTATAGTACTTGTTGAGTTTATGAACTTAGTTACTTTACAGCATGTGGCTATAAAGATAGAAAGACTAAGCCTTGCACAGAGGAATGAAAATACATTTTCCAAATGCTCAACAGTGCTGCCAAAATTATAAACTGACTGCTACACAATTAAAATAAATGCTTTTATATATTTCTATTAGATGTGACTCTTTGGCGTTTCTGTTATTATTAACACTGCTGCTTTAGTTGTTCTGACTGCTGAAATCCTCTGTTATTCCTCATTTTAAAGTCGATATTCCGTGGGGCGGGGGAGCCGGGGGCTCGGATCCTTGTCACCCTTTTCATACAGATGAGTTTGCATCCCAAAGCCTCAGTCACCTTAATTCATGTAATAAAAACATCTCAGATCAGTAACACTCAAAGCTAAATGTGCAATATCATGTTCAGCTATGTTACTATTTATAATGTTATTGTTGTTACATCAGAAGATGTACATATTGGAATGATTTCTTAACTTACAGTAGGCTATTTTTTACAATGTGTGTTGGAAGGATTTATTAAATTACTATGAATATTGTCATTGTTGAAGGTTTTTAGAGAAGGATGAACTATAAGCCTGACTTACATAACATCTTATACCTAAAAACATAAAAGCCACAATAAATAAATCACAATTATTCTAGTTATTTTTACCTCCCGTATTGCTTTCAACCCACCAGCTTTTATGGTGTTGTTACGTCACTAACTGTAAGCTTGTCACATACAGTCTATGGTCACTCAGAGTAACCTACAGTTAATTTAGCTGCTGGAGAAGAAAGATCAGGGGGGGAGGGGGGAGAGAGCTGTGGTTGATGGGCCATTAGTTGTGTAAATACACAGCTGAGAGCTGCCGTTTCATTCACACTGTTTAAAAAACGGTAACAACGGACTATTTTTCTTAGCAGGTGCATGTCAATTTAAATCAATACATACAACTATTTTTTAAATCAATAAAAACATTTTCTAAATCCATAAAAGCATTTAAATTAATATTGGGAGTCATGTCGTTACTTTGTTGAGAATGTGGCCATGTAATAAGCGGGATAATTTGCAGTGAATTGTTCCTTATGGGGAAAAACACCCGTCATGCAGACCAAGATCCCTCCGCTGCGCGTTGGGATCCTGAACTGCCGACGAGGCTCCATTAAAATGTAAATATTTTTAGTGAATTACTGAGTTTAGGCACGTTAATAACGTTTTAATGAAGTTGAATACAGTATATTCATATGTGTCAGTGATTTCATGTCAATTCGGCGAACATAAACATAAATGATCGTGTTGAAGATGATGATTAAATTAGGATTACAAATCGAGAGCCGGGCTGCATTTCCTCCCGTTCGTTTTTTTCGACTAAACAACATTATTCTGTTAAATAACAACATGGTGATGTTTTGTAAATGATTACATGTCTCTTATTTAGCACAGAGTATGATATCCGTGACATATGGATCTTAACAAAGTTCCGCTGTACATCCAGCATACTGTATCTGACTTTATTTCACATGAGCTCCAGTGTGGAACCCCACTGCACCCCCTGGTGGATCAATGATCCATTGCAGCTGGCTTCATTATAATTACATTTATCTATCACGGGGGCGGTCTCAAGTCAAGCTGGAGGTTTTCCCTTCAGCGAGAGCAGATCACGTACCAATCACGGCCCTCGCGTTACAAACTGTCTGAAATGAATCGCTACATTTGTAGGTATGACTCCATGCTCTGTGACACAACGTATGTAATTTTGAGCAATGACGTTTGTTGCTCCACACTTCAACCACAATACTTTTCTGGAGTAGCCATCAATACATCCGCTGATGGCCAAACCATAGGGCTTTAGCTTATCATAGCCATCAACATGCCAGACGTGGTTGGGTCCTTCACAGCTGTATGTTCTTCGTACAAATCTTCTATGACTGCGAAGTTGAACTCCAGAGGGATCAAGCTCTCTCGTCAAGTTCATGACCTCATCCCTTTTTACAGTAAGGGAGTGCTTTTGCCGCAATGTCTGACACATCGAGCGGTAACCGTAATGCTGGCCAGGTCCATTTACCTCCTCTTGAATGGCAGCACGAACATTAGCCAGAGGGGAGTAGTTTTTTTTACTTGATAATGAAAGACTTTTTAATGTACTCTTTAAAGTACGCAGACTCATTTTTACAATGTGGGTAGTTTCCAGAAAATCCAAAATCTCATCGTAGCTGAAGCCATCATGAAAGTATTTCCGAATGAGGTCCTCTTCTGTGGGGCTGTCAGATGCTGATTGTAAAAGAAAAAAAACACAAGGAGAAGAAAACATTATGTCATGGTTCACTGTCTCAAAATCTGATTCTAAATGTATAATTTTCTCTATAAAGAGAGAACTAATACACAATTATTAATGTATAATATAAGCTGTTTTGTGTATTTAATGCATTGGTCTACAATTTAATGATGGCCTCTACATATTTCACATAAACAGAAAATGAAAAAATGTGTACTTCATGATGATAACTAGTGTATGCATCTGCCAATTAGTATTCTAAACAGAGTAGTGTGTTGACTCCTTATTTCTTGCATTTGAAACAGATACAATTAAAAAAAGTGAACTTACTGTTGTGTTCAACTTCTGACAAAAACTGTACATTTTTGCCACAGGAGCCACAGAACACTTGAACTGTGCCCAGATGTTGGCCACAGAAAGAACAAAACATGGCAGCCTGAAAAAACATACATTGATGTAGTAAATCCATTTAATCAAGTCAATCAAAAAAACACAGTCTAAATAGTGGTTGGCTAAATAAATAGAAAGATACATCATGTTTACCGTTGAATCTGTGTTTTGTCTCTCTCTCTCTCTCCTTGAATGTCTTCTCTATATTTGTTCTTGAGCATGTCTAATGCACACTACTTTCCTGTCATTACTTTACATTACATTAGCTCTCCTCTCCTCAGCTGGTGTAGTAGTTAGGCCCGCTAACGCTAGCTATATAAATATGACGCTCTATGTATAAAAACAAAACAAAACTTACCTTCTTATATATTTCTCCACTTAAATGAACTTTCTTTTCTCCCGATTTCCATCACTCTTGTTCGTTCTCTCCAGCGCCATATAGACTGAGAGTTACGTCATCTCCGTTCACCCCCATGGACCACTATTTTACAGCAATGGCGGATCGTGGAGCCTCTCAATCGTTCCCCGGAAGTTAGCGCCAAGGCTAGCAGAGCTGTAGAGTTGCAGCATAATAGACCGTTCATGACAGACTTTTAAAGGTAAGAAGAAGTTTAAAGATTTATATTGCGGATATTATCAGTACATCTGATTCAAATTAACATGTGCATTAAAGGATGTCAGTGCATTATCCCTAAATTAGTAGATTTAGGGAACGTTTACAGATAACAGATTAAGCTAGGATACCATACCATAGTACCATACACTATACCATAGTGGTTGAATACACAGTATTAGGAAACACTTTATACTTACTGGATATGTTATACTCATTACATACTATATATAAAATATGACCAAGAATGTGAGACAACTTTATAGAAATTTATATCACCTCTGTTACTGATGCCATTTGTCATACTTTGTTAAACTCACAAATAATAAAGTTCCATAACTTCAGTTGGGAACAATAAGACCACACCTTATCTCCCCAAGGCAATTTCCCATCCAATAGGTGTGCTATATAGGTGTGTATAACCCTTTCTCCTGTCTGTTACTCCCTCTTTCCGCACAAGAACCAGAGGGGGATTCAATGGAGCCTGAATACCTGCACTGAGACCCTCACCCTGCACCCTGAGTCTCAACTGTCAGTGTTTTTCAAGCCTTTCCCTGTTTTTTTTGTATTAAACAAAACATTAAGCTTTCCCAATGGTGTGGTTTTTGTTTTGTGAAAAAGTGCAAATGCAGTGTTTGTATATAATTACCTCACATATTTTGTTGCTGTTGGTCGTGAAATTGCTCCTGCTGACTTGAGCCAGCCATTTTTTCCTCCGCTCTGTGTCAGTGGGGAAGCCGTACATTCATACTCCTTTCTCGGAGAGATTTGAGTATCCCCAGGCAGCACAGCAAACCATGGTGGCGACTAGGAGGCAGCACAGCAAACCAGGACAACACGGAGGAAAAGGCACAGACAAACTGCATGATATGCTATTCAATGTTTATTGAATTCCATGTATTTGCAATAGATGTTCCTAAAACAACACATTTAACATCATCATCATCATGCTGCTGCTGCTGCTGCTGCTAGTCCTTTGATAGTCACCTGTCGGTCTCCTGTCCTTTCTGAAAGCCATAAAGATGACATTAGTCATTTAGATAACTTGTGTCCTCAATTACCATGGGATTACTGAAACTACCATGAATTTAAGAAAATGGTAGAAATCAATCTAATCTGAATGTTGCAGCATTCCTTTAGATCCCCTCCCTCTAAATATATCAATAAACATTAGAAAGTGATGCTCCTGACTACCATACAAGTTTAAGAAGATAATATTGGTTTTAAAGAATCCAAAGCTATAAATAAACAGCAACAGGCTCTTTAACCAAGGCACTGTTAGCCTAACATGTAAACTAGTTGTTCACACTAATCCTAATATTATCACTTAATATTAGCAAATTCTATTATATTTTTTAAAACATATTGATGTAAATACATACACATATCGATTTGTTGTATAAATATTGCAAACCAAAACCTTTATTCACTAATAATTACCAAAAGTCGAAGTTCTATCTCCTGTTATCAATGCATTCACATTGCCCGCCATGAACTTCCGGGGAACGATCCTCGTCTACATGAACCACGTGACGATAACCGTTTTTGGACTTCCGTTGTCGTAACTCTTCTATCTATATGGCGCTAGTTCTCTCTATGTCTGGTCATACATCAATCTGTTCCACGTAGCGCGCCCCCTAGAGGCCTGGAGCACTTCCGGAATGTTTTTTTTTTGTAATGTCTTTTTTTTTTGTAATTTGTTTTTCGGTTGTATGTGCTTTTGACTTTGCATATCGTTTTTGTATTTGCAGCATTTTTCTGTTGCGTTTGTTTTCCGGGTTTGTGTGTTGTAGGTTTAGCTTGCATAATTTCTGTCATTAATCTCATACATGTTCATCATAGCCCTTCCCGCTGACACTTTACCTCTGCCACATCATAGACTATATTCATCACATTAATGCACACAATGTCATACTCCTTTCTGCACATATTCTGAGTGGAGAAGAACCGGGGGTTTTCGCTTTGTATGTAGGTCGGGATATTCATGTGATTGGTTGTTGGTCGCGTTGCTCGCAAAAATCCCCAAGCTCTCAGACACGCCCAGCTCCAAGATTTTCAAGATTTTTTCAAAGCTGCTGTGTGGACGTACGGTTAGGCTACTTAGCTAGCATTGTTACTGATCTAAATGTAGCAAAAGCTAACTTTCATAGCACAGCTTTGCTTCTCACTTAACACAATAAAGAAACACACCGTATAGTACAGCACAAACAACATAAATGATCAACACTTACATATATTTTCACTTGTAGTATTATAATAATTACAATGCTTGTTCTTCTGGGGGTCTTCTGTCCGTGCTCAGCTACCACAGTTGCACTGTACAATCGCTGGAGGACTGGGCTGTCACTCAAAAACTGAGTAGTCAATGGGGACGCACCCCTGAAAGTCCCGCCCACCTGGGATGTTTGTGCCAGAATCGAAAACGAGAAGAGCTGCAGCGAGAGAGAAAGTCTGATCAATAGAGGTTTCTCAATACTCAAATTTCCCCTCCTCGACTCCTTTCCTCGACTCCTTTCCTCGAGACTTGGTGCCACTTACGAAAAAACACTACAGTATTACTATTAAGAATTACTATAGAAATACCACAAAAAACTGCTATAGTATTTCTATGGTGTTTTGGGACACACTATAGAGAATTACTTTAGTAATACTATAGAGTTGGCTATGGTGATCTTATAGTGAAGTTACAGTTATACTATAGTGTTTCCTGTAGTATTTCTATGGTTTTTCAGCCACTATAGGAAATTACTATAGCTATACTATTGAGTTTTATGTAGTATCACTATAGTGCTTTCTATATTATTTCTATAGCTTTTTGGAACACACTACAGAACATTACTACAGATGTAGCACTGAATTTCAGACTCCAGCTTACAGCTTCCTGCCTACGACCTGCCAAAGACCAGTATAGAGGAATGTTAAGCCCTCCCACTATTTTCCAAGAGGGCGTTGCCAGATTTTCAATTTCAGGTTTTAACCAGGAGATGGCGCTTCATTCACAAATACAGAAAGACAAGTTTCATGGACTTTCAGTTGTGTTTTGAAGAGCATTTGAACACATCAATATTTTAGATCAACTAAAGTATATCTAATCTTGTAATTCAATAATATATAGTCTTTATATATTAAATAACCATAATAATAATTTAAATGTTTACATTACACTTCTTTATTTTTTATGCTCATACTTTTACATTTACAATCGTTTGCTTTAATATGCAGTACATTTTTTGTATATTTTTGTGTTTGCTTCCTCCTGCTCCCTTTCGGACACATACTGTATGATTTATTATTATTATTAATATGAAGATATTATTAAGATAAGATAAGATGTTACTTTTTTGATTGAACATTTTAGTTTAGAATGTGCTGTCCCACGGTAATTCAGAAGGCTCACAGGTCACATTCCGACCATTATTTAAAACAATAGGTGCTTTCACACCTTCTACAGTTTGATTTGTATAGAGGGAGCTCTGTCAGTTTTCGAATTACCCATTTGCTTTCGGGGAGCCCTATTTTTCCGAGCACATCCTGCTACTAAATATGTCACACGCACGCTCTGTTGACTGGCGCAGCAGCGCGGATGCGATCAATTGCTATAAAAACACTCTTCTACTAATACAGACGGTGTCACTATGCTGGCGTATGTGGCCGTTGTTGAAGCCTCTTCAGGCTCCGCATTGGCAGGCCTCTCCCTCGGTGTGGAGCTGTCAAGCTCGACCCTAACGCCGCTTACAGCCGGCCAACTAAAAGTTGTTTTCCGTTCACGTTGTCATTTTTAGACTCCTTCGCTTCTTTGCTTGTGAATCCAAAACCTGTGACGCTTGGCTGTTTTCGTTTTGCCATATTTTTTATTACAAAGCCAGAGTTAAAAAAATATCAATATGAACATTTCAAATACCGCGCCGGCATCACCGCCATAACCATAGCAACGTAAGTAAGAATGCAGCGCCGCCACGTACAGATGGCAACACCCAGACATATTCACAAATATAAAACAAATATTCAGAAACTGTAATGAACAATAACTATTATTTATTTCAAGAACTGTTATTTACAGAAACTCAACATTTCTAATCTGTGTGACACAAATATGCACGATTGTTTTGGGCTCCCCCTATTTATCTCAAAGTCAGCCTTCAGGGGAGCTCCCTCCCTCTTCGGGGGAGCCAAGCTCCCCCTAGCTCCCCCCCATTTCGAACAGTGTCTTTGGCTGAATGTCCAGCGATTAGGTGCGGCGCATTTATCATAGGTGATCAGAGCTAACTGCCTGCCGTCAGATTTCATTTAAAAAACAGATCTGATTTTAAGACTATTTCTGCGCTCATAAAGAATGATAAGAATAAGAATAATGCGTATTGAACTGGTTTCATTAATTAGTGAGTTTATTTAATACTAGAACCGCCAATCGGGTCAATTTGTGTGATGTGTGTTGTGTGTGTGCAATGTAACTTTTTTTCAATCAAATATTAAAGTCTCCCAGTCCGTGACTTTTCCTGAAAGTGTGTTATGTAGCACCCTATGTTGTTAAAAATTGCATTCTAATAGCGGGATTTGACGGGTTTAGGTAGGCCTAAACAAAAACCTCTGGCGGTTCTAGTGTTAAGGTAATTAGGTAAAGTAGAAGCCCTTTTTTATCAGTAACGAATTTAGCAGTTGAACATAAAAGTCAACTAACTGAGGGTCACTTGCAATGACACTGTTGTGTCTAATTGTAAGCTTGTCACTCAGAGTAACCTACCGTTAATTTAGCTGCTGGAGAAGAAAGAGCTGGGAGAGAGCTGTGGTTGATGGGCCATTAGTTGTGTAAATACACAGCTGAGAGCTGCCGTTTCATTCAGACTGTTTAAAAAACGGTAACAACGGAATATTTTTCTTAGCGGATGCATGTCAATTTAAATCAATACATACAACTATTTTTAAAATCAATACATACAACTATTTTTAAATCAATAAAAACATTTTTTAAATCCATAAAAGCATTTAAATTAATATTGGGAGTCATGTCGTTACTTTGTTGAGAATGTGGCCGTGTAATAAGCGGGATAATTTGCAGCGACTTGTTCCTTATGGGGAAAATAACACCCGTCGTGTGTGTGTAGAGTTGTGTGTGGTTAAAACACTTTCATGAAGTGAAGGAATTTCCTTCTATAAAACAGCTGTGGGCAGCAGTGAGTGTCACGGACATGAATTCATAGATAAAGGCAGACTGGTGCAGACACTCTCTTGTCCTGCCAGGCGACACGCCCGTTCTAAGCCGTGTCCAACACTCCTCACATCCCAAGCATCCCCACAAGTGTATTATGTTGTTACATCTCAGATGTTATGTTTCAGTTGTGCTCGGTCTATGTTCAGTGATGCAAACTTGTCACCCTACGGCGAAATTCGCGGTTTGAATCCAAAATAAGTCGTTTGTGTGATTCATGTAGATCTGCAATAAAAATATTTTTGGGGTATGGGGGGGTCTGGGAACCGGAGTAATCTGTGACCGTGAGCTGTTATGTGTCATCATGACACGCATGGTGTTCTTTTTTATATATATTATAATAAAGTACGAGCTGTGTGCTCGAGTCTTCCTGCCTGTCGGCTCTGCTCATGGATGTATAATAAGGCTCTGCTGCTCCGAGATGAAGGTCTAACTTCAGCAGCTACATTACCTACGGGTGCGTTCGTTAATATTAACTGTGCGTCCGGAGTCACTGTGGCACAGACTGGACCGCTGGTGAACAGCTGTTAGAACGGGCCGTTCAGGTGTTCAGAGCAGAGCTCCCTGTCGGAGTGGCAGAGTGTGATGTGAACTGAAAAGTTTTTCTGTGGCAATATTATTTAAGGAATCGTTCTTCTAGCTAGCTAGCATACATTGTCACTATCTGCTAACGTTAGCTTTAGCCTTCTATTTCTAATAGTTTTTTTCATAGGCTATAAACAGAGGTGGTATAAGTATATATATATTGTACTTGAGTAAAAGTAGAAGTACTCAGATCTTGTACTTGAGTAAAAGTTTTCAGGTCTTGTAGTTGAGTAAAAGTAGAAGTACTCAGATCTTGTACTTGAGTAAAAGTAGAAGCACACAGATCTTGTACTAGAGTAAAAGTAGAAGTACTCAGGTCTTGTACTTGAGTAAAAGTAGAAGTACTCAGATCTTGTACTTGAGTAAAAGTAATAGTCCCAGAGTGTAGGAATACTCTGTTACAGTAAAAGTCCTGCATTCAAAATGTTCCTCAAGTAAAAGTAGAAAACTATTCTCACCAAAATATAGTGAAAGTAGCGACAGTAAAAGTAGTCATTGTGCAGATTGGTCCATTTCAGAATAATAGATATGATATGTTTTATAATGATTGATCATGAAAGTGTTCTCAAAGCTGGTAACGGTGCAGCTAGTTTGAATGACTTTGTATACTGCAGGGTAGCTTGTGGATTTACTCCAGGTGGAACTAAAGTCGGAATTAACACTTGATTATATTTCACATCATTCATCCAGATCTGTGAAGTAACTAAAGGTATTAAATACATGGAGTGGAGTGGAAGTACACCATGTACCTCTGAACTGTAGTGGAGTAGAAGAACAAAGTAGCAAAACATTGAAATACTTAAATAAAGTACAAGTATCTCAAAATTGTGCCCAAGTATAGTACTTGTTGAGTTTATGAACTTAGTTACTTTACACCATGTGGCTATAAAGATAAAATGACTTAAGCCTTGCACAGAGGCATGAAAATACATTTTCAAAATGCTCAACAGTGCTGCCAAAATTATAAACTGACTGCTACACAATTTAAAATAAATGCTTTTATATATTTCTATTAGATGTGACTCTTTGGCGTTTCTGTTATTATTAACACTGCTGCTTTAATTGTTCTGACTGCTAAAATCCTGTTATTCCGTGGGGTGGGGGAGCCGGGGGCTCGGATCCTTGTCACCTTTTTCATACCTGATGAGTTTGCATCCCTGTATGTTAAAAAGCCTCAGTCACCTTAATTCATGTAATAAAAACATCTCAGCTCAGTAACACTCAAAGCTAAATGTGCAATACTATGTTCAGCTATGTTACTATTTATAATGTTATTGTTGTTACATCAGAAGATGTACATATTGGAATGATTTCTTAAATTATAGTGGGCTATTTTTTACAATGTGTGTTGGAAGGATTTATTAAATTACTATGAATATTGTCATTGTTTAAGGCTTTTAGAGAAGGGTGAACTATAAGCCTGAATTACATAACATTTTATACCTAAAAACATAAAAGCCACAATAAATCAATCACAATTATTCTAGTTATTTGTACCTCCCGTACTGCTTTCAACCCACCAGCTTTTATGGTGTTGTTACGTCACTAACTGTAAGCTTGTCACATACAGTCTATGGTCACTCAGAGTAACCTACTGTTAATTTAGCTGCTGGAGAAGAAAGATCAGGGGGGTAGGGGGGGAGAGAGCTGTGGTTGATGGGCCATTAGTTGTGTAAATACACAGCTGAGAGCTGCCGTTTCATTCAGACTGTTTAAAAAACGGTAACAACGGACTATTTTTCTTAGCGGATGCATGTCAATTTAAATCAATACATACAACCATTTTTTAAATCAATAAAAACATTTTCTAAATCCATAAAAGCATTTAAATTAATATTGGGAGTCATGTCGTTACTTTGTTGAGAATGTGGCCATGTAATAAGCGGGATAATTTGCAGCTACTTGTTATTTATGGGGAAAATAACACCCTTCATCCAGATGAGGATCCCTCCGCTACACTTTGGGATCCTGATCGACCGACGAAGCTCCATTAAAATATACATATCTTTGGTGAATTACAGAGTTTAGGCACGTTAATAACGTTTTAATGAAGTTGAATACAGTATATTCATATGTGTCAGTGATTTCATGTCAATTCGGCGAACATAAACATAAATGATCGTGGTGAAGATGATGATGAAATTAGGATTAAAAATCGAGAGCCGGGCTGCATTTCCTCCCGTTCGTTTTTTTCGAATAACAAAATTATTTTGTTAAAAAACAACATCGTGATGTTTTGTAAATGATTACATGTCTCTTATTTAGCACAGTAGTATGATATCCGTGACATATGGATCTTAACAAAGTTCCGCTGTACATCCAGCATATTGTATCTCACTTTATTTCACATGAGCTCCAGTGTGGAACCCCACTGCACCCCCTGGTGGATCAATGATCTATTGCAGCTGGCTTCATTATAATTACATTTATCTATCACGGGGGCGGTCTCAAGTCAAGCTGGAGGTTTTCCCTTGAGCGAGGGCAGATCACGTACCAATCACGGCCCTCGCGTTTCAAACTGTCTGAAATGAATCGCTACATCTGTATAGTAATACTATAGAGTTGGCTATGGTGATCTTATAGTGAATCTATAGTTAATTAGCTTTAATAATGATGTATTCATGCCTATAGTAAGTATGGTATCAACAAATAAAAGTTAGCAGGCAGAGCAGTTTCAATTTGAAAGATAGGGACTTTATTAACAAAATAAAATACATTGTTCACAGAATATGAATACGAATAAGTTAAATGTAAAAAAAATTCAAGAACAATTTCAGGCCTGAAACAGAAATGGTTGGGCAATGAAATTAACGGAAAAAGTGTCCCAACCCCTATATACAGTATACACATTTCACATTCTTATACTTACAACCCATGCCTCTCTACCAAGTCAGAGATGCAAACTCTGACAAGTTTGAGGCTGGTCTTCTCGGTAAGAATGTCATTTTGCAGTTCATCAAATACCTCTGGAATTTTCTTCTTAAGTAGATCAGTTAGGCCATTCAGAAGAACTGGTTCTTGGCTGAACAAAACAATAAGAGCAAGCACAGCACAAAGTAAAGTTCTGGCCTTTGTGATTTTTTGAAACACAATTTAACAAGCATGGTACATGTATACCTGAGTTTGACAGACTTCTCTTAGGACAGGCTGAAGATCCGGTGCTTCAGAAAAGTGCACTTGGAATCTGTCAAAGTTACTGATTCTCACTTCTATCAACATCTATAAACTCTTTGAAGTCTGTGTTGTATTTTAAAATCCTATCAAGGACAAATCCAAATTCACCTGTTACTTCCAGGAGATGGTTTGTGCTTTGGACACTGTAGATTTTTCTTTTAATTTACTTTTTGCTAGGACTTTGAAAGATTCCTGCAGCTCATTCCCTCTTCCTGTAATTATAAGAAAAAGACAAATTAATCCTGATGTTGACTAATCATATTATGCCAGATTAAATTAAATGCCATCATCTATCAACTTCTAGTTAAACCCATGAATACACACCTTATATAAATTATAAGCAGTATGGTAATTTTAAGTTAATTAACTTCACCCATAAAGACAACTTCTAGAGAAGCACAGGGGAGATTCTGCTCAGCCTCCAGTGGCGTTTTCTCCTGGAGGCTGGGTATTTCTTTATATTTTTTATTTGTATTTAAAAAAATCTCTCCGCTGTTGTCAGTGAGATTTTACAAAGACTGAAACAGCGCCCCTCTAAATTAATGTGTGGTGAAACACAGTATTGCACGCTACACTCACTCTATACTACAACCGCAGTACGCTGTGTCAGGGACATGTCAAGGAAAGCCCGCCGGCCTTCCCTTCCAACGATTTGATTGGTCGGAAGGAAAGCCCGCCGGCCCTATCCGTCCGACCAATCAAATCGGGAAGGCCTAACTGCCGTGCGTGACGCTGCGTCTCACATACACAGTTGCCTTAGCGACAAGAGGCAGATATGAAATCTCCCTTCTACACAATATAATATTTGCAAGTATAGAGTAGTGGCTGATGTTTTAGTCAGAAACAGGTAAACTGTAGTGTACACGTACTACTAATAAATAACTTTAATGCGAGTAAGTTACGTATTTGCACTGTAAGAGACTATCAACGCAGCCTCACTCGCACTTTCTCGCCACATCTGGTCGAACAATGAAACCTAGCCAAAGTAGCTAGATCGCATTAAACATATAGCTGCTAATGCTATCAATATAATGCCGATTGAAGAATGATCACAGAAAAGATTGTAAGCTACATTAAGTTAAGATAAAATAAATATAATAAAAAAGAAGAACGGCCTAAAGGAAAATAATTGTCATCCAGGCAGCTAAACTCAAACAATAGTTAGCTGTTCAACATTGGCAAAACATATTTATTTAAGTTTTAAAATATGTATTTAGACCCCTAGCTTGCTCACATTATGACAATATATCTGCTCACTTTGTTAAAAACGTTTTGTTTCTGTATAACTTACCTAGAGTTAGACTCTCCTCCGCTGACATCCATCCTCCACAGCAGCCAGAGGTGAAATGGCAGTTGGGACATTTGATTGACAGTTGGACAGTTGAAAAATGATACATTTGAAATAACTCAACCGTGATTGGGCAGGACAGTGCCCAATGTTAGTGCCCAATGTTAGCCCAATGTTAGCCCAGTGTTAGTCAACACTAATGTGTTGACTATGTGCATTTTTTTTTCTATGTACACACATGTGTGTGTAAAATAGTTCAGAAATGACACTGAATGTGTTGAATTGCCTTTGACACAGCAGTGTGTTAAAAAAAAATGACACATTAATTCTAGGAGTGTAATACTTCTACAAACACTATGGTAATAATATGCATTCATTATGACAATATCATACTATTATAGGAGTGTTCTACAGTGTGTTCAAAAAACAACTACAGAAACACTAAATATTATACTACAGTAGTACTATTTAAAATAATATAGTCTTAATACAGAAACACCAAAAAAAACACTGGTAATACTTTTACAAACACTATATAATAATATGCATTCACTATGACAATATCATGCTATTACTATAGGAGTGGTCTACAGTGTGTTCAAAAAACAACTACAGAAACACTATATATTATACTATAGTTATACTATTTAAAATAATATAGGAATACTACAAAGATCTAGATACATAGTATTACTATTGAAATATTATAGGGCTACTATAGCTAGTAAAATGGCACTACAGAAAAGACTATAGTAATACGATAGCTGGTGAAAAATACTATAGAGCTCCTGCGGATGATGTCACATATGCTGGTCACGTGACGAGAAACGAAGGGGGCAGCCATTTTGGCAGTAATCGCGTCAGTAAATTCATTGGCCGGCACTGGCAGACTGTCGAGGATGGTGGATAACTGCTGTGCACCAGGTTGCACAAATAGGCGTGGGAAGAAGAAAGGTGTATCTTATTATCGCATTCCAAAAGACGCGGAGAGGAGGGAAAAGTGGATCGCAGCGATTAAAAGAGCCAGGAGCCGTCTGAACAAGACTGAAAGATGGGACCCCCCGGCCGTTTGCTTTCGCTTATGCAGTGATCACTTCATATCAGGTGGGTGAAGGAATACAGTACAATGCTACAAAAAGTTTTCAAAAAGCAAAAATACAAACTAGTTTCAGACGCACTGCAGTAGCTATCCAAGCTAATAAACAAACATGCTAACGTGACACTGCCGTAGCTAGACAAGCTAATAAACAAACAATGCTAACGTGACACTGCCTATCAAACTGGAATAATTTAATACTTACCCTTGCAGTGATGATGCCGAAGTTTTTGGATGTAAGACTCCACAGTTGAATGTTGTTTACGAAGCCGGACTGAAACCATTTGTAAGCCTCCAAGCTTTTGTAAGCTCTGAGGGAGTCTCCTGAGTACACTGATGGAAAGCTTAAAAGATAACTGTGGATGTCCGCGTAGCGCAAGTCGGGTACATCGTCTTCAGAGCAGGAGGTTATGCTCTTGAAAAGCACACCGGGTGCATTATATGGGTCGCTTATATTTAATCTTTCTAATTTTGTACTATAAAGCCGAATTTCACTTGAATTAAAATGAGATGTATACTCGCACGGTAGGAAAACGCTGGCGCCGGTCGTCATGTTTACTGCCAAAATGGTGGCTGATAACCAAAAGTCACGTGACCGCAGGAGCTCTATAGAACTCTACAAACTTACTATAGGATACTATACAACTCTTATAGTATACTATATTAATACTATAGTTCATTTTCGTAAGGGGCCGCCCACAGGGGATGCGAGCGGAGGACTGAGGAGGGGAACCGAGGAGAGAGGAGTGGAAGCAGCAGGCGGTTAGAGAAATGAGAACTCCTCTCCTCTGAGCGGTCATTTTAAAGAGACGTCCATTAATGATGACAGAAGGCACAGCAGCACTCTGATGGACAGATGTGTTCATGACGACTTATATATATTTACTTGACAGTGCGGTATAATGAGACAATAACAGGCTGCAGATGCGGACATATACACACACACATATCAAATATAAATATATACAATTTCAGAATCAAACAAGTATGAGAGCACTCTCATAAGACTGGATATATCCCCCCCCTCTCTCTGGTCGCTGAAATGGGGAATTTAAATTACGGGCCAAAAGTTGTACAAGTATTAAAAGTAAGCATAGCACACCAAACCAACTGAGACCCGTCTGTCCGCCGCATCTACGCACTGTACCACACACACCTACTGCTCCTAAAGCATAATCAGGCTACAGCCGTTGTGTGTTTTAATCTCACCAGAATGCGTGACTCCACCCCGACTCCTTAACACCGCATTGCGTGGTGGAGTCACGACATTTGTTACATTTACAGATGTAGCGATTCATTTCAGACAGTTTGAAACGCGAGGGCCGTGATTGGTACGTGATCTGCCCTCGCTCAAGGGAAAACCTCCAGCTTGACTTGAGACCGCCCCTGTGATAGATAAATGTAATTATAATGAAGCCAGCTGCAATGGATCATTGATCCACCAGGGGGTGCAGTGGGGTTCCACACTGGAGCTCATGTGAAATAAAGTCAGATACAGTACGCTGGATGTACAGCGGAACTTTGTTAAGATCCATATGTCACGGATATCATACTCTGTGCTAAATAAGAGACATGTAATCATTTACAAAACATCACCATGTTGTTATTTAACAAAATAATTTTGTTATTCGAAAAAAACGAACGGGAGGAAATGCAGCCCGGCTCTCGATTTTTTATCCTAATTTAATCATCATCTTCACCACGATCATTTATGTTTATGTTCGCCGAATTGACATGAAATCACTGACACATATGAATATACTGTATTCAACTTCATTAAAACGTTATTAACGTGCCTAAACTCAGTAATTCACCAAAAATATGTATATTTTAATGGAGCTTCTTCGGTCGAATCTGGATGAAGGGTGTTATTTTCCCCATAAGTAACAAGTCGCTGCAAATTATCCCGCTTATTACATGGCCACATTCTCAACAAAGTAACGACATGACTCCCAATATTAATTGAAATGCTTTTATGGATTTAGAAAATGTTTTTATTGATTTAAAAAATAGTTGTATGTATTGATTTAAATTGATATGCATCCGCTAAGAAAAATAGTCCGTTGTTACCGTTTTTTAAACAGTCTGAATGAAACGGCAGCTCTCAGCTGTGTATTTACACAACTAATGGCCCATCAACCACAGCTCTCTCCCCCCCCTCCCCCCCTGATCTTTCTTCTCCAGCCGCTAAATTAACAGTAGGTTACTCTGAGTGACCATAGACTGTATGTGACAAGCTTACAGTTAGTGACGTAACAACACCATAAAAGCTGGTGGGTTGAAAGCAATACGGGAGGTAAAAATAACTAGAATAATTGTGATTTATTTATTGTGGCTTTTATGTTTTTAGGTATAAAATGTTATGTAATTCAGGCTTATAGTTCACCCTTCTCTAAAAGCCTTCAACAATGACAATATTCATAGTAATTTAATAAATCCTTCCAACACACATTGTAAAAAATAGCCTACTGTAAGTTAAGAAATCGTTTCAATATTTACATCTTCTGATGTAACAACAATAACATTATAAATAGTAACATAGCTGAACATGGTATTCCACATTTAGCTTTGAGTGTTACTGACCTGAGATGTTTTTATTACATGAATTAAGGTGACTGAGGCTTTTTAACATACAGGGATGCAAACTCATCAGGTATGAAAAAGGTGACAAGGATCCGAGCCCCCGGCTCCCCCACCCCACGGAATAACAGAGGATTTTAGCAGTCAGAACAACTAAAGCAGCAGTGTTAATAATAACAGAAACGCCAAAGAGTCACATCTAATAGAAAATATATTAAAGCATTTATTTTAAATTGTGTAGCAGTCAGTTTATAATTTTGGCAGCACTGTTGAGCATTTTGAAAATGTATTTTCATGCCTCTGTGCAAGGCTTAAGTCTTTTTATCTTTATAGCCACATGGTGTAAAGTAACTAAGTTCATAAACTCAACAAGTACTATACTTGGGCACAATTTTGAGATACTTGTACTTTATTTAAGTATTTCAATGTTTTGCTACTTTGTTCTTCTACTCCACTACAGTTCAGAGGTACATGCTGTACTTTTCCTCCACTCCATGTATGTAATACCTTTAGTTACTTTACAGATGTGGATGAATGATGTGAAATATGATCAAGTGTTAAATCAGACTTTAGTTCCACCTGGAGTAAATCCACAAGCTACCCTGCAGTATACAAAGTCATCCAAACTAGCTGCACCTTTACCAGCTTTGAGAACACTTTCATGATCAATCATTATAAAACATATCATATCTATTATTCTGAAATGGACCAATCTGCACAATGAATACTTTTACTGTCGCTACTTTCACTATATTTTGATGATAATACTTTTCTACTTTTACTTGAGGAACCTTTTGAATGCAGGACTTTTACTGTAACAGAGTATTCCTACACTCTGGGACTATTACTTTCACTCAAGTACAAGATCTGTGTGCTTCTACTTTTACTCAAGTACAAGATCTTTGTGTTTCTACTTTTACTCAAGTACAAGATCTGAGTACTTCTACTTTTACTCAAGTACAAGATCTGTGTGCTTCTACTTTTACTCAAGTACAAGACCTGAGTGCTTCTACTTTTACTCAAGTACAAGATTTGAGTAGGCTACTTCTACTTTTACTCTAGTACAAGATCTGTGTGCTTCTACTTTTACTCAAGCACAAGATCTGAGTACTTCTACTTTTACTCAAGTACAAGATCTGTGTGCTTCTACTTTTACTCAAGTACAAGATCTGAGTACTTCTACTTTTACTCAAGTACAATATATATATACTTATACCACCTCTGTTTATAGCCTATGAAAAAAACTATTAGAAATAGAAGGCTAAAGCTAACGTTAGCAGATAGTGACAATGTATGCTCACTAGCTAGCTCAAGGATTCCTTAAATAATATTGCCACAGAAAAACTTTTCAGTTCACATCACGCTCTGCCGCTCCGACAGGGAGCTCTGCTCTGAACACCTGAACGGCCCGTTCTAACAGCTGTTCACCAGCGGTCCAGTCTGTGCCACAGTGACTCCGGACGCACAGTTAATATTAACAAACGCACCCGTAGGTAATGTAGCTGCTGAAGCTAGACCATCATCTGGGAGCAGCAGAGCCTTATTATACATCCATGAGCAGAGCCGACAGGCAGGAAGACTCGAGCACACAGCTCGCACTTCATTATAATATATAAAAAAAGAACACCATGCGTGTCATGATGGCACATAACAGCTCACGGCCTCAGATTACTCCGGGTCCCAGACCCCCCCATACCCCAAAAATATTTTTATTGCAGATCTACATGAATCACACAAATGACTTATTTTGGATTCAAAACGGCGAATTTCGCCGAAAGGTGACAAGTTTGCATCACTGAACATAGACAGAGCACAACTGAAACATAACATCTGAGATGTAACAACATAATACACTTTTTGGGGATGCTTGGGATGTGAGTGAGGGACACGGCTTAGAACGGGCGTGTCGCCTGGCAGGACAGGAGAGTGTGTGCACCAGTCTGCCTTGATCTATGAATTCATGTCTGTGACACTCACTGCTGCCCACAGCTGTTTTATAGAAGGAAATTCCTTCAGTTCATGAAAGTGTTTTAACCACACACACCTCTACACACACATGACGTGTGTTATTTTCCCCATAAGGAACAAGTCGCTGCAAATTATCCTGCTTATTACACGGCCACATTCTCAACAAAGTAACGACATGACTTCCAATATTAATTTAAATGCTTTTATGGATTTAGAAAATGTTTTTATTGATTTAAAAAATAGTTGTATGTATTGATTTAAAAAACAGTTGTATGTATTGATTTAAATTGACATGCATCCGCTAAGAAAAATAGTCCGTTGTTACCGTTTTTTAAACAGTCTGAATGAAACGGCAGCTCTCAGCTGTGTATATACAAAACTAATGGCCCATCAACCACAGCTCTCTCCCCCCCTCCCCCCTTGATCTTTCTTCTCCAGCAGCTAAATTAATTATAGGTTACTCTGAGTGACAAGCTTACAATTAGACACAACACTGTCATTGCAAGTGACCCTCAGTTAGTTGACTTTTATGTTCAACTGCTAAATTCGTTACTGATAAAAAAGGGCTTCTACTGTACCTAATTAACTTAACACTAGAACCGCCAGAGGTTTTTGTATAGGCCTACCTAAACCCATCAAATCCCGCTATTAGAATGCAATTTTTAACAACATAGGGTGCTACATAACACACTTTCAGGAAAAGTCACGGACTGGGAGACTTTAATATTTTATTGAAAAAAAGTTACATTGCACACACACAACATACATCACACAAATTGACCCGATTGGTGGTTCTAGTGTTAAATAAACTCACTAATTAATGAAACCAGTTCAATACGCATTATTATATTCTTATCATTCTTTATGAGCACAGAAATAGTCTTAAAATCAGATCTGTTTTTTAAATGAAATCTGACGGCAGGCAGTTAGCTCTGATCACCTATGATAAATGCACCGCACCTAATCGCTGGCCATTCAGCCACAGACACTGTTCGAAATGGGGGGGAGCTAGGAGGAGCTTGGCTCCCCCGAAGAGGTGAGGGAGCTCCCCTGAAGGCTGACTTTGAGATAAATAGGGGGAGCCCAAAACAATCGTGCATATTTGTGTCACACAGATTAGAAATGTTGAGTTTCTGTAAATAACAGTTCTTGAAATAAATAATAGTTGTTGTTCATTACAGTTTCTGAATATTTGTTTTATATTTGTGAATATGTCTGGGTGTTGCCATCTGTACGTGGCGGCGCTGCATTCTTACTTACGTTGCTATGGTTATGGCGGTGATGCCAGCGCGGTATTTGAAATGTTCGTATTGATATTTTTTTAACTCTGGCTTTGTAATAAATAATATGGCGAAACGAAAACAGCTAAGCGTCACAGCTTTTGGATTCACAAGCAAAGAAGCGAAGGAGTCTAAAAATGACAACGTGAACGGAAAACAACTTTTAGTTGGCCGGCTGTAAGCGGCGTTAGGGTCGAGCTTGACAGCTCCACACCGAGGGAGAGTCCTGCCGATGCGGAGCCTGAAGAGGCTTCAACAACGGCCACATCCGCCGGCATAGTGACACCGTCTGTATTAGTAGAAGAGTGTTTTTATAGCAATTGATCGCATCTGCGCTGCTGCGCCAGTCAACAGAGCGTGCGTGTGACATATTTAGTAGCAGGATGTGCTCTGAAAAATAGGGCTCCCCGAAAGCAAATGGGTAATTCGAAAACTGAGAGAGTTCCCTCTATACAAATCAAACTGTAGACGGTGTGAAAGCACCTATTGTTTTAAATAATGGTCGGAATGTGACCTGTGAGCCTTCTGAATTACCGTGGGACAGCACATTCTAAACTAAAATGTTCAATGAATAAAGTAACATCTTATCTTATCTTAATAATATCTTCATATTAATAATAATAATAAATCATACAGTATGTGTCCGAAAGGGAGCAGGAAGAAGCAAACACAAAAATATACAAAAAATATACTGCATATTAAAGCAAACGATTGCAAAGGTAAAAGTATGAGCATAACAAATAAAGAAGTGTAATGTAAACATTTACATTATAATTATGATTATTTAATATATAAAGACTATATATTATTGAATTACAAGATTAGATATAGCTTAGTTGATCTAAAATATTGATGTGTTCAAATGCTCTTCAAAACACAACTGAAAGTCCATGAAACTTGTCTTTCTGTATTTGTGAATGAAGCGCCATCTCCTGGTTAAAACCTGAAATTGAAAATCTGGCAACGCCCTCTTGGAAAATAGTGGGAGGGCTTAACATTCCTCTATACTGGTCTTTGGCAGGTCGTAGGCAGGAAGCTGTAAGCTGGAGTCTGAAATTCAGTGCTCCATCTGTACACGGCCACATTCTCAACAAAGTAACGACATGACACCCAATATTAATTTAAATGCTTTTATGGATTTAGAAAATGTTTTTATTGATTTAAAAAATAGTTGTATGTATTGATTTAAAAAATAGTTGTATTTATTGATTTAAATTGACATGCATCCGCTAAGAAAAATAGTCCGTTGTTACCGTTTTTTAAACAGTCTGAAGGAAACGGCAGCTCTCAGCTGTGTATTTACACAACTAATGGCCCATCAACCACAGCTCTCTACCCCCCTCCCCCCTTGATCTTTCTTCTCCAGCAGCTAAATTAACGGTAGGTTACTCTGAGTGACAAGCTTACAACTAGACACAACACTGTCATTGGAAGTGACCCTCAGTTCGTTGACTTTTATGTTCAACTGCTAAATTCGTTACTGATAAAAAAGGGCTTCTACTGTACCTAATTACCTTAACACTAGAACTGCCAGAGGTTTTTGTATAGGCCTACCTAAACCCGTCAAATCCCGCTATTAGAATGCAATTTTTAACAACATAGGGTGCTACATAACACACTTTCAGGAAAAGTCACGGACTGGGAGACTTTAATACTTTATTGAAAAAAAGTTACATTGCACACACACAACACACATCACACAAATTGACCCGATTGGCGGTTCTAGTGTTGAATAAACTCACTAATTAATTAAACCAGTTCAATACGCATTATTCTTATTCTTATCATTCTTTATGAGCACAGAAATAGTCTTAAAATCAGATCTGTTTTTTAAATGAAATCTGACGGCAGGCAGTTAGCTCTGATCACCTATGATAAATGCGCCGCACCTTATTGCTGGCCATTCAGCCACAGACACTGTTCGAAATGGGGGGGAGCTAGGGGGAGCTTGGCTCCCCCGAAGAGGGAGGGAGCTCCCCTGAAGGCTGACTTTGAGATAAATAGGGGGAGCCCAAAACAATCATGCATATTTGTGTCACACAGATTAGAAATGTTGAGTTTCTGTAAATAACAGTTCTTGAAATAAATAATAGTTATTGTTCATTACAGTTTCTGAATATTTGTTTTATATTTGTGAATATGTCTGGGTGTTGCCATCTGTACGTGGCGGCGCTGCATTCTTACTTACGTTGCTATGGTTATGGCGGTGATGCCGGTGCGGTATTTGAAATGTTCATATTGATATTTTTTTAACTCTGGCTTTGTAATAAATAATATGGCGAAACGAAAACAGCCAAGCGTCACAGCTTTTGGATTCACAAGCAAAGAAGCGAAGGAGTCTAAAAATGACAACGTGAACGGAAAACAACTTTTAGTTGGCCGGCTGTAAGCGGCGTTAGGGTCGAGGTTGACAGCTCCACACCGAGGGAGAGTCCTGCCGATGCGGAGCCTGAAGAGGCTTCAACAACGGCCACATCCGCCGGCATAGTGACACCGTCTGTATTAGTAGAAAAGTGTTTTTATAGCAATTGATCGCATCTGCGCTGCTGCGCCAGTCAACAGAGCGTGCGTGTGACATATTTAGTAGCAGGATGTGCTCTGAAAAATAGGGCTCCCCGAAAGCAAATGGGTAATTCGAAAACTGACAGAGCTCCCTCTATACAAATCAAACTGTAGACGGTGTGAAAGCACCTATTGTTTTAAATAATGGTCGGAATGTGAACTGTGAGCCTTCTGAATTACCGTGGGACAGCACATTCTAAACTAAAATGTTCAATCAATAAAGTAACATCTTATCTTATCTTAATAATATCTTCATATTAATAATAATAATAAATCATACAGTATGTGTCCGAAAGGGAGCAGGAGGAAGCAAACACAAAAATATACAAAAAATATACTGCATATTAAAGCAAACGATTGTAAAGGTTAAAGTATGAGCATAACAAATAAAGTGTAATAAAGTGTAATGTAAACATTTACATTATAATTATGATTATTTAATATATAAAGACTATATATTTTTGAATTACAAGATTAGATATACTTTAGTTGATCTAAAATATTGATATGTTCAAATGCTCTTCAAAACACAACTGAAATTCCATGAAACTTGTCGTTCTGTATTTGTGAATGAAGCGCCATCTCCTGGTTAAAACCTGAAATAGAAAATCTGGCAACGCCCTCTTGGAAAATAGTGGGAGGGCTTAATATTCCTCTATACTGGTCTTTGGCAGGTCGTAGGCAGGAAGCTGTAAGCTGGAGTCTGAAATGAAGTGCTACATCTGTACGTGTCGGCACCACCCAAATAACGCCAATGTAAAGTGAATGAGGCCCCTTTGTCGTGGTGCACACACGCATTTCCACAACGTCCTGCAGTGAGCTTTTTATTCTATAAAACGTTTTTAAAATCTACTTTATAGCTTGTAGTAACTCACGGGAGGCTTGTTTTATTTTATTTGTATTCATAATTATTTTTATTTTTATTCAGAATGTATTATGGCGCATTATTTACCAAATTTGTGTTCTCAAAAAACAGTGTGTGTAATACAACTGTGATTTTTATTAAATTAGTTATTTTTTAAGGAAGGCCGGAGCTTCAGCTGTGTCAAATAGATTGTTCCCTTTAGTTTACGTTGTTTAAAAGACAATTATATTCCTATTTGATCAATAAAGGGGTATTATAGGCCAATATTAGTCATTTAAAAAATATATAATGATGATAATGATGGTGAAAACCACTCCCCCGACATCGGAATGACGATGGCTACTGACCGTATTTTAAATGCTTTTTGTTTAATAGTAATAATAATTATTTTTATTATAACAACAATAAACCAGAAGATTCCGTCGTTACCACGGCAACGTTACGTCGCGCTTGACGGCAACGTGACGTAGCCATGTTACGTTACCCACAATCACCTCACTTTCATTAATTTCATCTGACAACGGACTACAGTAATTTGAAGTATCTAAAATCAAGGGGAGTTTATTTCTTTAAAACACGAAATAATATTGCTTTTATTTATTCCACTGTAGCACAGTCTCTATAGCGTTTCATTCATGGATATTAGGTTGAGTTTTGTAGTGTGTTTAGCTTTTACAATAGGCTACGTGCAACCTACTGTAGCGGCCACGTCCAGCTACCAGCTACAAGCGGCCTCCGGCCTTCCGGTCAAAGTTTTTAGCTGGATAGCATTTATAGTTTTTACAGCTACATGACATTAGCTGTCCCCGGCAAAGTTGGATAGTGGAGGTGCGTGCTAGAAAGATATGTTTAAATGCATGTATTTGCACATGTGTTGTATAGACAGTCTTCAACACAGAGTTGTAATAGTGGCTAAAGGGCATCGGCGATGGAGTGGAACAAAAATGTGGAACTGGAGTTTTTCCAGAGGATTTGACTGGCCAGTGGGGACCACCCAATGTCCCACTCTGAATCAGAAATACTTAATTGATCTCCGGGGGAAATTGGGATTGTTACAATGTAGAATTAAAATATATAGTAGAAGCTATAAGAAAAACAAGTATGTAAAAATATGTGCATAATATAACAATATGCAGTGTTTCCCCTAGGTTTACTGCTTAAGTGTTTCTTAGGGTCAAAAACTCACAACTTAAAATGAAAGCATTTAATTTATTTAATAAAAGAACACATGTTCAATGTGAAAAGTGACAAATTAGTTGCAATTTGGTGCTTTATATATATATAAATTCATTTTTTTTTATAAAAAAGTGTTTTTAAACACCTTGAATTTCAGGGGGAGCGCGGGGCTCCGTTGTCGGGGCGGCAATGTTAGGGGAAACACTGATATGCACAGTATAAATGCATAATGTGTGCCAGAGTAATGCTCAGATTAATTATTATTGCATATAGAGTAATGCACAGATTAATTATTATTACATAGAGTATTGCACAGATGTTACTGTTATTCTAAATAATCCTATTTATTTTTCCTGTTTTACAGCTTCATTACAACGCTTACTATCACCAACACACACATATCCACACACACACACATATAAAACCAACGATACTTTTAAGAGCCACTCTCTCTCTCACTGTCTGTCTTTCTATCACTCTCAGGGGCGCCGCCAGGGATTTTGGGCCCCATGAAAATATATCACATTGGGCCCCACCACCAGGCACAGGCCACTTTGTTTATAAATTACCTCGAGGGCCGTACCAAATGGTCTAGCGGTCCGTATACGGCCCGGGGGCCGGAGGTTCCCCACCCCTGCTTCAATATAATAACATTAGTATTAATATCATAACCAAAATGTCGGTGATTAACATGTAGTTTATCTAATACAGACTCACTCAACGCTTCAAACTGTCCATCATCCAAATAGACTAAAAGCTGTTTTTTGTTTTATATAGATCATTGGCTATGTGGGAAAATACTGTGTTTGAAATGTATAATTAAAATTAGATGTTAGCTTTTTGTTTTAATATATATATATATATATATATATATATATATAGTCTCCCTTCAAATATGTTAAGTTTCATGTCATTCAACACAATGCTGCTCACCTCCTTCAGTTGGGAGAAAAGCTGGTTCAGGTTCAGCATTATGGGGGGACAAAGCTGCTGAGCTTAGAGATGGATCTGTTGGTCCTGGCATCAGGGGGAGGGACAACTGATTTAGTATGAATAGGCGCTAAAAATATGCCTGTATTTATTAAAGGTAAGGAGGTAAGAATGGAAAAACCAGCTCGAGTGGGCTAGAATTTGAAAGTACACAACCGAAAGAAATCTGCCCCTTCCTTCAGACTTCCTTACAGAGCCCCTCCTCCAACACACACAAACGCGCACATGATCAATGGGGCACGATATAAGTTTGTGCACAGATGGAAGGCTGACAGGCAGGTAGGCCATCCAGTTATTTTAGCCGGGCCGGCTCAGATGATTGGTCGTGCTTTTTAAAGCGCCACGGCTTCCACAGATGAAATGTTTGTATGTATTTATTGTCAAAGCATTTAATATATTCATTGCTATCGGGATGTTAAGAGCATTCCATGGAATATAACAAAAAGTGTTTCTGAAGTGAATTACCTACCCTACCTTTAAATGTCAGCTAAAAGAGCAGTGAAATGAAAAACCTCTGAATGTTCTATAAAGATATTAACAGTAGTCTACTTAATGTCAGCTTAGTAAAAACAAAACATTAGCTAACAGAATAATTTCCACCACTCATGGACCATACCTTTTCCTGTGAAAAACTGGGTGACATACTGTCGCCCTTTAGTCCCTCTCTCTTGTCTTTCTCTCCTTTCTCTTCTTTTCTTAGAGCCTGACTTTTTGAGTCGTTGAGACATCGTAAAACACAAGTGTAGGCTAAGTACTAGCATCCCTCCTCACATGTGTTCACTCTCTGCAAGTGCCGGTGCCGCACCGCGTTTGGAGGCAGGACCAAACCATTACATGTAAATAGAAGGGGGTGTACAGAGGCTTTGGATAATTAACTTTTGGAAGAAAATAAGTAAAATGAATCGTAAGTTTAGTGAGTACTTTATCAATATAACGTTCTATTAATGTTAATTATTGAGGATTGATGAAATGTTACTTAAACATTTTTTTCTTAATGTTCTAAACATTTCGGGGGCCCCCGTCAGTCACGGGCCCTTAGAATCCTCCTAACTTTTCACCCCCTTACGGCGCCCCTGATCACTCTCTCTCACTTTCTCTTTCAATCACTCTCTCACTTTCTCTTTTAATCACTCTCTCACTCCTACAAATGGCTGGAGGGTCACAAAAAAAGATCTGCCCAAACTGTAGAGAAAATATTTACTGTGGAAATAAAATCTGCCCACTATGTGAACATCCACAGCCAAACAATGTGAGACTCAAAAAGAAAATGGACAAATTCCAAAGCCAGCAGAAGCAGGGGTTGTCATCCATGACTAAAAACAGAATCAAGTCCCACGTTCTTGATGACGCCGCCTTTCTGGTATGTAGTTTACTAGGGATGCACCGAATATTCGGCCACCGAAAATTATCAGGCGAAAGGGTTTTAGCACCGAAAAAATATCACCGAATGTCAGAGAACAGCGTAACGTTGATCATACTCCGCATATTTGTCCGGGTGTTTTGATTTCAAGTGGTGGAGTAATCCCGAAGTGGTGAAAGTCTTTGCAGCTACACCCCCTCGAGAAATGTCAGCTGAACACGTTTTACAAATTGCAATCCGTGCCTCTTTCTCTGATATTTTGAAATATCTCCAAGCGGCAGACATGTTGGCTGTGAGCGAGCCGCGAGCATGGTCGCGCACCGTGCTTGTCGCCGCGTTTTGATTACGTCATCACAACAACACGTTAGGTTACCAAATGTATAGGTGCATTTGTTGTTGTTGAAGGCCTGGCTGTTACAGTCTTTAGTTATACTATTTTGTTGTAGGCCTACTAGCCTAGATGTTTATGCAGTTTTAAAGCACCTTGGCTTTGTTCTGAATGCGCTTTGTTGTAGTTATCCTACAGAGAAAAGAAAATGCACTTGACTTGGAATTAATGTACTGTATGCATTCAAAAGTGCTGAATAAATGTTTTATGGACCCATAATAGTGATTATTATTTAAGTTAAGTTTTGCCATAATCATGTATTTTTACATAATCAGGTAGCTGAACAACATTGGTAAAAATGTATACATTATATATATATATATATATATATATATATATATATATATATATATATATATATATACAGTTGCAAGAAAAAGTATGCGAATCCTTTGGAACTACCTGGATTTCTGCATAAATTGGTCATAAAATGTGTTCTGATCTTCATCTAAGTCACAACAATAGACAAACACAGTCTGCTTAAGCTAAAACCACACAAACAATTATATGTTTTTATGTTTTTATTGAACACACCATGTAAACATTCACAGTGCAGGGTGGAAAAAGTATGTGAACCCTTGGATGTGAACCCTTGGATTTAACTGGTTGACCCTCCTTTGGCAGCAATAACCTCAACCAAACGTTTCCTACAGATGTAGCACTTCATTTCAGACTCCAGTTTACATCTTCCTGCCTACGACCTGCCTAAAACCAGTATAGAGGAATGTTAAGCCCTCCCACTATTTTCCAAGAGGGCGTTGCCAGATTTTCAATTTCAGGTTTTAACCAGGAGATGGCGCTTCATTCACAAATACAGAAATGATGTTGCCTTTCGTAGTTGACACAAACTGCTTTGAAGAGCATTTGAAAATATAGTCTTTATATATTAAATAATCATAATAATAATGTAAATGTTTACATTACATTAAACCATGCATTTTGTAATGTCAGCATTTCATTTAGAAGAAAAGTAGTGATATTTAATATTTATACTCTATTCTAACAGATTAAACCATTTTCCCACTGTAGGCCGATGCATGAAATTCTTACATTTTTGCCAGTTATATTATGGAGCCGCTGTAAAAAAGGATTTGATCATTAAGTTACTGAAACTTTTGTCTTTAAGTTACTTTCACTTAACATATCAATTTATGCAATTTCTACTTAATTTCATGCCAGTTCAATGACCTCTACATTCTATGAAGTCAATTTGACTGAACAGTGAGTTGTGATGTGTAATAATGTTCTGAAACTTTCCATGGCCTCTTAACATGGCAGGAGTGTTGACATATTCCTGCCCGGTGAAAATAGTCCCGGTCTCATAGTTGTTTTCATTAATTGAATGCATTTAACAGGGACATGAGTTTTTAATTTTTTTACGATATACAGCAAGTGAACCACAGAGTTTGATTCGCCATTATCAAAAGAAGAACTTCCACCGGACAGATTGATGACTACGAAAAGCTAAGCGGCGGATGAATACGTTTTTGTGAAGCGATATGACAGTGATTTCGGCTGATGAACCACTGACGGACAGGCAAAGTCAGGTGAGTGGTTGCATATTTAATGGTTTCAGGCAAAACGAAAAGTAGCTAAATGGAGTTAAATCCACACCTAACTGGTGTTTGAATGTTTATAAAAGAGATTTTATTTCAGGGCAGTGTTATGAAAATGTCGGTTAACCAAGCTAACTTTACAGGATTATGATTATCTAAACTTTTATTAAATAAATAAGTTTCAAGTATTCTTACTCTTATGTATGACGCTTATGAATTTTTAAAAGGTTTAAATGGTAACTGCCTATATTTGTAGCTTAATTTAGAGAGGTTTTGTTTGTTCGTTCCAGTAATTAGCCATGTCCCGGCTCTGTTCGGCTAAATATTTAAGCTAAATTAACGTGTTTTGGTGAGGTTGTGTGTGTTCCTGCCAGTAATTAGCCGTGTCCCGGCTCTCTGTTCGGCTAAGAATTGTAGCTTGTTAGCCCCCGCCATGGCTTTGAAATGGATGTCATTTGTGGATAAGTATAGGGGACTTGAAGATTGTTTTTTGTTAAGGCAGAGCAAGTGTTAAAGTGATTCTATCCTTGCAACGTGTTTCTGGTTCAGCTCACGCTAAACCTGCCCAGATAAAGAGGGGGTGCCTCGCGCCATTGAACGAGTAAAATGCTAACTGTGTTCAGAAATAGCATTTATATTGTGTACAAATGCTATGTTCCACTCTTGGAATGGAGACAAATTTGTATTTCTGCTTTTTAGAAAATATTTTATAGAAAAGAAAGGAATATATTTAGTTTATTTTATTGAACTATGTTGCCCATAAACTACATGTCCCACAATGCATTTCGTTCTGTGACTTGCGCACTGAAGTGTCTTAATATCAGCCGTTTCTAGCAGCAGGAACAGTTGGTGCTCAAGGCACTTAAAAATGTTGATCTTTGATTGATGAGATTATTGTTATTTAATCTAATAAATTAATGGGATGTATGTAATTATAACACAGGGAAAGGTTAATTTTTTTAACGCGTTAATTTTTGTGTAATTAATTAATCTTAATTAACGCGTTAAAGTCCCGACCCTAATTATAATAAAATAAATAATATTTATACATTAACAATCATTTTCCTAAACTTCTGCTTCCAGAGGTAGTCAAGTTATTACTAAAAAAACAATAATAATCAAATGAATAGTCTATGGAAAATAACTGCAAGCAAATAATCAACAATTACAACCATTGTACAATTTCTTTCAAGTTTGGTTAAAACAAATAATAGTTTTTTCATCGATATATTTGGCATGCACGTAGACACAAAAATGCTCTATGTGGATGCACACTAACCTTTCCCTGTTATTATTACATGCATCCCATGAATTTATTAGATTGAATATGCCTCATCAATCAAAGATGAACATTTCAAGTTGTTTATTTATTTAAATGAAGTACTGTTTAAGTCTTTATCATATGAATTCAGGGATAATATTGTAATTGTGAAAGCCAAGGCTTGTAGTTTATGGGCAACGTGACTTGTAATTGTGTGCATCTTATTCTTTGTCATGTTCTCAGTTCTTATTACTTTATTAAGACCTGCTTCATAATGTACCTAAATGTGTGTTCTCTATTACAGACAGATTTTCAAAGATTTCCGTTGTGCTGCAACTGGATGAAGTGGACTTGTAAGTTGTGCAGGTTTTCCAGTTACAATGAGAAGGCAACATGCACAGTTGCATACTGTAGGTAGAATATTTTCTATATGTCTGTCTCCTCAGATTCAGGCAGAGTTCCAGAGAATTGTCACTACGGACCTGCTTTCATCGTTTCTGGATGGACTTGATGGCCTGGCATTGCTGGAGGTCTACAAAGGTGCATCCAGGACTGGAAAGAAGCCGGCACTAAAAGGCCTTTTGGACTGCCTTGAGAAAGATGTAAGTGGAGATGTTGATGACCATAATTTAGCCACCATTTGTTTGCTACAAATGTTTATATCCCAGTGCATTTGTTGTCCTGCAGGACACAAATGAGAGGAGGAGGACTGCTGCTCTCTTGGGACTATCACACTACATGTCTGGCGAAAATCAGGAAAATGTCATCAGGATGTGTGATGTAAGATCATAACTGTCTTGAATTACTTTATGTAATTGTACATTTTAACATAAATCAACCCAAATCACCCTGTGCCCAAAGTTTCCTTCAAAAGTAATGTTTACAATTACCTTAATTTAACTAAAATAATTGCAATAAAGAATGATACATTTAATATAAACAAAAACAGCAAGAAAACGTAACTATTAAATAATATAAATAAATATAAAACTCAAACTGTGAAAAGAGAGGCAGTTGAAATGATGTTTCATCACATTGCACTTTTACACTGTGAACTGTAGATTTTAGCTTCTATGTTTATAGCAGAAGCCTCTTAATTAGCTTTGTAGAGAAAAAGTACTTGTAGTAGACTGAGCTCACTTTTATTTCTCCTTTTTTAAGGCTCATGGAGACACTCTCGAGGAAGCCATGAAGGTGATGCAAGTTGGTCTACTCATAGGCTACGAAGGTGAATGGGATGCCTTTCCTCAGCAGATCTTCAATGTGGCAGTTGTGGTCGAGGAGACAATTGTGCTCCACAACCTGAAAGATGTGGCTTTGCGATGCTTCTTGGACTAATATATTGCTTCAATCTTCAGTATACTTTGGAAATTAAATATTCATTTGAGTTTATCCAGAGGGTTGTTATGAAGATACAGCCAGACCAAGCCTCTGCCAATATACATGGACTAAAAAACAAACTAGGTAGGAGGTAGATCATCAAAGATTGTAGAAAGTGAGCTCAATTTGGTGTTGTTCATTTGTATGTTCAAGTATTTTGTGTCTCTACAGTGACATGTTTTTAAAAAAATAAAATGTTTTAGGTTAATGAGAATTCCATTTATGTTGGAAGTGTCACAAAGAAACTTGCATTTTAATAGGACATTTAATGTTCATTTCAGTATTTACTCGTGTCTTGAAAGAGTCCTCTCCTGCTGATGTTCAGAAAGCTCTCTATTTGTTTCGTACTGTTTGTGCTGCACCCTCTGTCCTATTTGTAAAATTAATAACATGAGTGTGATGTTATAATTTGTATGCATGTATATCTGTTGTATACTGTATGTTTATACTTGAAAAATTAAAATATTTCAGCATCTGAAGTAACTTCAAGCCTTATAGGTGATCACAGCTAACTGCCTGCCGTCAGATTTCATTTAAAAAACAGGTCTGATTTTAAACTTGTATCTTCAGTAGACTCGACTACTGCAATGGTGTCTTCAAAGGCCTCACTGCTTTCACACCGTCTACAGTTTGATTTGCATAGAGGGAGCTCTGTGGCTGAATAGCCAGCGATTAGGTGTGGCCCATTTATCATAGGTGATCAGAGCTATGTGTGATTCACATAGGGGGATGGGCACATAAGGCACACACGCACACACACACACCTGTAACTGCCTTCCGTCTGATTTTAAGACTTTCTGCGCTCATAAAGAATGATAAGAATAATGCGTATTGAACTGGTTTCATTAATTAGTGAGTTTATTTAACACTAGAACCGCCAATCGGGTCAATTTGTGTGATGTGGTGTGTGTGCAATGTAACTTTTTTCAATAAAATATTAAAGTCTCCCAGTCCGTTACTTTTCCTAAAAGTCTGGTGTAGCACCCTATGTTTTTAAAAATTGCATTCTAATAGCGGGATATGTTCATGGCCATGTTACCATTTGAAACCTATGAGAAAATGGTCAGAATCACAAACTGGAGCGGGAGCAAAGGGGAAATGCCCCTTCCCCTCAATGTGAGGCAGACACTTGAATCCAGTGTCTCCCGTCGGTTCCCAGGCCTGACCACGGACCAGTGGCATAAAATTAGCGAAGAAGCATAGTTTTCATGGTTACCCTTCTGTTTATTCTCCGCGGTGGGGGCCGAGCAAGCCCCTAGGAAGTGCACCGGACTCTGAGTAGAATATTCGTCGTGGCCAAACGGCGGTACTACACTTCCTTTAGGTTGCTGGGCCCGGAAACACTTTTTCCCATCTACTTACATGGGGAAAGAATGGGCTGTAAATCGTTGGATATTTTTTTTTAAACTAAATAAACCACCCAGTATGAACACTTGTATAGCCCTAATAAAAAACATTCGTTCCTCAAGTTGTAAAAATGTGCTAATAACGTTATTCTGAGAGTTATATCCCTCTGCATTATGAACGCGCATCTAACCCACTATGGAAAGCCAAAAGTGCCATAATACGGGGGTGAAAAAACGCGCGAACATACGGGGAGGTCCGTTGATTCGCGCGAAAAAACGGGCCAATATACGTGCGAATGTTCGCGCGGTTTTTTATATGATAATGAGCCCCTCCTTCTGATTTCCTTAGCCAATAAGTTCAAAGTGTCTGTAACCAATCAGTGAAGGGTAAAGCCAGACCAAAGCAATCTGTAGATGAAAAGTTCCTGACATGGTGAGGCTGTGCTGTAAATTGTGCATTATTCCAGATTCAGGGGACTAAGTATTAATTTGCCTTTGAATATAATAAATATATCAATCAATATATCAATATAACCTGCCTTCATTGTTTTTTTAAATAAAATGGCATTACCCTTTTCCTTAAAACTCTGGAGTGTGAAGTGAAGGTATTTTCTCAATTTTTAGATGTCTCCTTAAATCCACTTTTAAATGTACTTCTTATAACATGGCATGGTGTTACATGTCAAAATGTTCAGTAGTCTCTGGTCTTGCTAGAAATGCAAATTCACTCACCTTAGAGCACTGTCTTATGAGAAACCATAGCTTAGAAATCCGATTTTTGGAAAACTTCAAAACTGTTGTGAAACACATATGTACTCATGTCATCCTTTTTTTTTTGGTGTTTCAGATTTTGTTCACCAAAGTCTTTGGTTCACAAAAGTAGTGAAATATATCAATTACACTATAAGCCTATATAAATGTGTTGTTCATGTCTAAAATGAAAATGTGTAAATTATAATTTAGAGGAAAATATTTCCATCCCTCTACTTTCACCACAGAAAAGTTACATCAGGACTGAATAATGACTTCATATTCCATACCAAGGTTTATGTGATGTGTACAAATACAAATTCAGCATTTCAACTTTATTTTTCAACCAACTATTTATGTTAACATATGAAACTGTAAAATCTCAATATTTCCAATATCAGAACTTTTTCAACCAACTATTCATTATAAATGTAAAGACAGGGGGTCTTTGTCCATGGTCTTTGTCTGTCTTCCAAGACAGTGGGTCTGGCTGCTGTGTAGGTGGGGGTGATGGTGCATGGCCTGCTGGTGGCTGTGTCGGAGGGAGGTAGGTGGGATTGTCCCGGGTTGATGCTGGGATTGTCCCGGGTTGATGCTGGTGGCTGGATGGGAGGTACGTGTGCTAGGCGAGACTTCTTTGCTGGCTGGGTTGATCGTGATGGCTGTGGTGGAGACCTTTGTATCGAGGTGTATCTTATTCTTGTGGCAGGCCAGAGTCCTGCATCGGGTCGGGTATCCGCGGGTACCCGACGGGTGACCCGCAAAAAAGGTGATTTGCGGGTGGTATTTTTTCAAACGCTTTTTTCCGGGTTCGCTTCTGGGTAAAACAAAGATGATGCGGGTCCGGTTGCGGGTTTTGCATAATAAATATATTTAAACAATAATATTTTAGTTTAATGTTTAAATCCTCAGACCTCTCCTCCGCGGGACCGAGCATAATCATAACCTCTGCAGCGCATCTATCTGCTGCTGAGCGCACCACATTCTGAATGGCTGAGGTGAAGCTCTCTAGCGGAGAATACACCATTTTCAATAACTCTTCTTCAAGAGCGAAATCCAACGTCTGGGAGGCTTTTGGTGTCAACCTAGATGGAGAAAATAAACAACATCCCAGGCTTTTTGAGCCAAATATGCAACTGCGTGTGTTAATAATTGCACGTTGTCACTGCTTATATATATGCGGGTTCGGGTCGGGTTGCGGATCTTGTGCCGGCGGGTCGGGTCGGGTTGCGGAACTAATTGGCAATATGTGCGGGTAGCGGGGCGGGTTCGGTACTGCACGTCACGGGTGCGGGGCGGGAGCGGGTCTTGAAAATCAGACCCGTGCAGGACTCTGTGGCAGGCACAGATGGAGGTGGAGGCCGCTGTAGGGATGCTGGTCCTCTGGTCCTCTGGTCCTTGGTGGTGATGGCTGTGGTGGACGCCTTTGTACCGAGGTGTATCTTAATCTTGTGGCAGGCACAGATGGAGGTGGAGGCCGCTGTAGGGATGCTGGTCCTCTGGTCATTGGTGGTGATGGCTGTGGTGGAGGTCTTTGAGCCACGGTAGATTTTGACCTGGGGGCCGGCACAGATGAAGGTTCTGGCTGCTGGATAAACGCCGCCTCTGGGCCACTAGGCCCAGGCAGCTGTGAAATCTGAAGGAAAAAAAACATACCTTTACATTTAGCAAATCAAAATAACTGTATGACGTATTTTTCTCTAATCAAAAATGGAAATAAATCCACATGCCATATTATGACTTTTATGAAGGATTAAAGCCTTCTTCATTTCCAGTATATAATACAGTGATAACACACACAACCCGGTTGACTGTACTCACTTTAACCTGGCTCTGTTGTACACTGATAGGCACAATATTAGCATAGCATTAGCGCGCTATTAGAATTTCAATAATATGAACAATTATGAACTCAGACCAGCATTTCACATATTTATACAAGCAGAATACACTTGAAATGTAAGCCAAACTACTGCACGGGAGTCATACACCTAGTAACATAGAAGAACAAAGAAGCTAGCGGACGCCATTAGCCACTGTAGTGGAGCCGAACTAGCTGACAGAATGACATTAAACTACACATAAAGAACAGTTTCAAACACACTTCTTAGATCGAAATATGACATAATCTTTGTACACACTACTAACCTGTTGAACAGGAGAAATGAATGAAGCAGAGGGAACGTTGTTGCCGTTCCAGCCAGAATGCCAAGTCTGCGGCAGACACATAATAACAACACTTACTTTACGGCATGCGCTCAGCAACACATTCCCTTTTACGGCATGCCCACTGAGGCCTTTCCGTGTCCTATACTGCCCTCTGCTGTTTGTAATGATATACAATATTTAACATAAACATGCCTTCGAGAGTATAACTTAATTTATACAAGACAATATACATTGAAAATGTGCCCACATATTTATGCGGTTATCTGAATCATATTTCTACCCCTTATATTCGAAAATATATGATTAAATATCTAAAATATGCGCACTTCGACGCTGCGTGGGTGGACTCCAGTTATATCTTTCAAACTAAATCTATCCACTATCTGCTTGTAGACTAACGGTCAAAGGGTCTAATATCCGGGAGGGCCGGGCTCGAGTCTCGGAAAGGAAACGTTTTTTTGTGTTATCTCTTTTCATTCACTTACAATCTTTGTATAAATGCAAAGTATTCCAAGGTCTGCTTCACCTTAATTGTCCCAACAATTGCTTGGCAACAGCTGTCTGTTCTCCAGTTGTTTAAGGTGGTAGCCTGTCGCCTGCGTTCATGTTTCAAATAAATGGGAATTGATCAGCCTCAGATGTATTAATTTATAAAAAAAAAAAAAATTGAATTCGAATGTTTCTCTTCAGTGCAATTGCAATTGCACATTGCATCATTTTTGTGTTCTTTGTTCTGTTTTAGAAAGGAAGGATTGTTTACTTTTTTCGTTGTCTACAAAACCGGAAAAACAACATAATTGTGCTTTTCCAGACACTGAAGAAAGAAAAATACCATGAATTTTCGGTATCAGGGCTGTTAGGGAAAAGATCAGGCAATATATCTTGAGAGAAAACTTATCTTTTGATCCCGTTTGAATTGTGCCACGAATTACACTTATGATGTTTGTCATCTTAAACAATCACTTCCATGTCAAAAAACTCAGTTTGTCGTAAAACTGTTGAAATATAAGACTATGAAAAATACGCAACTAGAAAGAAGTGAAATGTGCCAACGTGACGGCCGTCTTGGTGTGTGGTGCGCGACGGGAGATGTAGGTCATTGACTGGTTTCAGGCAAAAAAAAAGTGTTACTTCACAGTTTTACGACACATTTCAATTTTTTTGACTTGCAAAATCATCTTTTAAATTGACAAAAATCATATGTGTAATTTGTGGTTCAATTCAAACGGGATCGAAAGATAATCTTTCTCTCTCCATTGACTTCAATACATAACTTTTCCGAAATAAGGTCCCATGGAGCTCAACCGGAAAGGGAGGGACTTCGCCTCTCTATAAGCATGCAGCAGCAGTAGCAGCAGCCGGAAAAATGTCCACGAGAAACTTCATCTTGCGTTGCAAAAGGACAATAAATGACTGCACAAGACTTCTCCAAACAGATGATGCCGGTCATGCCGTGTTACAATCCACAGTAACGAGGTAAGGGCCAAGCCTATCGCTACTACCAACACAAAGGAATGTAGTTTGTTTTTGCATGTAACGTAAACTGAGGTTGTGTGAGATCTTTCACACTTACAAATTCTGTCTTCTCCCCTATTTCACCAAACCGTTTACTGGCAGGTTAGAAACCATGGAAAGGAGCCTCGAGTGGTCACGGGGCAGGCTAATTAACGTCCCTACAGCTGATCTTTTACTTCAGGACCTTCGGGAATATATACTTGAAGTCCGGAGATCTTGGCCTACCACACCCGCACAACAAGGTAGGTCGATGTGATAATTGTTCACTTTAGCATAGGCTTTCGTTGATAAACCAGTGCTAGTATTGTTGAGTACTAAGTGTCCAACAGGCCAATACATTTTAAAGTAATTATTTGTTTTAAATATGGGTAATACCAATATAAACACCTTTTTTAATCTGTAGTTGCCAGCTATTAATTACAACATTCTGGTGAGACGCTCTGAGTCTCGAGTTGTCCACTTAAAACTGTACTCCAAATTCCACCTTTATATCCTGCCACAGTAGAGGAGACGCTATTCCCCCTCCCCCGTCGAGGGCAGTCTGGCCATCTGTAGTACACCACGTATCATCAAACGTGTGAATGAGGACATTGAAAGGGTGCCAGAGGGGGAGTCTCTGTCTTCAGGGTTGGAAGACACAGACTGCAACTATGTATCTCTATGCCCATACACATTTATGCTTTTGTTCTTACTGTATACTACAACTATAGTGTATTGCATGTCCACTGGTTTAATGCCAAACTGCATTTCATTTTTTTTTAAAGTATCTTTAGGCTGGGCAATGACAATAAAATAGACGCATTGTGTGCGTTTCTGGCACAACGGCATAAATGCGTTGCTTTTACAACAATGACAATAAATGTAATCTAATGTTTTGCTGTTGTTGCAGGTCATTCTGGCTACCACGCCCCACTCATTTTGTTGGGTGGTCGAGGTCCCCCACAATTCAGCATTTCCAGAGAGCAACTCTCTTTTTTGAGGAGCTGTGGTTTTACAGCAACAAAGATGGCACAGATATTAAAAGTATCTCTGCGCACAGTGAGACGGCGATTGAGGTATGTAGCAATGTCTTCAACATTGGAAGTGCCATCTTGTCTCAATTTATTGTAAACATCCCAAGGAGGGGTTGTAGCCATGTTACACTATGCATGTTGTAAAGTAAATCTGAATACCGTAGGTCTCATATATTTAAAACATGTTTATTTTTCAGGCAGTTCCACATGCTGCGCTCTGGGACATACTCCACCATCTCAGATGCTACACTAGACGACCTCATCAAGGAGATAGTGGCTGGGAATAACCAGATTGGCCCTGAATCTGTCAGGGCACAGCTGCAGGCCCAGCAGATGTGGATACAGAGACGCAGAGTGCGGGACAGCATGAGGTGGATAGACCCAGAAGCAGCTTCACTGGACATGTCCTCTCAAGCTGCAGAAGACAACTCCAAAACAGTGGAGGATCTGCAGAAGCAACTGCAGGAGTTAAGAGTCCAGCGAGAGTTTTGCTAACAGAGGTTTGCTGGCTCCGACGACAACATCCGATTCTATACAAGGTAATGTTTTGGCTAAATTCTATCCAAGTTTTTGAGATGGGTTAGCTTATAAAGAATCCTGTTTACCTGCCGTGTGACCGCTGACTATATGCATGCAGTGTTGGAATAAGTACTCAACTTAACTGAAGTATAAGTACAAATACTATGGTTTTAAAATACTCCTGAACTGAACATGTAGAATCATAAATCCTGTGTTTTCATATATAAAAAGTAACTAGAAACTATGAAGGTTAACTAAATGTGGTGGAGTAAAACATATTAATACTAACAACATACTGATAATATTTTACTACAAGTGGAAATCTTCAAAACCTTACCAAAGTAAAAGTATGTCAATATCCACTGCGTTTCCCCCAGTTGCACACGTAAGAATGAAGAGTAAACGTAGTCATTGTGTGTAAAATGTTCCCTGTATGTTTTAGATTATTATTACTGCTGCTAATGTAGTTGCTACATTTTACTGCTGTAGATTACTATACCTGCACCTAGTGCCTTCTTACTCAGTCTATTTGAATTGTAATGTATTATAGCAAACAAGAGGAAAGCATTAGCCCATGTGTTACAGTTAACACGATTGTATTTACTGTCAATTAATGACTGACATGTGTCTTTTGTGTACAGATTCCCGAGCTATAACCACCTGATGGCCTTCTGGTTTTTAATTGAGCCTTCAATTCATTAAATGGTTTGTGTTACTAGAGCGATATCAACTGCCAAGAGTAATGAAGAAGTGGTTACACACGCACGTCCATCAACGGTAGGTTACGTTTCTTTTAACACACAATCTAAACACAAACTGAAGGGAAAATGTCTCTCCGACATTTCATTGCTTTTGTGTAGGCTAAAAGGCTAAAGTACTCAATCCTTTTTGAATACATCAGAGAACTAAAACAACTTAATGTTTTTCCCATAGTGTGCTACACTCATGACATTAATATAGTAACCTTTTTTTGTTTTTATCTTCCAGAGACAGCTGCTTCAGCCAATTGACGAGTTCTTCCTTTTTCTATGCTTCCTGTCGGTGGGTTTGAAAGAGAGGGACCTTGCAAACCGCTTCAACGTACACCAGTCCACTGTGAGCCGCATCATTGCAACATGGACAAGTTTTCTTACAACTTTATTGGGGTCACAGTGCATCTGGCTTACACCTGCAGAAGTTCAAGCCCACCTCCCAGAGGCATTCAAAGATTTCCCAGACACACAGGTGATCCTGGATTGCACAGAGCTGAGGTGTCAAACACCATCCTCACTCCTCCTCCAAAGTGAAATGTATTCTACATAGAAATCTCACTGCACCATGAAAGCCCTGGTTGGCATAGCCCCACATGGCGCAGTGACATTTGTTTCCAGTCTGTATGGTGGTTCTGTCAGCGACAAGGAGATTTTCAAACAATCTGGAATAGCTGCGTTGTTGACTGAAAACATAGCAGTGATGGTAGATAAGAGCTTCCTGATCAGCGATTGCTGCAAATGCAAGGTGTACTGCCCACCTTTTCTGTCAAAGCAGAAGCAAATGCCAGCCTATGAGGTGAGGGAGACACAGGCCATTGCCAGACTGAGGGTTCATGTAGAGCGTGTCATTAGGAGGATAAAAGAGAACAAACTTTTTGATGGTGAATCCCACATAGGTATTGTTTGTATTTTTATCGATAGTCATGAACTTTCTCTTGTGACAAAATAGACTCTCCGTTAGTAAACGTTTACTCTGTGTAAAAGTGATTTCTGTGTGTAAAAGTGAGATAACATGTGTAGATGAATAACATCAACTTGTATTCGTCCCACACATACACACCTATAGATGTAGTTATATTTGTGTCTGTGACTTTATATTGAATGGGAAATAACTGGAAAATACCTGTGTAAGAGAGAGACTCCTGTCCCGCCTCTCCATTTTATTTTTAGTTGTGCATTGTTATTTGTGCTTTAGAAACATTCCACTTGAACTTTATTTGAATGAACTTAGTAGTAATTATTGTCCTATATTTCTTTCAGATTTCACAGCTGCCTGGGCCTAGGAGAAAGAACCTCCATCTGTGCCTGCACCAAGGTCAAGATCTACCGTTGCTCAAGGGCCTTCACCAGAGCCATCACCACCGAGGACCAAAGGACCAGCATCACTACAGCGGCCTCCATCTGTCCCTGCCACAAGATTAAGATACACCTCGGTACAAAGGCCTCCACCACAGCCATCGCGATCAACCCAGCCAGCAAAGAAGTCTCGCCTAGCAGACGTACCTCCAATCCAGCCACCAGCATCAACCCGGGACAATCACACCTACCTCCCTCCCACACAGCCACCAGCAGCCCATGCACCATCAGCCCCACCTACACAGCAGCCAGACCCACTGTCTTGGAAGACAGACAAAGACCATGGACAAAGACCCCCTGTCTTTACATTTATAATGAATAGTTGGTTGAAAAAGTTCTGATATTGGAAATATTGAGATTTTACAGTTTCATATGTTAACATAAATAGTTGGTTGAAAAATAAAGTTGAAATGCTGAATTTGTATTTGTACACATCACATAAACCTTGGTATGGAATATGAAGTCATTATTCAGTCCTGATGTAACTTTTCTGTGGTGAAAGTAGAGGGATGGAAATATTTTACTCTAAATTATAATTTACACATTTTCATTTTAGACATGAACAACACTTTTATATAGGCTTATAGTGTAATTGATATATTTCACTACTTTTGTGAACCAAAGACTTTGGTGAACAAAATCTGAAACACCAAAAAAAATGGATGACATGAGTACATATGTGTTTCACAACAGTTTTGAAGTTTTCCAAAAATCGGATTTCTAAGCTAGGTTTCTCATAAGACAGTGCTCTAAGGTGAGTGAATTTGCATTTCTAGCAACACCAGAGACTACTGAACATTTTGACATGTAACACCATGCCATGTTATAAGAAGTACATTTAAAAGTGGATTTAAGGAGACATCTAAAAATTGAGAAAATACCTTCACTTCACACTCCAGAGGTTTAAGGAAAAGGGTAATGCCATTTTATTTAAAAAAAAACAATGAAGGCAGGTTATATTGATATATTGATTGATATATTTATTATATTCAAAGGCAAATTAATACTTAGTCCCCTGAATCTGGAATAATGCACAATTTACAGCACAGCCTCACCATGTCAGGAACTTTTCATCTACAGATTGTTTTGGTCTGGCTTTACCCTTCACTGATTGGTTACAGACACTTTGAACTTATTGGCTAAGGAAATCAGAAGGAGGGGCTCATTATCATATAAAAAACCGCGCGAACATTCGCACGTATATTGGCCCGTTTTTTCGCGCGAAAAAACGGACCTCCCCGTATGTTCGCGCGTTTTTTCGCGCGAAAAAACGGACCTCCCCGTATGTTCGCGCGTTTTTTCACCCCCGTATTATGGCACTTTTGGCTTTCCATAGTTTTCACCCCCGTATTATGGCACTTTTGGCTTTCCATAACCCACGGGACCGCGCCGCCCGGCACGTTCATGTTACGTGTTCAGCAGGTTCAGCACGACTACATGCGTTTATCTTTACCCATGGATGCACAATAACAACGGACCCATATCGTCTCACTGCCATTCCACGGAGCTGTAATAATGGATATATTGCACATGTTTGCTGTAATTCCTCATTTGTTAAATATGATACTACATGGGCTGTATGATTAAATCTTGTACCGTAAATGTTGTATTAAATAAAGTTAATATTACCGACATTAGATTAACGTCCCTGTAGCTACTTATTGCACTAAAAAGCTTATTGCACTGTATATATATATATATTAATATACATACAGTGCAATAATTCTTTGCATTTTGGTTAAAGTTGGGCATGCGCTATGAGCGCACATACGGGTACTTCTCAGGCATGCTGGGTAATCTGTGACGTTTCGCTCTCTCAAAAATTGGGCCATTTTATCATCATGCGCCAAGCAACTCTCATAGGAATGAATGAGGCCCCGCCTCCCGCGCTGTATCCAGTTCTTATTATACATCCATGGGGCAGAGGTCAACGTGTCCTGAAGTTTAAATCTTCAGGACCAAATGATAAAAAGTGCCGGTCAGATGTCTTCTTTGTTATTTATTGAGCTTTAAAACAAATGAATAACGACTCTATATAATAATAAAATACACGGAGCTTCTCTTTTTCCTCCCTCTCTTCGGACAGCGTCAGTGTCTGTCTCATGCAGCAGCTGATCCAGTAATGAGTGACCTGGCCGACAGTAAAAAATAAACATATTTATAACTAGTTTAGGTAGTTTGAGAGGTAATTAAAATAGCAAAGGGCGATGATCTGACTGAAGTGTGTGTTTTACTCCGTTCCCCGCTGCATCACAGCGGGAGGAGCTGCAGGTGAGCAGAGCTCCGTCCTGTCAGATTAGACTTCACTCCCGTTTATGTCCATATCGAGAGAAAGATAAATAATCTGAATTCAGTGTGCAGTTTACTTTGACGCGGGGATGAGCAGCAGAGGTGGGGAGAGGCGGGGCTATTGCGTCATCTTTATCAGAACATGATCGTATAATTACTGAGTTTAGGCACGTTAATAACGTTTTAATGAAGTTGAATACAGTATATTCATATTTGTCAGTGATTTCATGTCAATTCGGCAAACATAAACATAAATGATCGTGGTGAAGATGATGATTAAATTAGGATTAAAAATCGAGAGCCGGGCTGCATTTCCTCCCGTTCGTTTTTTTTAGACTAAACAACATTAAGTTCATCCAGCGTACTGTACAGTATCTGACTTTATTTCACATGAACTCCAGTGTGGAACCCCACTGCACCTCCTGGTGGATCAATGATCCATTGCAGCTGGCTTCATTATAATTACATTTATCTATCACGGGGGCGGTCTCAAGTCAAGCTGGAGGTTTTCCCTTGAGCGAGGGCAGATCACGTACCAATCACGGCCCTCGCGTTTCAAACTGTCTGAAATTAAGTGCTACAACTGTATAGTTGCATATCAGACCTGCACAACGGTCAGGAGGGATTTTGGACCATTCCTCTTTACAAAACTGTTTCAGTTCAGCAATATTCTTGGGATGTCTGGTGTGAATCGCTCTCTTGAGGTCATGCCACAGCATCTCAATTGGGTTGAGGTCAGGACTCTGACTGGGCCACCCCAGAAGGCGTATTGTCTTCTGTTGAAGCCATTCTGTTGTTGATTTACTTCTGTGCTTTGGGTCGTTGTCCTGTTGCATCACCCATCTTCTGTTGAGCTTCAATTGGTGGACATATGGCCTTAAGTTCTCCAGCAAAATGTCTTGATAAACTTGAGAATTTATTTTTCCGTCGATGATGGCAATCTGTCCAGGCCCTGAGGCAGCAAAGCAGCCCCAAACCCTGATGCTCCCTCCACCATACTTCACAGTTGGGATGAGGTTTTGATGTTGGTGTGCTGTGCCTTTTTTTCTCCACACATGTGTGTTCCTTCCAAACATCTCAACTTTGGTTTCATCTGTCCACAGAATATTTTGCCAGTAGTGCTGTGGAACATCCAGGTTCTCTTTTGCAAACTTCAAACGTGCAGATCAGAACACATTTTATGACCAACTTATGCTGAAATCCAGGTAATTCCAAAGGGTTCACATACTTTTTCTTGCAACTGTATATATTTCTATTAATCATTTTCGGCCTTTCGGCATTCGGTTTTCGGCCAACTGTTTCCTATTTTCGGTATCGGTTTCGGCCAAGAATTTCCCATTCGGTGCACCCCTGTGGTTTACAGAATTATCTCATTCACCAAAAGCTTGAAAAGTAGTTTTATTACTTTGACAGAGGATTATAAATGAACTGGTATTGCTTCACATCCAGAGTATTAATTGTATCATTAATGAGAATATAATTCATGATTAATGATTTTCAAACAGAATTAACTATTATGTGTAGGAAGTTTAGAAAGTGTCTCATAAGTTAAAAATCCCAAATGTATCCTACAAAACATTATGAACAAATCATTGTTTTTATTATGATGCCAGGATATTAGGATAAATTCAAATGTAAACAACAGTTTTGTGTATTTATCTAATTGATCTCTCTACCTCTCAACAATTATTTTCCCAGCTGGAGAAGTTGCATGCCCTTGGCTTGAAGCCCCTGCTGCTGCTGGCGTATCCCCCTACCAAGAGGGTGCCACGGACATCTAAAATGAAGGTTTTGATGCCCATGCATGCCCGGTTTAGCCCATCAGCCAAGACATGCCTTGACAATGTGGAGGCCATTTTCAAGCTGACGGTTGCAGGTGAGATTGCATTTATTTCATAACCATCTGCACGAGTCACTCATGCATATATTGACTATCTGTTATACAATGTGTGGTGTTGATTTGTCCTGTTTATTTCAAAGCAACAAAGAGAGTAATTTTAAAGAGCTGGGGTCTCATTTATAACTATTATGTATGCACAAAACAGGGCTTGAAAGAGGTGTATGCCACTTCCCATGCAAAAGTTGTAATCTATATATTTTTTTAATTGACAGAAGATTATGATGACAGGGTTAATTGTCTATGCAGATGGTGAGGTGGTGAATTGAAGCCAGATTGTAGAAATACATGTTATAAGCATCATTATACATATAATAAAGCCTATGAGTCCTAATTATATTGCAGGCCAAAACTTAAATAAATACATTTTGTTCACTTATCAAACTTCCATTTTCCAATGATAAACCAGTGTGGGGGATACCATTGACTTTTGCAAATATTGAAGCGATCAGTTTGATTGCTGGAAACCAGGGGTGGGGAACCTCCGGCCTCCGGGCCGTATACGGCCCGCGAGACCATTTGGTACGGCCCTCGAGGTAATTTATAAACACACGCAAAAAAGAAAAAAATGGAAGAAATATAGACCGCAAAAAATAAAAAAAGCGAGTGCCTGTTTTTCCTGGCCAAGATTAGGGTCCTTGAACACAACACGAGCCTATCGTGTCTGACGGGTGCAGTTTTGACAGAGAGTACCAGAATGCCAGAATGCCGCTCCGGCACTTGAGAAATTGCAGTAGGCCTACCCATAAGGAGCCGTACACATACCGCAGTTTCTGCGTGGCTGTGTCTTTAGTTGAAAGCCCAGTGGGCGATCTGTTCATCTGTCATACTGATCATACAGTCAATAACTTTGTTGTTATTAGCACCTGGTTAGCTAGCTATGCTAACGAATATAAGAAGCTTTTTCTCCAACCAGTGAGGTAAAGGTACATCTTTATCATCATCTTTATTTATTTTATCTTTATTTATCTGTTGTTATTTTGTTTTACTTGCTTGTAAGCGCTTTGAGCACCAGGAAAAGCGCTTTATAAATGTAATGTATTATTATAATTATCATTATTGATATGATCATTATAGTTATAAAAAAATAAGAGAATAAAGTAAACAGGTATAAAATACTGTATGACAGTCAAACAAAGTTGTTATTAATAAAGAAGAATACAGTTTGAAAGGGGAGCGATTTGTAAAATATCCATAAAGAAAAAGAAAATCTGCTTACAGTTCTGTTTCATATGGGTGTTGAGAGATGTATCCATAGATCTCTTAATGTTGCTCTCAAAGTGCACCAGATTGATGCTTTTAACTTAAACATTTAAAAACAAATCTTCCCGGGGGAGCATGCCCCCCGGACCCCCCTAGAGGGTGTGAGGTACCCCCCCACTTAAATCGTGTCCACATGGATATGAAACTAAATACATTTGCACACATCTTGTGTCCATATCTTTCTGTTGTGGTGGTCATGCCACACCGTGCACGTGCATGCATGCGTGAGTCATGGTGAGGTATCTGGATTAAGAGGATGCTTTTTCTTTGCACAGCATGAAAGAAAGGCCCAATGAATGGGCTGTGATTTTAGTTTTTTTAAGCAGAGGTCAATCATTTGTACGGCCCTCGGAGGATGTTGAAAAAATTGAAATGGCCCTTGAGAGGAAAAAGGTTCACCACCCCTGCTGTAAACATTGAATTACTGTATGATACTCGTAATGCTGCATGGTGGACCACTGGCACTGCTAGGACCCCCTGCATGTAAGAATTAAGAGGGGACAAGTGTTCTGGGACATCTTCCACCACAATCAGAGTCACAGTCACACAGTCAGAAAAAAAATGTGTTTCTTCTTCAAATAAATTGCGCTGAGCAGTGGCTCTGTGGACAACCCTAGCTTCTCTGGCTCCTCTGCCCTAATGCCAAACAGATACCTGTGGGTGACATCATACTCAATCAATCTTTTTTTTTACAGTTTAGCTTGATTAGGGTTGCCTTTTTTTGCATGTTTTGCACATTGGCCTAATTTCATATTTTATAATGTATGTGTGTGTATTCCATCTTCTTGTTTTCGAACATTCAATGTTCAAAGGTGTTATTGTCATATGCACCGCTACAGCGTAGTTGTTGGAAATGACAATCTTAACTCCCAGGCTCCTCCAACAATGCAGCATACAAATAGTACAAGAAGAAATAAAATAGTGCAAGAAGAAACTAGTCCAACAACGTAGGTGCAAAACTAACATGCAGGAATAAGTCAAATATATACTTATAAAATAGAATAAGATAAGACAGAAAGTAAAATGAAATACTAATATGGGGAGGCATGAATGAAAAGGTTGTATAAACAGATGTGGATATGTATAAATATATTCTTTATGAACCGATAACTAACCAATGCAACATTATGGTATTATACATAATAAATAAATAAATATGTGGGCTTTTAAACAGATTTGTACTCCAAACCCTTTGTAGGTTGGACAAGACTCAACCCAGACCAAGAGGAGAACCCTGACACACCAACACCACCCCAAGAACCACCCAACCAACTGCTCGATGGAAGCTACATCTTAAATTTGGTGCCATGCCATCCATCACCCATCACCCATAGACAGCAACCACAGGAAACAGCAGATCCACCACCACACCAGGCTCAAAGCACCCACCCACCACCAAACCAGGCTCCAAGCACCCACCCACCCACCACCACACCAGGCTCCCAGCACCCACCCACCACCAAACCAGGCTCCAAGCACCCACCCACCACCAAACCAGGCTCCCAGCACCCACCCACCACCAAACCAGGCTCCAAGCACCCACCCACCACCAAACCAGGCTCCCAGCACCCACCCACCACCAAACCAGGCTCCAAGCACCCACCCACCACCACACCAGGCTCCAAGCACCCACCCACCACCAAACCAGGCATTCTGAGTTGAGCCCTATACAAAACGTACTTTACCTGTTAATAATGTATTCCATACAATTACAGATTGCGCTTACAACCATCTCGAGGTGTTCCCTGTCCGCAAAATAATAAAGACAAGGAACCGAAAGGTAGGAAAAATGATTGATGATGACAGTGTTTGCTGTTGGATAACTTTTCTGAATTTGTATAGCAATTACTTAATCTTACCTTGAAGGAATGCTGTTGTCCAATTCACAATATTAAGCTATTTGTGTAAACATCCTGTAAATCCCTCTAGTCGGTCAGATGTCTTTTTTCACGACTATATTTTTAAATATATGCAAACTATTTGAACAATACATATATTATAAGTACTTGTGAAAGTACAAAGTTCAAAGAGCATACAGATGTACAATGTCTTTGTCTGCCTGCCACAGGGGGGGACGGAGCACCTTTATGACTGGGAGCCCTGCACCATTTGGTATGTTAATTGGCTTTTGTACAATTACATCTATGTGTGCTGTTAACATTTGTGGTAATTGTTGGCACGCCATTATCTTAGGTGGCATTTGTTAAAGAAAAATGCAAAAAGTTATGCTGTCTGTAGCACCAGCTATACACAAGTTATTTTAAATGTGCAAAGTCCACACTAAACGATAAATTGAAACTAGGTAGTTTATTTAATTAAAGCTGTGTCAATATTTGATTACACCACAGAGACACCAGGTTCACGTTAGCTACTCTGGCGTTAAGTCCACACTTACTAAAGTATTAGTAAATAATCACCAAACAACCACCAAACAACAACAGAAATGTAAAGGAACTAGGACAAAGAATTATGATTAGACATTCATCTACAGATAGTGCAAATTAACAATAGTGACAATCAAGTGGTGAAACCGTAAACTACAACAAAGGGTAATATATCAGTACCCTATTATTGGGCAGATCAAATTGTAACGTAACAAACGCATCATGATATAATTTCCCCAAGGGGATCTATAGACTGTTTGTTATCTATCAAATGCTATTTGATCCCTTATCTTGGAATACAATGTGCCTGTTGGAGGAGTTATTATTCACTAGAAATGTTGTGCTGTAAGGCTCTAGGGATGCAATGATTTTACATTTTGATGCTATGATAATAGTCTGAGGAAACATCACCTTTGTCAGGATTTTACAATTATGACACTAACGATGGATGAATGTGTTCTTATAATTAGAGGTTTTATAGGATTTTTCCATAACGTTTTGGCATTTTCAGCTGCTGTGCCTATTTACCTTTATTAACACGATTAACCCGTTTTACATATTTTTCAATGAGCAACAGTTGCTGTAATGAACCTTAACGTACCATAATGTAGTTGTTTAGATAGTGAGAACAAAAACACTCAGTGTAGCTGAGCTGTTAAAAGTGACATTGGTTAATCGCTGCATCCATACAGTGGAATACCAAATACTTCATACAACACTGCACTTGTCTTCAAACGTTTCTAAAACAGTATAAACATTTTAAAGTAGCCTAATGAAAATCAATTGAATGTGTATTACTGCTCACTCATTCTTCTTCACCCTCCCTTTATTTTAATTTTTTTCTCAGTGGTATGTCCTCCCTCCATCCTGGCAAGCAGCCTGATTCCCACCCCATGCAAATCCCATTGCCAAACAAAACAATACATTTTTTGATGTTGGAATTAATAAAGTGCAACAGTTTAACAACTGCAACAGACTTAACATTTTTTTTACTTGAAGGATTGTTGCATTGTTTTATGGCCACTGGCAATTAATTTCACAGGTGAATTGCATATTGATGTAAAATGAAGCTCGGCGCAAGTTCTTTCAGGAAGACTGGGTATATATATATATATATATATATATATATATATATATATATATATATATGTATATACATTCACTCCGCAGCTGCATATAATCAGCTCATCACAGGCGTTGTCTTTAACATATTACATTTCACCTCATTCTCCAGCAGCCAATCACCGTGCTGCAGCCAAACTTTAAAATGGCAGTCAGCTGTTATTTCAGGTTGTCATGCTGCCGCCCGCCTCCACCCCATCCACCTCCTCTCATCACATCCACTGCCAGGAGAGCTAATATTGAAGCCTGCAGGGGAGAAACATGCCTTGAGCATGTGCAGCATCTACATGAGCTCTCCTTGGTCTCCTGCGCTCTCGCGAGCAATTCCTGCTCTTCTGCTCGTGAAACTCTGGCCTGCTCTCGCGCGCGGAGAAATGTTAGGAAGTGGGCGTACCGTGTCCCAGTAACGCCAAATCTAATTGGTTACACCCCTCCTCTTTTATGATTGGCCGTTTTCAAATGAAGAGGGATATCGGAGCGGGAAAGCCACGCAGAAGAAGAATGGCTGACGACAAGGAGGTACGTACAAAACCCGGTACTTTTAGCTATGCATATAGAAAACAATGGTTTAACATAACTATAATTGTATCTGCTTGACGGGCATTTAAGATATTGACATTGCATTATTTACAAGCCACGGTATAAGAACAAAGTGACACAGCTGTCTGCCCGCAATAATAAAAGTTAGCTAAAGTTAACTGTTAGCAGATCTGGATAAACAAGACGACATGTCTTTGCACTGTGATTGTGACAATCAATTTGACTATTTCTTTTTTGTGTCTGTTTTAGATAGATAGATAGATAAATAGATAGATAGATAGATACTTTATTTGTCATTATAACAAGTACAGCGAAATTACATCGACTCAAAGTCAAAGTGCCAGTGCGCAACAACAAGACAATAATTTAAAAACAGCAAGACAGTATAGACAGTATAGGAAGACATGATCCATTTACACTTGAAGCGTTATTTGTCTAAAGTGTTCATTTATGTGCATTGTCCCTATTGAAATAAATGATTAAATGAAAAATGCTATCTATTTTAACAGATAGAGTTACAAAATGCTGCCAGGCGTGTCGTTGAGTTGCTGAGAAGTGCCATGGCTGAACCAACTTCTCAAAATCGTAAGTGAAACTAGGGGGAGATCACTTGTCTTCACAGATTCATCTAATGGTCAGTCGTTTACAAAAAATTACAGCTGCAGTCTTGGCCGGCGGAAGCACGCCGAGGTGTTTCAGTGACAGTTTTACCAACCTATATTAAAACCAGAGTGAAAAACTGAATTTCCCCATGGGGGATAATTAAAGGTTCATCTTCTTCTTGTTCTTCTTCTATTTATTTTCAGGGCTTGTGACTATCTGGGTAATGTTTAATTAATGAAGCCTTTATATATTCCAACTACTTTACGTATTTAGTACTCAGTTTATTTAGATTCTAGGGAATCATAGACATCTTTAAATTGTGTTCACAGATGAAGTACAGGTTCAGGGAGAGCAGGTGGAGGTGGGCAACAGACAGCCTACTATACAGGGACAGCAGCAGTCTGCTCTTGGCAACAGGCAGCAGGCTGGGACAAGGCAGCGTCAGGCAGTCCAGGGGCAGAAGCAACAAAGGACCCCTGGCTTTCCTTCTACAGCAGGAAATACAGTGGACCAAAATATGGCCAGGTTTGGATCCGTTAGGAAATAAATATAGTTCTGAACTGAATTGCCATTGTAATAACTCCGCAATTGACTATAATTCAGTTTTTTTTTTCATAGAAATTGACGCTCTTCAGATTGTTTAGAATGAATATATTGTATAAAAGCTTCTTAAATGCCTCTCTTACACATTGTTTTCAACTCCTCAGGGTTTTCCCCGGCCTATTCAAATCGGGTAAAAGTTATACCCCATCTCCCAAAAGAAGGGCTGTTAGGTCAACCCCAATCCAGTTCTTCCTGCTCAATAAGAGCACAGAAAGAACACCAAAGTCATCGGATGAAATGGTCCTTCTCCAGGCTGGACTTGGCAGGAGGACTCTCAATATCCCCGAAAATGCTGACCACTCCCAGGTAAGATAGAACAAATAATAAGGGAAGGAGTCAAGATAATATAAGAAGCACTTTATTGATCCCAATTTGGGGACATTTTTTATGTATTACTGTAGTTTCCCAATCCACTGAAGTACTACTGGTCACAAATCAGCTTCAACAGTGGTGACATGTGTGGAGGGTTATAGTTCTAACTGCACACTTGTTTTGCTCTTCCCACATAGATATCATATATACTTATGGAATCATATTCCAAAATGGTACCATTGGAAGGGGCCTGGATGCTACATAAAGCTGCTGGTAAGATACAATCTCCCTTATTAAATTCAACTGTGGTCTAGTATTTCTGCAGTTAAATCCTATTTATACCCTCTATCTTCTCCTACAATAGCTGCTCTTATAATAGCTCATTAATGCCCTTGATGGTTAGCATATTTACCTACCCTCTTGTTTTTAGCAATCCATGAGAAAGCCTAACACTGCAAGTGTGCATCTTGTTAAAATCAACTGCCTCCCCTATACTAGAACATTCTGTGCATTAAATAACATCAACTTGTTTGTATTCCCACATAGGAGGATCAGGTCAGTGGAAATTAAGTGTTTTGGCACCTGAGGCAGAGGGTTACACAGGGGCCTACCTTGCCAAAGCTTTAGGTGGAAAAGGCTGTCTCTATATAATGCCCATCCAGGACACTTTGGACACCTCCCCCTTGCCCTACTCATCGAAGGAGTTCAAAAATATGCCAAAAGCCAGATGTGCCACGTGTCATCTAAGCATGCCTGTCCAGCTGTTGGCTTTACATGCACAAGAGTGTGAACCAAGCAGCTGTTCTGACCACATGGATCTGGAACCGGTAATGTTATTCCACAAATAACTATGCAGGATCATTATCATCCTGAATCGACAGCTTTTTTAACTGGTTACGATTTTCAGGATCTGGACCCAGATTTAGATGAGTCTCTAGCTACAAGCAATCCTGGGAATGTAAGCTCACTAATATTGTAGGTGTTTGTTTCTAAACAATTTTCATTGTATGTGTCATTAATTGGCAGTCTTTCTACATTTTATTATAGGCTTCTCCAAGTGTGCTCCCGTGTAGGACCTCCTGTTCTAAAATCGATATTAAGGTAAAATCAGGGCATTATTTATCAATTACATTATTGCAGATGATGAAGGTTTCTGCGTCTCAGTAATTCACTTGAATATTTGCTCTGCTTTTCTGTATTTTTAAAGGTGGCCTGTCCATTGTGCTCAGAGTTATTTCCTGAGTATTTGGTTGAAATACATGCCAGCACTTGTAGAGAAAGGTTTTTTTTTCTCCTATTATGCACATTCTTTATATACTTTTTTCTTGCAGTGTTAGATATTGTAAACCATGATTAAGTTATGCCCCATTGAAATATTTTTTCCCTCATCAGTACATTGCAGTCGACACAAATTATCGATTTGGAAGAACATGCCAGTGAAGAACTGACAGGGCGAGAGAAAAGGTAATATGCTTAAAATTTAACTGTAATTGCTTATTTAAAAAAAAAAAACGTCCTGCAGTTATTGTGTTCACTATTTGTGTTAATTATACTGTTCATCAGTTGCCCTGCATTGTTATTGTTATGCCTTGAATATCATTTAAAAGACGCCACTTTACATCAGTCAGGGGTCGTCAGTTTACTCAATGATACAAAAGGGGTCTCTTAAGGGAAAACGTTTTGGATCCAGTTGTCTAATCAACTTCTAATTGTTTCCTTCAAGTCTTGCTGAGGCCATCGAAACACTTAGTGGACGAGTGGACACAACAACACTCTTTAATGTTAGTGTCACTAGGGAGGACATGTTTGAAAGGGGTTTAGGGCAGTGGAGACGTCAGAAGAGGTCTTCTCCCAAAAAAAACCTCCGAGTGTCTTTCATTGGAGAGTCTGGAATTGACCATGGGGCTCTCAGGAAATAATTCTTAACAGGTACCGTATTTTCTGGACTATAAGTCGCTCCTGAGTATAAGTCGCATCAGCCAATAAATGCGTCGTGAAGAGGAAAAAAACGTATATAGGTCGCACCGGACTATAAGTCGTATTTATTCAGATATTTATTTTCAAATCCAAGCCAATAACAGACATTTACGGTAAACTGGAAAGGGAAGTTATTAACTACACAGGTCCGGTATGTTAACGCAACACATACCTTCTACCTGGAGGCTGGCTCTGCGAGTCGGGCTAGGGTGGCATGCTTCTACCCCTTGACGCGCTCCGACGGAGGACTGCTGGGACAGACGGGGCATCTCGGACGCACCCACTGAGCATTCGGCCGCTGGGCTGGTAGGGGTGGACCCTGCGCCGCACCGGACACAAGACGGCGGGCTAACAACAGACGGCTAACAAGCTAACAAGACGGCTAACAACAGATGGCTAACAAGCAGCTAACCCGGAAGAACCGTCCGCTCTCTTCTTCGTTTTTTTCAGTGGTACAGGAGCAGCATATAGTTGTCACAAGCCGAGAGCGCACTCTCACGGCTGTAGACAGTTCTTGTCAAAAAGTATGAATTCGCATTTATTCAGACATTTATTTCACACTTAACAATTTAACACAAACGGTTATTCAGTTAATTTAACACAGAACAGGCTGAATGTCCGGTATGTTACCGGTAATTTAACACAAACAGTTATTCAGTTAATTTAACACAGAACAGGCTGAATGTCCGGTATGTTAACGTAACATATGTACAGTTATTCAGCTACACAATAGCATAAGGAACATCGCTGGGAGGCTGAAAAAAAGAGGCTAAATTAACACGACGAGCCAAGTCTCGGTAAGCAAGTTAACGAAGCTCCCGATCTCATTCCACTTCACTGAATCCATTGAATTCTTCATTCTCGGTGTCGCTGCGGAACAACTCCGCCAACTCCGGAGGAAGACGAAGCACTGTCTCCTCTTCTGCGGGGCTGTCGTCAGACGCAGCATTATTTCCCGTTATCCCAGCCTTTCTGAATCCGGACAGTATGGTTTCGGTTGTCACAGAAGTCCATGCTTTGTCGATCCATCCAAGGACTTGCTGGAAAGTTGCATGGCGCATCCTTCCCGTTGCCGTGAAGCTGTGCTCTCCATCCACCATCCACTCCTCCCACAGGCGACGCAAGACAGCCTTGAAGCTCCGGTTCACGGAGATGTCGAGTGGCTGGAGTACTTTTGTTAAGCCTCCAGGGATGATGACAGGTATGGAGTTGCAAGCTTTTATTTTATCTTTGAACAGTTGCGTTATGTGCGCTCGCATACTGTCCATCACAAGCAGGGCTTTGCGTGTTTTAAAGAAGCCGTCGGGACGCTTAGTGTAGCACTTTGTAAGCCAAACATTCATCATTTCTGTATCCATCCATCCTTTCTCATTCACGGCCACGGCAATTGTGGGGGGGAAGTCGTCTTTTGGCATGGTTTTGCGCTTGAAAATGACCATCGGTGGTAATTTCGATCCGTCTCCACAACATGCAAGCACCACGGTGAAGTGTGATTTCTCATGACCAGTTGTCACTATATTCACACTTTTCTGCCCTTTCTCTGCGACACTTCGGCCCATGGGGATGTCAAACGTGAGGGGGACTTCATCCATGTTTATAATGTGATCCGGTGACACGTTGTGTTCAGTCACCTGCTTTGCAACAAACTCACGGAAACTGTCGATCTTGGCCTGAAAATCTGCTGGCAGTTTCTGACATACAGTTGTCCGTGCTCTGATAGAGAGCCGGTTCCGTTGCATGAAACGGTAACACCAGGACGGCCCGCCTCTGAAGTCGTTTATATTCATGTCTTTGGCAACTGCCAGGGCGTGGAGACGTACATGCACCGTTGACATGCCTCTCCCGGCAGCACGTTGCTCTAAAACCCATCTATATAGTCGTTCCTCCAGCTCTGGCCATCTCGCCCTCAGCCCGCGATTCGCTTTTTTTGTTTTTTTCATGGCGGCAAGAGCAACCTCTGCTTTTCTCCAGTCTCTCACAAGTTTCTCGTTGACTCCAAACTTTCTCTCTGCTGCTCTATTGCCGTTTTCGGATGCATATTTCACAACCTGCAGTTTGTAATCTGCAGCATACGATTTTCTTTTTGGAGGCATTTCGATTTTGTTCAGTCTTTCTTTTCTTTTAATGTTAATGTTATTTTTTTCGGTGGTACAGGGGCAGCATATAGTTGTCACAAGCCTAGAGCGCCCTCTGGTGGCTGTAGACGGTTCATGTCAGTCAGCATGAATTGACATTTAAAACATATATACGTCGCTCCTGACTATAAGTCGCAGGACCAGCCAAACTAGGAAAAAAAGTGCGACTTATAGTCCGGAAAATACGGTATATGTTTACCATCTTATAATAAATGAAAATATTCCTCAGTGTGTGGCGGTTCTCTGGTTGCATGCAATTTCTGTGCTTGCACAGGTTAAGGGCTTTGCATGACGCGTGCTGTTCTTTAACATACGTATACAGTGGTCTAATTGAGATTATCAATGTATTGATCCACTTTTCCTTTCAATTATAGAAATGATGGCAGGTGTTGAAAGGAAGTTTTTTCAGGGAAGGAGTACAGGGAAAACCCCCAAGTACTCAATGACTGACTACCACAAAGAGCATTTCAAGTATGTAGAATTGTGTTCTGCAATGTCTTTTCGATGTTTATTTCATTTATTAATAATGTCTATGCATTGATTAAACTTTGTTAATGCAGGACAGCTGGATAGATTATGGCAGTCAGTATAGTACAAGGTGGTCCTCCACCTAACTTTTTCAGAGAGTGGTGCTATGGATACATATCCACTGGAGAGATTGATAGAGATTCCATTTCCAAGGAAGATGTGACTGATCCAGAGCTCAGCCAGCTTATGGAAGAGGTAATATTTGTCTTCTCCTCAGATACTCCTTCATATAACATGATGTTTGTTTTAGTATGGTTGACACACACACCTCTTTGTAGTGTGAATATTTTCTAATTCTTAAAATAAGCTAAAGCTCCCATGACTTACTGTGTGATACTGTTTTTCTAATTGCAAAGGTTGAGATAGCTGAACCTGAAGCTATGTACGACCTTCTGGATCGGATAACAGCATGCGGGTACAGTGGTCCTGCAACGTGGGAGAGGAAGGAAGACATAATAAAGTATGTACATATGCTAAGTGATTCAACCCATGTTTAAAACCAATCAATTATTCCTTTACACTCATACTTCATATTGAGTGTGCAGTCACTATTTCCCTTTTTTATGTATGATTTTATATTATTGCTGTTATCTGTTACTGAATTATAGGGCAATTATCTTGCACTCATCGGTCCGCACTCTACCAATGCTGCAGCAGATATGCTCAGGCATGAAGCTGTATGGCTTGTGTGAGATGATAGTACAACAACCACAGCATTTCAGGGATCTGTTCGTCGCTGGCCTTCATGAAAAGGTCAGTATTATGTCTCTAGCTGATTTTACCAATGAATTTCAAACCTTAACCCTTTAACAGCCAGCGCCACCATTTGGTAGAGCACATTTTGTGTCTTGATATCCTGTTGAAAAAATGTTTTAAAAGTTTAACTCTACCTTATTCAGCCATCTCTACCATTTGGTTGACATGTTATGCACAAAACAACCTCTAGATGTCACTGTGGTTAGAACAGAAAGCCATTCAGCTTTCCACTGAGAAAGTTGGCATGCTAAAAAATCACTGCTGAAGAAATCGCTATTTTTGGTCAACTTTTGTAAGGTAACCATATCATTTTTGACATATTTTAATGTCAGAGCACTGACTGAACATAATTAGATAACTTGATGCACACAAAAAGTTTTAACAAACTAAACTAGCAATATAACTTTTTCAGGGTTCAGAGATGTTTTCCAATACAATATGGTAAATAGATAGATTCATGTAAATATTACTACATCTTATATTACATTATTACTACATCTATACTGCCTTATGAGTCTCAGATTGAAAGAGTGATAATAATTTATATAGCAGCTTTCATGCATGGCATACAGCCCAAAGTTGCACACAGATGAGCAAGTTAGGCCAACACAGGATATAGACATTTGCTGTTAGGCCAGTGGTTTCCTGTTAGGCCAATTCAGCATCTACAGTAAGATGAGCACGTTTTTTTTTAATTATGAAAAACACTTAACATTACTTTTTATATCAATATCAATATTGATAACTTTTTTTTTTTAAATGTGCTATGTGTGTCCCATTTGATAAAAAAATGCAAACAAATAATTTTTCCATAGTTTTTTTTCTTGGTCTGGCAATTAAAGGGTTAAGGTCATCCAACTTTGAGCATACATCATTTTGTTTTTTCCTCTCTCAGAGCCGGATGCTGAATTCCTGATGGGAGCCATATCTCCAGTCTTCAGCGAGCTGGGCTCGCTGCGACGCCAGAGGGAATCGAAGATTGTTAACTTTTTACAAGACTTCATCCAACACATTGAAGAAGAAGGTGATACTACTGCCCTGACATTTTATAAACGTATTTGTTCTTGAATTTTACCCCCGATTACGACAGGCAACTCAATGACAGCTTTGCATACCCTTTTTATTCATGTTTACATGTCTCAGTTTAAACACAACTTTGCATCATGATGGTTGCGATGAAACAATGATAAACTAAAGCAGGACTGGCTAATGAGGTTTTCTTCTTCAAAATATCCACATAAAGAAACAATTTAAAAACAATAGCCATATTTATTGACATTGCTTAGGTGAATATATGCATTTCTTTGTATTCATTTTCAACTTGTTTTTAGAGGAAGAAAAGAGCTTCGTGGTTGAAGAGAGGGGGACCCCTGTGAAGATAACAGAGAGTGATGAAAGAGACTCAAGAGAGACAGAGTCTACAGGTGAAGCGGCAAAAGATGAAGAGGAGATGAAGGAAAAACCCAAGATCACTGTTGGTTGCTTCCTTCAATGGCTTACGGGGCAGGCACACGTCCCCATCAACTCAACAGAGAGAGAGATTTTTAAACTCTTGATTGAGTTCGACCATGATTGCAGCGTGCGCTATGGTACATACACGGTATGCTTTCCCGTAGTGAATGCATGCTCCAACTCCATTACCTTTCCGACAAGGCACCTCGGCTCATATCCAGAGTTCCTGAGCATCATAACACAGGCTGTTATGAGTAAAGGGGAGTTTAGCCGCTCATAAGAGTCATAGAATCGATGTTTTCTGGGTTAGGGTTAGACAGTCTTTATTGCACTTTATTTGACAAGGTTTTCATTTGTTTTCATTTGTTCAAGATGAGAATACAGTCATACGTTCAAGTGACATACTGTTCTAGTCAAAATGTTTTGGAAACAAATGGTGAAGTTGGGGAACCATTATAGTTTTGAGCTGTATTTTGTGTCAATTGTTTCAATTTAAGGGAATAAAAACCCAGTCACCAGTTGTGCCAAGTAACTTTACTCTATCCTGAAATTGGCATCATGACTTATTTTACTCTTGGTACTTAAGTAACACTTTGAACACAGGAATTTTACTTTTACCTCATCTGTGTCATTCAAGGGAGCTGTATTTCTTAAGAGCCACATCTTTCAGCTATATACTCACGGCAGAGTAAGTACAGTTCCTTGACCGGAGTGTTTGGGTCAATTTGCTGAAATACTGATTGAAGTTCAGTTGTGTCTTCTGGACTCAAAGGGCAGTCGAATTCGGGGACGACAATCACTGCATCCTCTTCTTCTCCATCGTGGTCAGCAGCAATTTCCCAGTCAACATCTGGCTCCTAATAACCATAACAGAGGTTTTGAACACTTTGGTGAAATAAATGTCTTATAAACAATGTGGAACAATGACATCAAGTAATAGTTTGTGTTATTTTTGCAGTTAAAATAACACAAACTGAATAAAATGCCCAGAAAATGGTCATGCCAAGAGTAGGGAAAGAAAGTAATCTTTTGACAATGTATATTACACAAAGTAAATGGTAAGTAATTACTATCGTGGGATTGCCCACAGTACTGAGTATGTAAGTTGCTTTGGATAAAAGCGTCTAACAAGTGACATGTAATGTAATACTGAAACGAGATCAATACCTCTGGGCTCTCCGGCTGATCAATGTTTGTCTGCATCAGTCCAAGTTGCCATAACTGCTCTGGACATTGGTTCCGTTCAGTGCTGAGTGGATGATGGTTCCAGCCTTCTGTAAAAATCCCCAAGTCCATCTGAAGTCGGGGAAGAATGATGTAGTGCACACAGAAGAGGTTGTCTGTTGATGAGATGTCGAGCAGACCATCCTCTTTGAGGGAAAGCAGTATCGCAGAGTACTTGTTGATGACAATGACTCGTACATCACGCCAAAGACGCTCAATCCTATGGATGAAAATACAAGGTTTAGGGAAAACCAGTTCAAGTGATCTATTTTCATGCTGGCCTAGCATGGGTTAAGTGCAAGGTGCTTGGTCTACACATCAGATAAGTTCACCTCACTAATTGAGTTACTAAAGATGCTGCAATTTACCTCTGGTTATGAACACTTTTACCAGAGATGAAGCTTCCACGGTCGGTGCCGCGAACCGAAAACATGAATCTCGCGATCTGTACGTTTTCTACTCCTTGGTCTCCTCTGACCCTGAAATGTACACAGTTGACCAAAGGACTGTCAAAGAAAATACTCATCCAAAAGTGTCACAGTATTGATCTAGTTCTCCAAAGAGTACTTTTTTCTGTGAATTCACCTTAAAGGCACTCCATGTCTTTGTGTTGCCTCTAAGAAGAAGTCATAGGCTGTTGACGCACGGTTGTTGGTCGAAGCACCCTAGTACATTACCTGCAGAAAAGCAGAGAATATTTAAGAATAGGGCAATTACACACAATAACTAGGCAACATTCTGTTAAACTGTGTATTATAGGGAAAAAAAGGCAGAGATCAAAGAATTCCTGTTGCAATAGAAATAAGCAAACAATACTGACATACAGTATACTGACTCATAATACTTGTGCAGCAAAAATAGGCAATACACAAAATCTCCTTTATATCTACTTTGACTTTGCTGCTTCCGTTTTAGTCCATACACTTTCTCCATTTGGACCAAATTCCTTAAGCAAAGCCAGGACACAGCGTTGGGACCTCTTTTGTGGTTTTAAGTAGCTAGTTGTAAACTCGTACAAAAAATACATGTTTGTTTAATGTGTGTCTACTGAAGTGAAATGCAGTCTTACCTTTCTCGAATACCCGTCCACTCCACCAAATAAGACAATTTTATAACTGGAAAACCAAAGAACAAACTGTTATAGCACTCTGGAATTGAAACACTGATTCTCCAAAACTGGGACATTACAAAGAGATTATTTCTTAAACACTTAGCGAAATATAAATACCAGTACCGTATCAATTTGTGGTTGGTATCCACGTGCACAAGCGACAGAGGCCCTCGCACTGAATATGTTCTCCTCACAACACAGCCCAGACTAGCCAGTCTGGAGAGGATGCCTATGGAATCCACTCGATGCATTGAGGCAGCCATTCTTGTCCATTGTACACGTAGACCAATGGATAACAACCGTCCTTTGACCATTCGGTATCCAGCAGTGGGCATGTCATTCTTGATGGATATGACCACGTTATCCAACTTCTCATCACTGATGGAGCTATACATTTCTGAAACAGATAAGCCAAACTCTCTCATTCTTCTAAAGACTGTGCTGGAAGAAAAACCCAGCAGCTTAGCAATGCAAGGCACTGATAGGTTTGTCCCCAACATCTCAACCAACTGCTGCCTCTCAATTTCAAACTTAGGATGTCCTCTTAGACCAATAACTGATCCCACTGCTGTATTTGGGGCTTCTGAATCTAAATATTGCCTAAGTAGTCCAAACAGCTCTTGAAGAGCTTCAATCAATCAATCAATGTTTATTTATATAGCCCAATATCACAAATGTTACATTTGTCTCAGTGGACTTCACAGTTTGTACAGAATATCAGTATGACAATACGACACCCTCTGTCCTTAGACCCTCACATCGTACAAGGAAAAACTTCCAGAGAAAACCCCACAGTTTAAAGGGAAAAATGGGAGAAACCTCAGGGAGAGCAACAGAGGAGGGATCCCTCTCCCAGGACGGACAGACGTGCAATAGATGCCGTGTGTAAATTGAAAAGATAATACATTTGCAACATAGGTAGTCCAAATGTTTTGAAATGCATGTGTGTATAATAAGAAGATGAATCCACGAGGATATCCATCCAGGACTTATGATCCAGGACCGCAGCCACGACTCAAGATCCAGGACTCGCAATCCATGACACAGGACCTTGGATTATTACCTTGGATTATTCCTTGCGGTATGTCAACATGTCTCGAAAGTGCTTGCAGGAGGTACAGCTCCTGGCGACATGCAAACTCCAGGAAATCCAGGTCAAGTGGTGCTCGAATGAGGGCAAGCTCAAACTTCGACAGGAGTCTCTCCAGGATCTGCCGTTTCAGAATATGCTGTGAAGAAAAATAAAGTATTAAATAGTATTTAATTATATTTTTAAGAAATGTGGGATATCAATTCTGTAGCTAACCTCCAGGGAGCACGTTTATTTTTATGAAATAAACGTTAAACGTATAGGCTTAAAGGCATAATAGAACTACCGTATTGTATGTATTCAACTTGTGCCCCGCTGGACTTACTTTTCTGTGGTTTACCGTTACTGTGACATATCAGTATAGCCACGGAAGATAGTTTGTGTGTTTAATTCCCATGCATCAAGGTTATTTTCATGTATGTAATTGTTTTTCCTGCACAGTGTAGAGTCTTGTTGTGATGAGAGGGATACAGGTATTTCATAAAATAAACGTGCTCCCTGGAGGTTAGCTACAGAATTGATATCACAATTTAATCGGAGCTGATCACAAGTTTCATGACTGATCCAGTCATCTCGATGAGCGTTCGGGCTGTGAATAAACAACTTGTGTTTTACTTTTAGGCTGTCTGAAGGTATGGACAGCTATCAAAGCTACTATACATCACATTAAGAACGATGAACAAATGAAAGTCGGACACAAATATATAATTTAAATGATTTATTGAAGTTTGCAATGTTTTGAACAGGCATCCACACAGTCACCTACTTTGTAATGTTCGATACCTCCCTGTAAGCGTCACGATATCGGACTCTCACCCACAACCTCACATACGAGTACTGAATGTGCAGCAAAGTGATCTTAGGAAGGCAGATATAGCAAAAGATGAACGTAAACGACAAACGATGTTTCTTTCCTGGTAAGTCAACAATGGGTCCTCAATGTACACGCCCCGGATTCCTATGACGAAAATAATAGAATGTCGCCAGTTGTCATGACTCAACTTATACTGTAACACCGGCGGGGATTGTTGTTAGCTTCTGCTGCGCTAACGGATATAAGAAGCTGTTTTCTACAATAATGTCCTCTCCTGTCAGACTGAGAGGCTCAGTGAGGTAAAGGACTCTGAGGGCTTAGATAGTTCACTTTAGTCGAAGTTATCTCAGTGTGTCTCAAACGTTTTGATCACAATTTATGTAAACAAATATTTCCAAGGCACACCTTTATAATTATTAGGATAAATAAAAACAGGTTTGAAATCATTCCAATGTATACTATAGGACAGTAAACCAAAAATATCGTTTAAAACTGGAGAGATTTTAAAATATACATAAATAAATAAATGTTAACTTGTAAAACAAGATATGAATGAACAACACAAATAAAATAAGTTACATGTATTTGTTATTGGCTATGGTAGGTTATTGGAAATGTTCACATAGCTGCTTATTTGATTGATAAAATGCAAACCGATCTTTTTCATATGGGTGTTTAGAGTTGTACCCCCTATATCAGTCTCTAATTGGGCGCTCAAATTGCACCAAATTGAAGCATTTTACTTTAAAATGTTTAAAAAATCTTCCCGGGGGGGTGCCCCCGGACCCCCCTAGAGGATGTGAAGTCCACCCCTCCAATTAAAACATGTTATAATATATAATAAATTTGAAGCCTTGTTATATAAGCTGTCCAACATGTCAATATATTTCTCTTTTTGCAGTGTAGTGGTCTTTTGTAGAGGTTTTTCATTGCCAGCTAAAATATTGCCTTATAGGGCAGCACATTAGTCAGAACCAGCCCTGGTGTCATCCCCACAGCACCCCCCATTTGAAACATGTTCCCACGGCTATGATCCTCAGCCACCGTTGCCGTGGAAACGGAGTCGGTCCACTCTCAGCTACCTGCATAACCCTAATTTATTTCAGATACCAAACACACTTTTTCCGAAGATTGGTGTCACACATATCAAAACAATATATGTGTCGATAACAAAATACATCCATCATAAACTAAACTGGAAACAGCAGTATAATTTGTCTTGTTAACACTTTAAAGTTGAGGTTTTTTTAACCCGTTTTAACTAGTGGTTAAAGCACGTTATTGAATTTTTTTGTTGAATTATGTTATATTTGATGAAACATAAAAATATTAAGAGTACATACATAGGTGGGAAAGTAGAAGGTCAATCATAGAAATATAGATGAAAATATTAAGAAGATACTGTTTTGATCTCTATAATAAAACAGTTTAGTGCAGGACGTCCAAAGATATTAATAGGAGGATGTGCAAAACAGACAAACTAAATAGGCTTTATTTAAACATTAAAGAATACTTTAAGTTAAGGTCTTCTTTTAAATAAGAAAAAAGCTTTTGGGGGTATCTATCTACAGGCAAATATTAAGTCTGACAAAGTACTTAACGTCTAATATATTGCATAGTTTGTTTTGGAACTTGACAATCAACTTTGCTGCAATGTTAACTAAGTCGAAGCACTTATTTTAACTGATATTATACATATGTATTATACTCTGATAAGATGTATCTAGATAGTGTAAGAAATGTGCAGAATATAACAGTTTAATGGTGGAGGTACATACATATCGATAGATGTCTTGTAATGCCCTGTTGAGGAAACTGCGACCCAAGTTTTTAATCTCTGACCTTTTTCATCTCTGACCTTGTCAGGTATTGAACATCCAATAAATGAGGAACAGAGAATTATTAAATATAAAACATAGAATTTGTGTGATTATACTAAATGATTTCCAAATAAACACCACTGCATATTTCCAACTGTTACACATGCTGCTGTAACGAAAAAATGGCCCCGCTTGGGATCAATAAAGTATATCTTATCTTAAGATGATCGATGGCTACTGCCATATTTGCAAAATGTGCCTCTGAACCTTGACAAGTGCATGTTTCAAGGCTTATCAATGGACAACAGGAGGGGTCACAAACATAAGACCAGCTGTTAAATAAAGCTCTTCTGACCTTAGCTGTCATGTGGGTATACTAATGCTGCCCATTATGGGCACAAGCAATTTTCACCCATTTATTAATTATATGTTTTAAATGTGATAACACCACTGTGTTTCCTATCCCCTAAACCTCTAGGAGTGTACACAGTTTAATACTGGCAACTTCTTATTATGGGAAATACGAAAACGTCTTTTAAAACTACAATTCCCAGTAGAAACGTGCCATAGAACATGGAAACCTATGTGCGAAACACACAATAGCCAGCATGTGTAGTTCTGGTGACGGGGTGGGGGAGGGGGTGGACCCGTCCGACTCCAGTTTTGGACCATGTGTCGTGGTTCCACTCCATTTCAAAGTGATGTTGGACGCTCGGCGCACTGCCACTCCAACATCCAATCACAGAGCTTGAGGACTATCACGGGGTTTGTCCATGGATGGGTTTGTAAAGCAAAGAAGAGAGAATACTTACTTCCGGGTGTAAAATTCTCTAAAGCAACTACTATGAGCTGCTCCGACCCTCGGTCCTGACGGACTCCAAAAGTCCGACATTATACAATCAAACAAATAAATAAACACAAGAATAATTGTGTGTTATTGTTGAGTAAATAACACAGTGTGGTTTAGAAAATAATACAAAATTAGAAGTACGAGTTGGGAGTGAGAATGTGTTGGTATTTACCCTGCATTATGCACGTTACAAATAAAGAATTATGTTATTGTATGAACTCTATTTACAATGTATTCACATTAATAGTTCATAATCAACGAATGACAAAATGCAGTGACAAGAAAACAACCATTGTATAGCACTTGTTTGAGTAATAAGAGGCAGTTTAATATAAAGGCAAGGCAATTTATTTTCATACACATCAGCAAGTCAAAGCGCTTTAAATAAACGGAAGTACAAAATATAAACACATTTTCACATTACTATGAACTCAGTCGGGCGAAACAAGTGCATAGTTTCATATTGTTCTCATATATAGTGTTTTATAATGTCTTTATTCTGTATGGCTTTAAGTGTGTTTTAAGTGTGTTTTGTCATTATTATGGCGTGCGCCAGCGTGTGGACGTGACACGTCTCTTGTGAAAGAGCTCTCCAGTGCCTCTGTGTTGCTTGGCAGAAACCTTTACAGGTCTTCTTCCTCAGACTCAGGGCTAGTGTAGCCATTGTCATCCGACTCCTCAATGTCCTGGTGTAATTGAAGATCATGGCATTCCAAAGCGGCTACACCGCTGTACGCATGTACAGCCTGTTTGTGTTGGCTTTTGAGGAAGTGCCACCTCCGACTGAGGACACTCTTGAGCCCATGTGCAGCATCCTCTGTCAGGTCACCGAAATCTGTAGAGGAATAATCACACAGAAAAAGGGCTGAATGTAAACAAACCATGACAATTGCAAATCTCTTTGCATTGTAAAATGCTGCATATGTAAAAACAGTACAAAATAGGTAAATCCATCTTAAACTGAAGGATGTTACTATATATTTGGTGCCAAATGGGATATGTTGATTAATGTTTGATATAGTGCTTAACAATTAGTCAATAGACAGAAAATAATCGATTATGATCTTGATAATGAATAGTTTCAGTAATTTACTATTTCACTTCGGCCTGACACAGTGACAGATGTGTTCTACTTATGTAAGACATGTAATGTGTTGAAGAGTGGATGAAAAATATTCAAATGTTAAGATCTCAGACATACTGCTGGTTTTGATGCCCTCCAAAGTCTGTCCTCTGAGTGCTTCCACTTCTTGCACTTCCTTCAGAAGGAGCATGATGTGCTGCGACATCTCTTTCACCAGGATGCTCTGCTCCTCCTCCAAACGTCTGACCAGCATTACCTGGTCAAAGACAGACCTCTTCAACCAGAAGGTTTTGCCTTTAGGTTGAGGAAAGGAATGGAATAGTGGACAAGGAATATTTATTCATAAATTATATTATTACAGAATGATTTCTGAGACACGAATCTTTGTAGCGATAGCATTGGATCTCTATAATGTAAACTAATAACAAATAATATATATTTGCAGGTATCACCATTGCTTTTTCTGCCCCTGTCATATTTTGGTATAGACTAAAAAAACAACTTGCAATTATCCTACCATTTGCATGCCTCTCCCATGGTAGGATGTAGCCCTCTGTCAGACTGCAAGCCAACTCCTCATCAATATGTTCTTCCTGCACTCCGGTGTTGTATTGCACAACTTTTTCGCGAAGCTTCTTCTTCAGCTCTCTCATTCTCTTCCTCTTTCTTTGCCTTGCCTGTTTGCTGTCTGCAAAGTGAAACGGAAACAAAACTGTGTCATGGTGCCAGAATGATTTTGTTGTTTTTGAAGTGTAATTTCAATAACTAAGTTTGACAACAAACCACGCTGACGATACAGATCTTGCTTCCTGCGCAAAAGACTGACGGTGATGTTCTCAATATCCACCCTCAGTCCTTCAGTACACCCTGGGGCGTAGATTCTCTCTAAATAGTTGCAAAAAAACAATTGGAGAAGAGATACAATCAGTGACAGTCTCAGTTTCAACATATAGCCAACTTATATTGTGTGTCTAAACTTACAGTAATTAACAGATGTACAGGACTGTCTCAGAAAATTAGAATATTGTGATAAAGTTCTTTATTTTCTGTAATGCAATTAAAAAAACAAAAATGTCATACATTCTGGATTCATTACAAATCAACTGAAATATTGCAAGCCTTTTATTATTTTAATATTGCTGATTATGGCATACAGCTTAAGAAAACTCAAAAATCCTATCTCAAAAAATTAGAATAGTTCCTCAGACCAAGTAAAAAAAAAAGATTTATAACAGCAAAACACAATCAAACATTTGAAAATGTCCATTAATGCACTCAGTACTTGGTTGGGAATCCTTTTGCACGGATTACTGCATCAATGCGGCGTGGCATGGAGGCAATCAGCCTGTGGCATTGCTGAGGTGTTATGGATGCCCAGGATGCTTCAATAGCGGCCTTTAGCTCATTAGCATTGTTGGGTCTGGTGTCTTTCAGCTTCTTCTTCACAATACCCCACATATTCTCTATGGGGTTCAGGTCAGGGGAATTTGCAGGCCAATCGAGGACAGTAATGCCATGGTCAGTACACCAGTTACTGGTGGTTTTGGCACTGTGGGCAGGTGCCAGATCATGCTGGAAAATGAATTCCTCATCTCCATAGAGCTTTTCAGCAGACGGAAGCATGTAGTGCTCTAAAATGTCTTGGTACACAGCTGCATTTACTCTGGGCTTGATGAAACACAGTGGACCAACACCAGCAGCTGACATGGCTCCCCAAACCATCGCTGACTGTGGGAACTTCACACTGGATTTCAAGCAACTTGGATTTTGCTCCTCTCCAGCCTTTCTCCAGACTCTGGCGCCTTGACTTCCAAATGAAATACAAAACTTGCTTTCGTCTGAAAAGAGGACTTTGGACCACTGTGCAACTGTCCAGTGCTTCTTTTCCTTAGCCCAAGTCAGACGCCTCTTCCGTTGTCTTGAGTTCAGAAGTGGCTTGACCATGGGAATACGGCTATTGTAGCCCATTTCCCGGACACGTCTGTGAACAGTGACTTTTGATACCTGGACTCCAGCTTCAGTCCACTGTCTTTGAAGCTCCCCCAAATTCTGGAAGCGACTCTTCTTCACAATGCTGTTAAGGCTGCGGTCATCTCTCTTGGTTGTGCAGCGTTTCCTGCCACATTTCCCCCTTCCAACAGACTTTTTGTGGATGTGCTTTGAAACTGCACTCTGTGAACAGCTTGCTCTTTGAGAAATTTCTTTTTGTGTCTTACCCTCCTGATGGAGGGTGTCAATGACGGTCCTCTGGACAGCAGTCAGATCAGCAGTCTTCCCCATACTTGTGATTTAGTTTACTGAACCAAGCTGAGTGTTTTTCAAGGCTCAGGAAACCCTTGCAGGTGTTTCGAGTTAATTAGACGATTCAAGTGATTCGTTGAACACCCTACTAGTATACTTTTTCATGATATTCTAATATTTAGAGATAGGATATTTGAGTTTTCTTAAGCTGTATGCCATAATCAGCAATATTAAAATAATAAAAGGCTTGCAATATTTCAGTTGATTTGTAATGAATCCAGAATGTATGACATTTTTGTTTTTTTAATTGCATTACAGAAAATAAAGAACTTTATCACAATATTCTAATTTTCTGAGACAGTCCTGTATATATGGAAAACCTGTGACCGCCCATTGCCTGACATCATACACCCACTGCTGTATGGTCTCCTGATCAAGGTTGTGCTCCTTTTTGAAGTCGCTGAAGCTGGCAGCTTCCACCTTTGCCCTCTCTGTGATCTTTACCAAAAAAAGAAAATGTCAGCGAAAAGCACCATGCAACACCATAATGCAAAGAACACCAGTTTTCAGTACAAGACCTTCAGAAGAACAGTTGAAACATTCCATGACACCATCTGACTTGCAAGAGGAAGTGTGGATAAGGGAGAACATAATGTATATAGCCATGAGGTTACATTGCAGACATCCTTCATAAATATGTAATGTCAGATGAGAAGACAATTGTAATTTGCCCTTACTTTGACATATCGGTGGGCTAAAACTTGATGAAGGTTGTCCCTCTTCCTTCTGTTCCAATCCATGGCCTGTTGAGTGAGCATGTTCACTCTTCCTAAAAAAGACAAAAATATATCCACAAACAAAAAAGTAAGTATTCACATCAAAAAGGCAATACTGAGTGAGAAACCTGATAGACATGACTAAACCCAATCGTTGAAAGGTTGTTGAACTGGTAATTACAGTACAGTAATACCCTAATAATGTTTTTAAGGAGGGAACTCTCTGTAAAATACTTATCAGGGCTGCCTTATCACAGTGTGTAGTGTTAATACCAACCTGCTTTTGTCATGTATTTTGTGACCAGAGCTGCCCTGGAGAGAAAGCTGTTCACCTATAATGAATGTTACAATTGATGTTCGGTCACCATCACATAACAATATTACCTACACATCATAGATCTTGAACTGGATGGTTGAAGAGAAAACTTGTGTACTGACTTCCTACAATATGCATGCATTTAGTGTTGCTGAACATATGAGCTGCCTATCTTTCATTTGAACTCAGACATAAAGAATATGCTTTAAACTAATCAACAGGCTTGTCACTGAGATGACACAATAATGCCATTAATAACATACCTGCTCTACTTCCTCTCCCACTGTGTTTCCTGCTCCGTCCTGACTTCTGCCACCCCATCTCACCTGTAACACAGCGCAAGTAGTGTTATGTAGCATTTCTTTAGAAGTTTTTGATATCCAATAAGGCATGCCATGCACAACATTTAAAAGTCCTTTGCATTAAAGATGTTATGTACCTCACATTTTGCTGTATGGGCTTTAGCATGCATCACGCTAAGAAATGGCCTCATTTCTGTCAATGGCAGAAGCTCTGGTAATCCCTCGGCTATTTTGTTAAGGTATGGCCAGAACCTAAGAATCAGGAGCAGCATTTTGTGATTGAGCGTTACAAAGATAAATTTTTAATTGACATGACAACAATATCAATATCATCTAAAATGACTGCTGAGGCATAGGCCATTTTAAACATTTTTGTGGATGTGCAATATGACAGTGAGGATTACCTGCATGTTACATCCATACAGAAGAAGTCAACATTTGCCTTCTTGGACATCTCTTTTTGGAGAAACATTGAGTAAGCGTATATTTCTCCACGGAAGTGGTTCAGTCCTCGTAAGAGAAACCCATGTCTGATTAATCAGAAGAAAATCTAGTTGTTAATAATAAACTGACACAGCAAGGCCTGGCTTAAGCACTCATCTCTGTCATCTAGGAGGCTATAACAAAAAATATCACTTGGATGCTACGAATGATGGATCAATTCCGCTCCACAATCAAAAGTGTTTAATGCTTCCAATTCTTACAAAGACTTAGAATTCGATTGCTATTAAAACTGAAATAATGAGACCAGACTCAAGAACCAAACACATATACACACACAGACACACTTACAAATACATACCTGCAAACTGCCACTTGAATGCCCTCCTCGTCTATCTGGGCACCAGACTTTTTTGACATCTCTCTGCCATCTGTGAATTTGGCAGTACCACAGACGGCACTGTCATTTTCCTATAAAGTCAGTTTATTACACACAAGTTTTGACATATATAAAAAAGAACACCACAGCTGTAACTGCAACTATCATAATGATAAAAAAAACGTACACTTTTTATGTTGCCTCTGACAAGGTCAACAAATGTTGCGACTTCTTCGTCCTTGGCCAGGAACAAGCCCTCATAGATTGGTGACTCCTCAGTCCTGTCCATGATAAGTTAACATACAAGTCAATAATAAAAATCGCAAAGCACTACATTAGTATGATTTGTTTTAATGTCTGTTATGGCTACTCAAACACAACCCCAAGGGCTACTATTTGTATTAGCGGTGTGTTCTTTATCATTTTCATTAATACCTATACATACCCTTTTGACTTGGAAAAGCGGTAATGCTTGCGGTTTCCATCACAGCAGACAGCCAACATGTCTGGAGAACATGCTGGACAAACAAAGTGATGGACCTGGCACATATCCTCTTGTTTGTACTGACAGAAGCAAAACTCGAAGAAGCTTCGCTGAAATGTATCAGCACAGATACTACCTGTCTGTATATTGATTTAAAAAAAGTGGATTAGTAATTGTTTTGAAAGCAATGTCAACAATTAATGATATGGTATACAGTAATACGATATTGTTTTTTGTATGTTTCCGTGTGATTCAGGCAGATTTACCCATCCAGCTTGAACAGATCTGTGCTCCAACATTTTCAGAAATGCCTGCCTGGACATGGCTGGTGCTGTCACCTTCATGTGCTCGAATGAGGTGAACACATCATATTTGTAAAGCGTCTGGCAGCTGGTGCTAGCTGGCCAGTACCGATACAAAAGCAGGTCTTTAGCCTCAGGAGTCCATTCTGCAGAGCAGGATGGACAGGATTTCCGAGGCAAGCAGACATTGTATCGTCCTGTGAACAAATCGGAATCTGCCTGTGCACCTGAATCTGATGGCTGATTGGATCCCCTCACCCTCAGCTGGCCTATCAGCAGCCAGGGCCGACCATAAAGGAGGCACCCAGGAAGTCTTCTCTCTCTCTCACTCTGGGCCTGTTGCTGATGAAGGAGCCTGCAGTGTTTAGCAACTCATGATCTTTGTATTGTCTGACCTTTTTGAAAGTGTGTGTGTTGAGAGGTGGAGGAGTTAGGTAAGTCTGGGGTACCCTGTACATTTCTCACCACGTAGCTAACTAATGTTCAGACACACTAGGTTTGCGGATTGTTGCCACCCCTGTATATTGTTTTGTCAAATTCTTTGTAGTTTAGTTAGTGAGGGTTTTTTTGTTTGAGTTTTGGTTTCAAAGGATAGATGTAGAGATAGGCCTGGTTTTGTTATGCTTGTTTATTTTGTTTGGCACAATCCTTTGACTCCTCCTCCTCCTCCTCCTCACCAACCGAGTGTTTCAATTATATGTCTGTTCGGTTCTGGGTTTACGCAAAATAAACATTTTGTCAACTGTTACACTGACTCCCTCATTTTTATTGGTTGTATGTTATTGTCTCCAGGTCCCCTAGACCTTATTGGGGACGTAACAAATGGGGCCTCGTCCGGGATCTCTATTTTCCTGAGCTAAAAAAAAACAAAACGGTAATTGAGAAGTCATTGTAGGTGTTGTACATTGGCTGAAAAATGGGTTTTGACTAACAGGACTTTATTGAAAGTCCAAGTGTTGATTAATTGTATTCCTGTCGCAAAGATGACATGTTATGTATTGCAGCTCACTTTAACATTTCAGTAGACAAGTATAAAGTAAAAAGAGATAAGAGAGAAAATCATGCAAAAACTAGAGGAGTTAAAGATTCTTGTAATCCCAAGCATGTCAACTCAGCCTAGGGCTGATGTATCTATCGATGATGATGATAGGGAACGTGTTGTTGGTGCTTCCTTTATAGAACAGAAGAGTCTGGCTGTATTAGCTACACCTAGAATTGACAAGGTAAATCCTGAGGCTCCTCCTGCAACGCTTCCTAGGTTTGAGGCTTTCTCTCTGGGTAGCGTTGGTGCAAGTAGTGATGCCAAACTGAAGGTTCGTCTTGCCCGTCTTCAGCTGGAGTTCCAGGAGAAGGAAATGGTGCGTAGAGCGGAATATGAATACAAACTGCAGATTCGCAAGTTAGAGATAGAAGCTGAGAAACAAATCACGTTAAAGCGGCTTGAAGTTGATGCCCTGAGAATCTCTTCAGAGCAGACATTTGAGAGGTCAATACCTTCGCATATAGTCTCTCATACAAAAAGTTTGGATGTTAGTAAAAATATTGCTTTGGTGCCAACTTTTAGAGAGTCAGAAGTTGACTCATATTTTTGTGCTTTTGAGAGGATTGCTACCGCACTAGTCTGGCCTAAAGACATGTGGCCAATCCTACTACAGTGAAAATTAGTAGGTAAAGCTCAGGAAGTGGTATCTTCACTTTCTTTGAAAGAAAGCTTGTAGTACGAAGTGCTTAAAGAGTCGATCTTGCGTGCTTATGAGCTTGTGCCGGAGGCCTACAGACAAAAGTTCAGAAACCATAAAAAGTCTGCTACTCAGACATTTGTTGAGTTTGCACGAGAGAAGGGCATTCTCTTTGATAAATGGTGTGCGGCTAATGAAGTGAAGGATCATTTTGAGAGTCTTCGTCAGTTACTTCTCTTGGAAGATTTTAAGAATTCTTTGCCTGAAAGGATGGTGATATTCTTAAATGAACAGAAGGTGACTTGACTGGCTAAGGCAGCTGTTTTAGCGGATGAATGTATGCTCACTCACAAGACTGTTTTCTTCACCCTTGCGCCCAGATAAAGCTACAGAGTCGCAAACCGGAAGGACTGATCTTGGCCCAACAACTTTTGAAAGGTCTAGAGGACCACCATCACCTCCACGGGGGCCCCGTGAGTGTAACTACTGCCATAAAACAGGACACCTTATTTCAGGGTGTCATTTCTTAAAGCGTAAACAACAATTTTCGCAACGCTTTCAAACGCCAAAAGGCATGGGACTCATTAAAGGAGTTTCCCTATCAGACATAGAAATGTCTCAGGAAGATGATGTACCTGATCCCTGCTTCAAACCCTTTATTTCAAAGGGCTTTGTTTCTTTAACAGGGGATCCTAAAGACCAGCTGCCAGTACAGGTACTTAGGGACACCGGAGGTTCTCAGTCTATTATTAGGGAAGGCATCTTACCTTTAACCTCCAGGTCATCATGTGGATCAAGTGCTGTTGTTCAAGGGGTAGGCATGACACTAGTTGTGGCTCCTTTGCACAATGTTTATATTCACTCGTCCCTTGTCAAAGGATTCTTTAAAGTAGCTGTCCTCCCTGCCTTGCCCATCAAAGGTGTTGATTTCATCCTCAGTAATGACTTGGCTGGAGGCGAAGTCAAGCCAGTACCTGAGGTCATTGATTCTCCTGATCTAAGTTTAGATGCAGATAAATCAGCTGAAGTACCTCCCAAAATCTTTCCTGCTTGTCTTGTTACAAGGGCCCAGTCAAAGAAATATGGAGAGGACTTGTCTGATTCTTTTCTTGCTACAGGGCAGTTTCTTAAAGACATGACTGCGACGGACCGACTGCCAGAGGAGGCCCGGTCTGCTGATGCTGGATCACCCAGTAACAGCTCAGAGCTTGTACAACTGCCTGCCACTCGGGAAGAATTCATGGCAGCCCAGTTAAGGGATGAAACACTTTCTAAATGTCTCTCTTCTGTTATCAGTCAGAAAGAGGCCAAGTCAAAGAAGATGGCCTATATTATGGAAGATGGACTATTGATGCGTCGCTGGATTAGGGATGCCTGTGAGGAGTCAGACTCCTTTGCAATTTATCAGGTTGTCGTGCCAACAGCCTATCGTTCTCAGGTGATGTCCTTGGCTCATGATCATCCATGGTCAGGTCACATGGGGGTAACAAAAACACTTATTTTGGCCAGGACTTAAGTCTGACGTAGTTATTTATTGTCGAACATGTCATGTGTGCCAAGTTGCTGGTAGACCAAATCAGGTGATACACCCTGCTCCTCTCATTCCCATTCCAGTAATGGGAGAGCCATTTGAAAGGGTGATTGTGGATTGTGTGGGACCCTTGCCAAAAACTAAAACTGGAAACCAGTTTCTCTTAACTGTCATGTGTGCCTCCACTAGGATACCAGAAGCCATCCCACTACGGAAAATCACTGCCCCGGTCATCACCAAGGCACTTCTGAAGTTTTTCTCCACGTTTGGTCTACCAAAGGTAGTTCAAACAGACCAAGGTACTAACTTCATGTCTAAAGTGTCTTCCCGGGTACTTGACACCTTAGGTATCAAGCATGTGACATCCAGCCCATATCATCCTGAAAGTCAGGGGGCATTAGAGAGGTTTCACCAGACTATGCTATGAAAGAAAACTATGTTAAGAAAACATTGCCACGAGTCTCATAAAGATTGGGATGACGGTGTTCCTTTAGTGTTATTTGCCGCCCGTGAAGCTGTTCAGGAGTCTCTAGGTTTTATTCCTGCTGAGCTAGTGTTTGGATATGAAGTCAGAGGTCCTTTAAAAGTTCTTAAAGAGCATTTGATCATGCCAATGAAAAAAGTTTGCAGTATCCCAGAGTATGTCGCCAAACTTAAGGCTCGTTTACATCGTGCTTGCTCCTTGGCTAGGGAAGCTCTGACCTCTACCCAGGGGAAAATGAAGAAACGCTACGACCAGAAGGCCATAGCACGCTTGTTTCAGCCAGGTGACAAGGTGTTGGTTCTATTGCCTGTACCTGGTTCTGCTCTGTCTACTAAATCTTCTGGTCCTTATGTTGTAGATAAGAAGCTCTGTGAAACAAACTACGTCATTCAAACACCTGACCGCAGACGTCCTACCAGAGTGTGTCATATCAACATGCTGAAGAAGTACTGCACCAGGGATGACCAAAGTGATTCTTCTAAAGCTCACCAGGTGGAGACAACCGTCTCTCCTATGGCTTCAGTTTCAAAGGTGAGCTCAAATGAGCATGAGGATGAGTTGGTGATGCGCAGTGCAACACCACAGGGGGCAAGACTAAGCAATACTGAGGTATTGGCTGATTTGCCCAATTACTTGTCTCATCTTCCCAATAACATAGAAAATGTATATTGTCGGGTCCAAACATACTGTTTGGATTTATATGTGGGGGTGTTACGTGCCAGGCAGGCTGTACTTGTGGGGTTTTCTTTCCCTCCTGTGTTTCTCTCTTCTCCCTGTCTTCTGCACAGCAGCTGATCGGAATCTGCCTGTGCACCTGAATCTGATGGCTGATTGGATCCCCTCACCCTCAGCTGGCCTATCAGCAGCCAGGGCCGACCATAAAGGAGGCACCCAGGAAGTCTTCTCTCTCTCTCTCACTCTGGGCCTGTTGCTGATGAAGGAGCCTGCAGTGTTTAGCAACTCATGATCTTTGTATTGTCTGACCTTTTTGAAAGTGTGTGTGTTGAGAGGTGGAGGAGTTAGGTAAGTCTGGGGTACCCTGTACATTTCTCACCACGTAGCTAACTAATGTTCAGACACACTAGGTTTGCGGATTGTTGCCACCCCTGTATATTGTTTTGTCAAATTCTTTGTAGTTTAGTTAGTGAGGGTTTTTTTGTTTGGGTTTGGTTTCAAAGGATAGATGTAGAGAGAGGCCTGGTTTTGTTATGCTTTTTTCTTTTGTTTGGCACTATCCTTTGACTCCTCCTCCTCACCAACCGAGTGTTTCAATTATATGTCTGTTCGGTTCTGGCATTATGCAAAATAAACCTTTTGTCAACTGTTACACTGACTCCTTCATTTTTATTGGTTGTATGTTATTGTCTCCAGGTCCCCTAGACCTTAGTGGGGATGTAACAATGACCAAGTGATAAAAATCTTTGCATTGCACAAAGTGGTAAAACTCGGCCGTACAATACGAAAAGCTTTCGGAACAACATACCGTTGATGGTGACCACAGAAATATGCTTCCAAGGAGTAACTGTGACGTCATCAGAGCATTTACATATTGACCTTGCAGTAGGAACAGGCAGTTGACATACTGCAATATAGAAAATAAGTTAGGAAGGGTGTATTTACAGTTTTTCCTTAATTCTCCAGATTATCAAGATATTCAATAAAATGTTGCATCATTTCCACATATCTTGCAGCCCTAGTCAAAACCAATCATACTTTTTTCAATCAGCTATGTACACTTCCCATTCGCACTTAATTATGGGGACATTGTAATGTAGTGTTAATCTTTACATACTTTGTTCACAAAACTGAGGCTGGCCATTTTCATCCACCACCACAGCAGTTGTAGGGGGAATGGGCTCTAGAAATCCATTGAACACAGCCTCTCTGTCATGGAAGATATTCCTCTTGTGGGCGTCCATGTCACAGGTTGCACAGAGCGACTCCATGTCCAGTGGAACACAGTCCAGGCAGCTAATAGCCGCTTCTTCTGCACAGCATCTGTGGCACTTCTGAATGGCTATTCTCTCAGCTGAGAGATTTGCATTAAAAAGCATTGGCCTAGCCGTTTTCATTCTCACATCTGTGAGAAGCTGCCTTTGTGCCCAGGCAGAAACCGTTCCGTCTGTTGCCTCCGGAACCTGGACTGCAGTTAGGGTGTCCCTTAACTCTTGGAGATGTGTTTCTTTTTTTTTTTTACAAGTCTTTTTATTTCATTATAGTGTACAATAATCGATGCCATTTCATAGATTGTAATATCACAGTACACTCCCCCCTCCCTATCTTCACCCGCACATGCCCACACTAACGAAACCAAAAACATTGATATAAAAAAAAAAAAAAAAAATGCTTCTCAATATAACTCAAACAACAGAGCCATGAAAATGAAAAAAAATAAAAATAATAATAATAAGCCCACATCAAAATAAAACAAACAAATAATTATACAATTATTTATCCAATACAACGACAATATAGACAACACAACTAGTATTTCCGGCCGTCAGGAAAAATAGCCACAGAATGCACCATTCCATCACTGGTCATATCTCAGATATATTTTCCAAATATGAAAACAATGACAACCACAGAGCTTGAAAGATATGTCCATGATTATATTTTTCCAAAGTCATTTTCTCCAGAGGTAAAAAATGTGTTATCTGATCAATTAAAAGTTTAAATGTTGGAGGACGTTCATTCTTCCAGAGTAAAAGTATACATTTCTTGGCAAAATATGTTATTGTGATTAGTATTCTATAATGTTTGGGGTTCAGTTTAAAGTTTGGCATATCATTTAACAGGAAAAAACATGGATTTTGGCTCATTTCGATTGCTAAAACGGCTTTTGTGAGCGCATGAATCGGATCACAGTCCCAAAACAGATGCATAAATGTTCCTTCTTTTACTTTACATCTCGGACATTTTGGAGAGTTTTCTTTGGAAATTTTATGCATCTTTCTGGGTGTGAGGTAAAATTTGTTGAGAAATTTAAAGTTTGCTTCTTTGATTTTATTGCTTGTGAATGGAAAATGTGTTCTTTCACAGATATTCAGCCATGTAGTTTCATCTATCTGTATCCCTAAGTCCTTTTCCCAGATTTTTTTTAAGGTTGGAAAGGATGACTGAGCTCTTTTAGAAAAAACTGCATTAAATTCTCTAATTTTACCTTTGATTGTGCTCGATGACATCAATATCTCCTCCTCTTCCAACAATCCCGATCTCAATTTATTGCTTTTAATAATTGATTGGATCACGTTCCTAATTTGCAGGTATCTGAAAAAATCCTTATTTGAAATGTCATATTCTGCTCTTAAATCATTAAATGATTTCAATGTTATATCTTTGTGAAACAAATGTTTCAATTGCTTTATACCTGATTTCGTCCATTTGTTTATATTGATTGACAACAAATATTTGCTCAGATCAGGATTGTTCAAAATAGGAGAAAAGATTGAAATACCTGAGTTAACATGAACTTTTTTTGTACAGTCCCTCCAGGCTAAAAGTGTATTGACCACTGTAAAACATTTGGCCATATTTTTCACCTTATTGAAGTCTTTAACAAATATAAGAGTTTCCACTGGCAGCGGGTCAAAGACACTGGCTTCTATCTGAACCCATAGTGAATCCTTTCTTCCCAGAAACCAAGATAGTACATTTCTTAATTGAGCTGACCAGAAGTAGTGTTGAAAGTTGGGAAGACCAAGACCCCCCATGGTTTCTGGTTTCATAAGAGTAATTAACTTGATTCTTGGTTTTTTATTACACCAGATATATTTTGAGATGTGTCTATTGAGAGATTTAAAATAATCCGCGGATAAATAGCATGGTAACATTTGAAAAATAAAAATACATCTCGGTAGAATATTCATTTTTATGACATTGATTCTTCCTAGCAGTGATAATGGTAATGTGGACCATTTGGATAAATCCTGTTTGATTTTGTCAATGAGCGGATTGTAATTCTCTTTAAACAGATTATCCAGGTGTGGTGTTATATTTATTCCTAAGTATTTAAAGCCACCTGGTGACAAATTAAAAGAACAAGACTTTTCCAGATTTGCTGTTGGCGTCATATGTAAGAAACAAGCATTCGAGCATTCGGAGATGTGTTTTCTAAAAAATAAAACAGCGGATAAGCCGCCACCCTAAAACTGGTATGATGGATATTAAGGTAGTATACTGAACCACTTTTGAGTTGGAAAAATATATGCCGACTAATAATAGCAACATGCTATGAATCATCATATGCATCCAAAGCAATATTAGCAAGTGATACTTATACCAAATATGCATTCACTTGTCATGAAACAGTCAATACTCAATACTTTATTATGATTAACTAGATGAGTATAAAAATGGAAACATTGGGAAAAACTGTAGTGCCAGTCAACTGCTGTTATAATCAATATACTCACCAAGACTACCAAACTCTTGATGTTCTAGCTGAAGGCCTTCCTCATGCACAGGATCGTCTCTTCTGGCTTGTGAAGCTGCAGAGACAGTCATTTTTGCTTAACCCTTCAATCAATCTAAAATTACACCAATTCATTGTAATATGAAAATGCTCTGTAAGGACTGCAGGTAATGAAACTAAGAACATATTACCACAGCATCACAATGACAATTTACATTTGGCTAACTTTTATCCAAATCGAGGTATACATTTAAAAAAATACAACACAAGCAAGGATTATCAGTCACAGGCTCTTAAAATATCTTGATTTAATTTGAAAATGTTTTAAACATTGCAACAAATTTGTCAAGAGGTATCTTCAAATTAATAATTTCATACTGTGTAAACCAAAATAACTTTGTTATGAATTATCTTTATTCTTAGACTTAGAAATCATGATATAGTAAAGAACAAACCTGATGCGGAGCGTTGTGTTTCCCGTTGTCTCTCACGTCTGCGTGTGACCACTGGATTAGAAAGAGGTCTCTTCCTGCTTTTTCTTTTCTTTTTTGGAGGGATGGCAGGAGTTTCAGTGGCCATGGCAGCCTATATTTTTTCAGAGGTTGAGATCAACAACAAAGTTGTAATACAACATAAGACAGCAGCACTTATATTTGAGCAATTATTTAACGGTTGCATAAAAAGGTCTAACTGTCCCTTTACATTACATCAATAAAAAGCAATAGCAATGATTATATTACAGACTTGGGTGTTTGCTTATCATGAAAAGCCTTCATGAAAAGCCTCACCCTGGCCTCATGGAGATGAGCCTCGCTAATCAATGCAGCCATGTTCATCGTGGCCTCCTTGGGATCCTCAAAGACCCTCACTTCAGGGTTGAGGGACATGGCATACAAATAATACAAACAATACACAAAATGAAGAGTGAGAGAAAGACAGGAGAGCGATTAAAAGAGAGAGAGTGATAGAAAGAGAGACAGTGAGAGAGAGAGTGGCTCTTAAAAGCACCGTTGGTTTTATGTGTGTGTGTGTGTGTGTGTGTGTGTGTGTGTGTGTGTGTGTGTGTGTGTGTGGATATGTGTGTGTTGGAGATATTAAGTGTTGTAATGAAGCTGTAAAACAGGAAAAATAAAAACATGATTAGGATTATTTAGAATAACAGTAACATCTGTGCAATACTCTATATGCAATAATAATTAATCTGAGCAATACTCTGGAATACATTATGCATACACTGTGCATATTGTTATATTATGCACATATTTTTACATACTTGTTTTTCTTATATCTTCTACTATATATTTTAATTCTACAATGTAACAACCCCAATTTCCCCCGGAGATCAATTAAGTATTTCTGATTCAGAGTGGGACATTGGGTGGTCCCCACTGGCCAGTCAAATCCTCTGGAAAAACTCCAGTTCCACATTTTTGTTCCACTCCATCGCCGATGCCCTTTAGCCACTATTACAACTCTGTGTTGAACAGTGTCTTTACAACACATGTGCAAATACATGCATTTAAACATATTTTTCTAGCACGCACCTCCACTATCCAACTGTGCCCGGGACAGCTAATGTCATGTAGCTGTATAAACTATAAATGCTATCCAGCTAAAAACTTTGACCGGAAGGCCGGAGGCCGCTAGTAGCTGGTAGCTGGACGTGGCCGCTCCAGTAGGTTGCGCATAGCCTATTGTAAAAGCTAAACACACTACAAAACTCAACCTAATATCCAGGAATGAAACGCTATAGAGACTGTGCTACAGTGGAATAAATAAAAGCAATATTATTTCGTGTTTTAAAGAAATAAACTCCCCTTGAGTTTAGATACTTACTGTAGTCCGTTGTCAGATGAAATTAATGAAAGTGAGTTGATTGTGGGTAACGTAACGTGGCTACGTCACGTTGCCGTCAAGCGCGACGTAACGTTGCCGTGGTAACGACGGAATCTCCTTCTGGTTTATTCTTGTTATAATAAGTGGTTTTCACCATCATTATCATCATTATATATTTTTTAAATGAGTAATATTGGCCTACAATACCCCTTTATTGATCAAATAGGAATATAATTGTCTTTTAAATAACGTAAACTAAAGGGAACAATCTATTTGACACAGCTGAAGCTCTGGCCTTCCTTAAAAAATAACTAATTTAATAAAAATCACAGTTGTATTACACACACTGTTTTTTGAGAACACAAATTTGGTAAATAATGCACCATAATACATTTTGACAAACATTTTTTTTTATTATGAATACAAATAAAATAAAACAAGCCTCCCGTGAGTTACTACAAGCTATAAAGTAGATTTTAAAAACGTTTTATAGAATAAAAAGCTCACTGCAGGACGTTGTAGAAATGCGTGTGTGCACCACGACAAAGGAGCCTCATTCACTTTACATTGGCGTTGTTTGCGTGGTGCCGACACGTAAATGTAACAAATGTCGTGACTCCACCACGCAATGCGGTGTTAAGGAGCTGTGGTGGAGTCACGCATTCTGGTGAGATCAGGTTGGTATTTTATTATGTGAAGCACTAAATGGTCTTAGAACAATATCGACTCTTTGTTTGTAGATATCTACTAAACTAGAGCATACAAATACAGAGAGTAATGTAGGCCTGTTATACTGAGTGTGATATATATTTTACACACTGCTCTGCTTTCTGCACGGACCTCACAGCTGTTCTCACTGTAAACATCGCGTTGCGATGAAAGCAGTGACTAAGATAATATCCAAGGGATGCATGCAGAGCTGTCATTGGCTGAGATAAGTCCGGCCGTGCCTCACGCCTCCACCGTTCCCGGAAATGCATCCGTGGAGGAGCCGTGGAGGATGCATCAGTGTCTCCTCGGTTAGAGCTCCTCCAGAGAGCCTCCTCGATGCTCGGTCCTCGAAGTGCATTTAGAGAAATGAGATGTCCTTCAAAATGGCGCGCTGAAATTCATTTCCGGGTCACTACCGGAGGACCGAGGAGTCGAGGAAGGAAAATTTGAGTATTGAGAAACCTCTATTGAGAAGAAGCAAAGAGAACTGCAAACAAAAAGATATGTTACAAAAAAGAAAAATTATGAATAGTTTACATGATTACACAAATTATTTGTTTGAAAGTAATAGTTTTACTTTTGAGATGATATTTATTTTTGTTTGACTGATTTTTTTTTAATTTTACATTTTGTTTTCTCTTAAACTCTTAGTTTTGCTTGATTCTGATAAAGTTTAGCTTTATCTTAATGGCACAAAGCTGACTCCATAGCTTCTATGCTCACTAAACGAAACAACGTGAACAAAATAAATTAATCCATTACCATTAAAAAAAGGAAAGAGAATGGAAAGGTTTGACCACCCTCCTGTCCACTTGAAGAAAGAACACTTTTTAAACATAAATAAATAGGCTAACACATCTACTACTGTGCATATGACCATTCAACACGTTGAATACAAAAAAAAGTTCATGAATTCTGACAATGAATACTAGCCAATTAGCCTCTATGTACTGTGAGTCCGCTGTCAATCAATCAATTTTTTTCCAGGAAGGGCTCTACCAAAATGTAGGCAAACTTATACACAAACTCAAAACATGTCATATTACAACGCAGGGCTAGCTCAAAGGCACACAGCACTTTATACAGTCTATTATTTTAGTGCCTGTTTTTGTCAACCTCCTTATTATGCTTACTGATTCCTATCCTGTACCCTCATTGGACAGCTGTGGTACTTTCATAAACATGGCTAGTCGCATAGCATCATCCATGTGGACTCTAGTTTGTTCATGCTTTTTAGTTTTTTCTGATATGTGTCACTCACATCTGTCTGGATCCATGCTGGGTCTGGTCCATAGACTGGTCTGATCCTGACGTTTGAAAAGGGAGGCAGGGAAGCTAAATACAGCACTGGTGTTGCTACTTGTAGTTAGCCTTCTTGCTAAACCAGCTCCTTGTGAAAGAGCAGGCATACTGCCTTCCTCTGTCCTTAACTCCTGCCTATGTCCGGCTGATCAGGCCCGAGCTCTTTTACTCTCAGCTTTCCCTCCAGTGTCCTCCTCTCAGGGTGTTTCTGTGAACAAATCATGTTCCCTCTGCATATTCGCTATCTAGTTTTGTTTACACTCCGTCTCCGTCTAACTCTCTCTCATTCAAACGTCAATCACTCACTTTTGTCAGATTCACACACACACACACACACACACACACACACACACACACACACACACACACACACACACACACACACACACACACACACACACACACACACACACACACACACACACACACACACACACACACACACACACACACACACACACACACACACACACACACACACACACACACAAAAGAGAGGAGCCATGACCTGTAACAGTTTATTCAGCATTGCTACTGTAACACTATGCAAACAGGCATTACAACATGACACAGAAAACCCACACTGATAATGGAGCAGGTACACACGGTGGGAGGGGGGGAACAGGGGGTTAATGATCCAGTAATGATCACTGCTGTTTGAATATCTCTACACAGTGACAGATAATATCTAACATATTAAAGCTTGTAGGAAAAATGTGGCAAAATGTGGAAAAGCTTGACAATCATATGCAAAATATTCATTGTTTTATGCTCTAAAGTACGCAGGCTGACGGGTGGAAACGCTTTACAACGGCCCAAAACATTATCATTAGGAGAAACGAGCTGCAGCTTCAAAAACTGAATACCAAAATACTTGAACGATGCGAATATAACAACACAGTCACATTTTAGTGTCTCCTGGTTTCTGTTGTGTTTCGAGCTTCTTGCTGTGTTTTGTATTTGCAGTGTTTTGTTTATGCAGCGCTTTTATTAAATGCTGCGCAAGTTGGTGAAGTTTTTTCTTCATCTGCATGTGTTTTGGCACATTTGTGTTTTTTTATTTGCATTGTTTTTGAGGCTGCAGCGCGTTTCTCCTTATGGAAATGTCTTGGGACATTAAAGTGCATTTGCACCAGTCGGACACCGAACTGAAGGGTTTTTATTGAAGGAACTGCTGCTGTGAGAAAGCTGTAGCATCTTCTCACACGTGGTGCTGACTACGAGGGACTTATTATGCAAGTTCTGCTCTGTGTTGAATTATCTCTGTTGGTCAAGGTGCGTCAGAGTGTGATATGATATTAAGTACGTACATATCAACACTAAAGTGCCAGGCTACTCTCTTATTTTATTCAAAACATTAGAGAATATTAAATATTGTTTGAAATTATGCTCTTGCTGCTTGTATGTGATCGGGGAGAGATGGTAAACATGATCCTGAACTAAACTTTATTCAGTCAAGGGAGTTAGAAGCACCCAAGCCGGCTGTCAGACTGATTAACAAGGCTCAATAATACAAAGTGTGAGAGTAAGCATCTTCTGGTCTGCCTGTAATGGTGAAACACATATATAGTAGCTTCAATCGTTAATTGAGAACAAGGGGGCAAAGCGAGTTTGCCAAACAACATCGCCGGTACACTATCAAGATATCATTGTAGAAACATCAGTGCCGGGACGTTTTCTTTCTTGATTAAAAGGGGGGAGGAGGCTCTGCACAGCGCACTTCCAGAACAAGATGCTATGTGGACTCAGGCTCTAATACACACTCTCCCTATCAGTGCAGGGTAGCTGAAACAGGATGGAGCTCCCAGATTATCTGTCTCAATGGTAACCCAAACAACAGTGGACTGACACTGAAGACAGAGTGTTTTCCTGCGTCTGTGTTTCTACTCAAGGCAAGCTCTGGGCTTAGGGGACTCTCTTCTTCAGTCAATCTTCAGTCAATCTTCAGCACAACTATTCTGCTGCAGGAAGTGGGACTGCTGCGTGACGTTGGGGGGGCTTCAGAGGTCGAAGAGGACCTCCAGCACGGTAGACAAAGACCAGGCCTGGCTCTCACAGCTGAAGGGACAGAACTGACCGTTCTCATTGGTCAGCTCAGGCAGACCCTTCCATGGAGACCTGAGCAGAGACAGAGAGGCGAAGTGATGACAACACCATCGTTAATTCAGCTATCCGTTAGCATAGCTTCCATTCATTCAGCATTAACAGTTAGCATACCTTCCATTCTTTCAGCATTATCCGTTAGCATACCTTCCATTCTTTCAGCATTAGCCGCTAGCAAACCTTCCAGTGTTAATTTTGGCAGCTGTTTTTGATTTAGTCTTAGTCTTTAGACAAAAATGGTTATTAGTTTGTCACATTTTAGTCATTTCTATCCTTCATAGTTTTAGTCGACGAAAACTTAAAAACGTTTTAGTCTACTTTTAGTCGATGAAAAATAAAATGTTAGTCAACTTTTAGTCAAAGTGTCTTCTCTCTTCAACACTAGAATCGCCAACGGGTACATTTTACCCGCAGCTGTTTTTTGATTGTATGTAACTTTTGTTCAATAACATATTAAAGTCTCCCAGTCCGTGACTTTTCCTTAAAGTGTGTTATGTAGCACCCTCTGTTGTTAACAATTGTCAATATGAAGTCAGATTGAAAAAATCGCCAAAAATAATGCCATTTATACCTATATCCGCCAGCGGGTAATATTTACCTCATAGAAAATGCAGCGTAAACATGACGTGTTGCTATAGCAACGCCTTTTGTCTACTGCGGTTCCTTATAGATAGAGAGATATATTGAGAGAGATAGATAGATAGATATATTGATAGATGGATAGAGAGATAGATAGACAGATAGATAGTTATAGATAGTGTAACATCTTGGAGAATACAAGATCTTGGATGACTGAGCTCACGTTGAGGACGTAATGCATGTGTGCAGGTTACGTGCCGGTTGAAGAATGATGGAGACTCGGAATGAGAGAAGTAGTCCGCGTCGTCTATTTAGGTAGACAATTATATGTTCATAGAACAGAACATTACAGATATATCGATAGAGAGAGATAGAGAGATTTGTACCTAAACAAAACACAAGTCGAACACCAAGTATTTAAATCAGCACTCTTAGCGATATTTTAAACTTCATGCTATCTGCACAACCTATATCATATGAAAAGCTGAGAGTCCACAGATTCTATTGGTATAAGTTTCATCCCTGTGCGATCAAAACTCACTGTTCTGTATGATAAATAAAAGAACATTGTACCTTGAAAATCTATAGCGGGTACATTTTACCCATTGGCGGTTTTAGGTATACAGCGACCTCTGGTGGTTCTAGTGTTAAACCAAGCGGAAAACCCTGGGGAAGAGCCGGGACGCCAATGCGGAAGTGCAACGCACTGCAGTTCATCTAGTGGCCAGTAGGAGCAGTCTGCAGAAGGGAGCAATTTCCATAGACCCCCATGTTAAAATGCCCAACTTTAAAGCAGAAATAAAGATGTTTACATCGTGGTTCAAAAAACCATATTCTCTGTATAGTTAGATCCCCCCTTCATGAATATGGATTGGGGGGGTGAATTTTTTCTCAACTCATCTGTTTAATTAATATTAAGCCTTAAAGTTATGCATAGGGCGTGGTCACATTGAGTGACAGCTCCGTTCAATCACTGCTGCTGCTAGCTTCTTGTCTCTCTGCTAGCTGCTCCGTGAAGCTAGCTACAGGGACTCTGCCTGCTCAGTTCATCCAGGGAACACAACTTGATCCGGCCGTGGTTATTTGTTCTTCATGCTTATACGTATATCGGACTATTGTGACTCACTCTGCGGTTAAAACAGACGGTGCATAAATGCGGTTTTGCGTTAAGTGAAATTCGAGTACTTTATTTATGTGTTAATGATTTTAATCAGCTACGTAATGAATGTTAAGGCTTGGGTTAGCGTGTAAGCGAGTGGTAGCTACATCGGTACTAACGATGCTAATAGTAGCCTCCAAGTTAAAATCATAGACTATATATAAAGTTTAAAACGAAATAGACAAGTGTTATGTGGGATAATACTGTACAACAAACGACTTCTGTTTGAGGTTGATAAAATAAGGTCATCCTTGTAACTTAGAGAGATATTTTATTATGTAGGTAGGAACTGTATGCATTGCTAAGGTTAATTTAAATTGGCTGTGCTCAAGTATGTAGACAAGCTAATGTCGAAGTAGTGTATGTGAAATCAACCTCACGATAAGATGTGTGTATATTACAATTATTAATGTCATATTTCAAGATGATTACTTAGATTTTACAATATGGTTGGTTGATCTGGAGTTCAATTTGGTGAAGTGCGCTGCTCGGCTGCGCACCGCGTCTCAGCTGCTCCGTCCGTCTTGTGTTTTGTTTTGTTTTTGTTTGGGCTAATTATTGTCTAAACGTTATTTGTCTGTATGACACATAATTTTTGAGAGACCATGCTTTTGATCCTGTGGATTACTTTTGCCTTCTGCGGACCATGTCTGGCCATACAACTTTTCAAAACACACCTGAGCCACAACACGAACAGGTACGGCGAGAAGCCCCGGCCTCTACGCTGCTACAGCCGAGAGGCTATGCTGGAGCAACAATGCGATCGGCCTCCTACGAATAAACCAAGCGACCTGTGTTCTTCGTTATTGGATGACATCCCTCGGGAGCTGCTTAGACATATCAGGAAAAAGAGACGAGGAAGGAGGGGAGGAGTTCGGAATCGCCTACGGCGGAGATTCAGCCGGCCACCACTTCCATCCATCATTCTCACAAACCTGCGCTCATTGAGCAACAAAGTGGACACACTAAGGATATACACAAGTGTGGTGTTTTCAAAAACACTTCATATAATTTGTAAGGTTAAAATACTGCTTTGCAGCACCTTTCAGGTGGCTTGTAACGTTTGTTTATTTGACTCTGTCCATAAAGTTATTTGAATGTATCACTTCCTGTCAATATTGCATCACTTCCTGTCATGCTGTTAGAAAATGGTAGAAGCTCAAGGAAGCCACATGTTTAGGCACCGTTAGGATCCATTTGCATCTGCATGAAAAGACCAATCAATCAATGTCGTAAGTGATTACATTTCATTGTTAACATGTTGAAGTTCCTATATCAATGCTTATTTGATGGAAAGAAATTAAGAAAAATGTAATGTTATATTGTATACATTTACAATGCAGCTAAGGGTGTTTGAATAGACAACACAAGACTAAGATCGTTTTGCATTCTGTATTTATTGTTACAGTTTTCACTCCATGTCATGGTGAAGGAATTACCAGTAAAGTTTCCCAACTACGACGACGACCCTTTTTCTTCATTTTGAGTGGAGTTTAACTTCGTGTTAAGTCTGCGGCTCTTACGTCCGGATAAGAACATTATAACAAGGTACTGTCATGAATTTCGTGAGGCCTCTTTACTATGTTTCACGGAAAGTTGGCTATAATCTACGATGCCTGAATCTCTCTTTGAAGTACCCGGATTCACCCTTGTTCGAGCAGACAGGGATGCGACCTTGGGGAAAACCAGAGGAGGGGGTATTTGTGCATTCTGTATTTATTGTTACAGTTTTCACTCCATGTCATGGTGAAGGAATTACCAGTAAAGTTTCCCAACTACGACGACGACCCTTTTTCTTCATTTTGAGTGGAGTTTAACTTCGTGTTAAGTCTGCGGCTCTTACGTCCGGATAAGAACATTATAACAAGGTACTGTCATGAATTTCGTGAGGCCTCTTTACTATGTTTCACGGAAAGTTGGCTATAATCTACGATGCCTGAATCTCTCTTGGAAGTACCCGGATTCACCCTTGTTCGAGCAGACAAGGATGCGACCTTGGGGAAAACCAGAGGAGGCGGTATTTGTGTGTATATTAATGATCTGTGGTGCCGATCATACTCAGTAAAATGTAAAACCTGTGATCCCAACGTAGAAATTCTCGGTATGACGTTAAGACCCTTCTATCTGCAGAGAATTCGGGTGTATTTTACTATTTGTTGTTTACGTGCCTCCCAGCGGCAGAGCGTCACTGGCGGCCGGCTCCATCGCTGACTGTGTTCACGAGCTGCAACTCAGCCACCCCTATGCACCGGCAATAGTGCTCGGGGACATGAACCAATCTCGCCTAGAGACTGTGTTACCTGGGTTCCAACAGTATGCTAAGGACCACACAAGAAAAGACAATATCCTGGACAAATGTTTCGTAAATGTTAAAGGAGCCTATGTGACTAAATGTAGACCACCAATACTGAACTCTGATCATAATGTTGTGAATATGATACCAGTGTATAAGACCAAACTGAAGAGAAGTAAACCGGAAAAGAAAGTAATAAGGACATGGACAAATGAAAGTAGGGAACAGTTGAAAGCCTGTTTTGATTGGACAGATTGGAACATTTTTCAGGAAGGTTCACTAGATGAAATAACTGTTACCAATGAATATATCAACTTCTGTGTAGAACTAGTTGTTCCCACTAAAGAAATACAAATCTATCCAAATAATACATCTTATGTGACTAAGGACATTAAAACCGTTATAAATACCAGGAAAATAGCTTTCAAAAACAAAGACTATGGAGCACTTAAACAGAAAGAGAAAGAAATGAAAGTCAAATTGAGGGAATCAAAACTGGCACACAGAGAGCTTTTGGAAAATGCTTTTAAAGCCAAAAACCCCCAAAAGGTATGGGACACCATGAAAACCATGACAGGAATGTCATCCTCAGCTAAACCTATTGTGACGAACAATGAATTTTGTTTTGCAAACGAACTAAACACGTTCTTTACCCGTTTTGAGTCACTGGATAATTCTGCAAAGTGCACTGAAATGCTCGAAACCATAATACCTGCTTCCTCTGACAAAATGACCATCAGTGTCGAAGAGGTCAGAAAAACATTTCAGTGCACCAACACCAAGAAAGCGGCTGGGCCAGATGGGTGCAGCGGTTTTCTGCTGAAGAACTTTGCTTCTGAGCTGGCTCCAGTGTGGCAACCCAACTTTCAGGCTTCTATTGACACGCACACCATCCCTCTGTCATGGAAAACTTCACACATCAAACCGCTGCCCAAAATTCCATGCCTAAAAGAACATAAGGACTACAGACCAATAGCCCTCACCTCAGTGATTATGAAATCACTAGAAAGAATTCTGCTCCGATTTCTTATCAGTACAACACAAGACAAACTTGATCCATACCAATTTGCCTATAAACAAGGGTGTGGTACGGAAGATGCTGTGGCCACTCTGGTTCACATCATCACTAAACATTTAGATAAACGCAACACCTATGCAAGAGCCCTCTTCCTAGACTTCTCATCAGCATTCAACACAATACAAGCAGACATCTTGGTGTCAAAAATGGCCAATATGGAAGTAAATCCATACCTTATTTACTGGTATGCTGCTTTCCTCACTAGTAGAGAGCAACTTGTGAAGGTTAACAAAACCCTGTCATCTGCCATCACAACCAATGTAGGTGCCCCCCAGGGCTGTGTGAGTTCAGCTGTGCTCTTTACTCTCTACACTGATGATTGTCGTATCAATACACAAAATCAAGTCATCATTAAGTACTCTGATGATACTGCAATAATATCTCTGCTCAGTAACACAGACGACCCTGAACTGCACCAACAGGCTGTAAATCAGGTGGTCGAGTGGACTGATAGCAATGCTCTTGAGATCAACACCAAGAAAACTGAGGAAATCATTTTTGGCTCACCATCTGACTCCCATAAAGTCCCCATTGTCATCCATACAGATGAAATCAAGCAGGGAGTTTCAAACAAATACTTGGGTGTAATGATTGACCATCTGCTGTCATGGAAGGATCACATTGAATATCTGTGCAAAAGGACAAAACAAAGAATTTATTTTCTCCGCCGTCTTAGGTCTTTTGGGGCGAGCAGAGAAATTCTTCTGTTGTTCTTTACATCTGTGATCTTGTCTATTCTGCAGTACTGCAATACTACCTGGTACAAATGTTTGTCAGCAGCTTTAAAATCAAAACTGCTCCACCTGTTAAAAATCTGCTCAAAGATTGTTGGTCAACCCTGTCAGAGACTCTATGACTCATAACAACCTAGTGAGCCTGTCCAACAACATCATATCTGACCCAAACCATGTTCTGAACACTGAATATGAACTGCTACCATCTAATCGGAGATACAGGGTCCCACGTTTCAATAAAGTCAGACTGAAGCACTCCTTCGTGCATCAGTCAATCCTCACAGTAAACACAGAGCTAAATCCCAGATCAAATACACGCTGAAGGTTCTTTGAGCATGTTTTCTCTCACTGATTGTGCTGTTATGTTAAATGTTTGTTGTTTGTGTTTCATGTATTGTGTCTGGATACTTTGTCTACTGATGTTGGACATGGAGCTGCTGTGACGCAAGTCAAATTTCAGACTTGATCTGACCAATAAAGTATTATCGTATCGTATTATTGAGCTTACATGTTAATGTCACAGTCATCTGAAGAACGAACCCAAACCTTGTTGTTTTTATTAATTGCATTACCAAATGGGTATCAAATAAACAGTAAGCATTGGAAACACAACTTCCAAAGTTACAGTAAAATAAAAAGGACCCTGACTCGGACCATACACAATCCAACATGTTCAACAGAAGAGAATCAGTTATATTGTTTGTACACATGGTCCTTTACATATAGTATATCTGTTTGTTTAAGTTGTCCAGGTGATGCAGACAGGCTGGACCAGAGAGTGAGAGACATAACTGGACTCCTCACAGCAGTGAACTTCAGCACAGGTATAAAGACTCTATTTTTCATACTGTGCAAAGAATCAAGAAAGACATTGGTTTAAATGAAGTATTGACTTGACTAATAAACTGATATACATTCCATTAAACAATACTAGATCACCTACACATCAGTTAAGTTGAGGGTTTTTTCCATGCAAAAAGTTACATTTAGATGTAAACAAGCAATATGATTTTGTCAGCTTTCTAATTTAATATATTGAAGGCAAAGATATTTAACACAGTGAGAACTGCTACTATTTATCTCAATATTATCTGTAAAAAATGTGGTAAAAGTTATTCTTTCAGTGAGACAACAGAGCAAGCTTCTACAGTTGCACTACATTTTGATAACAGTTAAATATTATTTTGATAATAACATATATTTCAATGTTGATGAACTTCATACTGTTCATTCATAATCTGATTGTCTTTGTAGCTCGCTGTTGAAATAAAAAAAAAACATTACAATTACAAAATAATTATATCTACAGCCCCTAAACACACAAACACACCGCTTTCATAAATAACACACTTGTTCTGCAATAATATGTTTTCTGTTTCCTGTAATTTTTGTTAGGAAAGGACATGCCTGAAAGACATGACATGTTCTCCTTCTCTGAGGGTCAATAAGAACATCCAAGAGGAAAATTAAAAGCTGATGCTATGAGATTTTAAGACCAGGGGCCTCATGTATAACGCCGTGCGTAGGATTCACGTGGGAAAGTTGCCTACGTAGTAGAAATCCGAAAAATAGGTCCATACATTTTCTGCCATTTTCCGATTCACCAAACATTGCGTACCGGCGAGGAAAGTGCGTATGGCACTTCCTACGCCTGTTTGCCTTTATAAATCACAACCGACTCGAAATGCGGTGCAGCTTTTGCGGGCTTCACGTAACGCCCATGTTTGCCTATAAATAGTCAAAGAAACGCCCTTTCATTCATTCATTTTGACTGACTGCATGGAGAAGATCGCAGGAAATGACGACAGAACAGCTGAAAAAAACCATCTCACACCGTGTCAGATTTTGGTTATTTTGGGGAGGTCGAGATAAATCATATTGTTTGGTGGATGCAGTTTGAACCAGAGTAGCAGCATGGAGGTCGGATCGTCACCAAAATAAATAAATAAGTGGTCCGAAAAAGGTTAATGACAAAAAAAATACACATAGCCTTCCTCAGGCAGTGTGTTTGTACCGGGGACAGGAGACCCCCACTTGATGAGAAACTGTAAGAAATGATCGGGGAATCCCTCCGGAGTGGAGTCATGACGACTGGATCTGAATTATGTTTTTGTATTTGGCGGTTTGTGTCCCAGCTGTCGATCAGCTGTGCGCAGCGTCTTCACTGCAGCCTGTGCATCTCAACCTCCCCCCGCAGCAACTCTATATCCACCAGTTAAAGGAAATACAACTAATGTGTTGTGTTATATTAGCTGTACAATTTACCACATATGGTGCTCTTAGTTTCCATACCTCCTGTGTTTTACGAGCGACTTATCAAGTCTTGGCAAACGGCATAAAACACGATTAAACATGATAGTATATAAAACCATGCTCATATCTACAACCTATGGAAATGCAAAACGGCGTCAGTTTAGACGTAATTCTGTCCTCCTGCTTACCGCATCATTTATGAGAAAACATTTCATAACATTAACACAACGTATTCCAGTTGGTTTTAAATAACATATCCGTATTTATATATTTCTCCCAGTTATGTTTTTGTGTGCACTGAGGAGTCTCAAACAGGCGTTTGTTAAATCATTTTAAGATTGGCTTTAATCAATGTTTGAAAATGAATTCTTCATATATGATAAATGAGAGGTAACATTTTATTTATGGTATTATTTCCACATATTTCTCTCCATTCTTCCTTCTGCCAACAGTGTCGCAGTTTCTCGTCTCTCCCGTTTTTGTGCTTAGTGCGTACGCATGGGTTAGAGTTTGCGTGGAGGACCGCACGTTTTCCCGTCAAGTTAGTATTTTATAAATCGCAAACATTGCGTAGAAACTGCCGTACGCCATTTTTTGAGCCTATATCCCTTTATAAATGAGGCCCCAGTACACTAAGAAACTACTTTTACTGTAAAAACAGTCAGCTGATCGAATGCACCTATTTCCACATCTACACTCCATCAGCTGATTATTTGTATTTGCCTCGCTTTATGAGCTTCACATCACTTGTGCCTTGTACCGCAGAGTTTGCAATGTCACAAATAAATGGGGTCAATCTTCAGTCAGATTTGAATGTGTAATCTATCATTTTCAGTAAGAATAATGGACAAAAGGAGTGCAAATACAAATACAATTTATTGAAATGTGAACCAAAAGTTAATCAAACATGTTTTAAATAAAAAGCACATATGGACAGAAGGTGTAAACCTATTAAATGTATAAGTAAATACATTTAGTCAAATAAAGTGACACCAACTGCACAGGCCTAGTCTATCAGCTTTGCCCAGCATGGGCTCCTCCATCAGGCCTGGTCCTCCTCGCAGAGGAAAGACCCTCAATCCTCTCCGGTCCAAACAAACAGACAGGACGTCCATCACACGGAGGTTTCTCCCTGAAGTCTCTGCAGCGTTCTGGACACCACGCTGTCTCAATCCGTCCACACTGAATATGAGAGGGGGAGAATGAAAATAATAAATGCTTTAGACAATAAGAAACAAAGTTGACTGTTGAGTTGCTCAGTTTTTTTAGATTGTCAATACTATTACTGTATAACTAATATATCAGGTTAAGAGGCACATTCAAATAAAGATTGGTCTTTAAATACATGTTGTCCTTTGAATTGTTTGACTAAAGTCAAGGATCTAGAACTGGTACCGTAATTTTCGGACTATAAGCCGCGCCTTTTATCCCATTTTTCGACGCTGCGGCTTATATAACGGTGCGGCTAATCTATGGATTTTTACAGCTAAAGGCCACTAGGGGACCGCCTAAATCTATGGATTTTACAGGTTACAGTCCACCACCTTTAACTCTATGGGCTCTATGGCCAGTCCGCGCCCCCCACCTTTAAGCGGCGGGCTCCAGCAGGAAAAGCTGGAGGCCGGAAAAGAGTGAGACAGGTAGCGCTTAAAAGTAAAAGTGGAACCGAGAGTGGTACGAGAGACAGAACGAGAGCAAGACAGACAGACATTACGAGAGCGAGACAGTTTGTCCCCGTACCACTGATTGAAAACCACTGCTGTAGATCACTGCCGGTACGTGCGCTGGGAGCGCACCGTTTAAGTTTGAAAGTTGAAAAGTTTGTGTGTCTGAAACGCTATGTGATACAGTACAGTTTACACAGCACAGTACATGTTCTGTAGCTACTATTGCACTAAATGGTAACACTTGAATACGTTATGCAAATATGCAACTTGTTTGTTGAAATGTTAATAAATGGGAGCTTCCTCAAACAGCCATCTCTTTCCCGACAATCCCCTCTGTGCACGAACCCTTACATATGGTAATTAAACATTAAAACACCTGCGGATTATAGTCCAGTGCGGCTTATATATGTACACATCATTCAATTTAGCTGCTGCGGCTTATATTCAGGTGCGCCTTATAGTCCGAAAATTACGGTACTTAGTTTTAATGATACAGTCTGGTTATTATGCTGTTTGGAGGAGGCCTCACAAGTAAGAGCACTAACTAGCTACCATCAAATCAAATCAGGTTTTATTTATAAAGCACATTTTAAAAGATTTTTGGTCAAGACCAAAGTGCTGTACATGCAAATAATAATAAATAACACATTACTACATTCATCCATCACATGCATCACTTGACTTAAATGTATTAAACGTAAACGTATCGAACATATTAATATTTGCTTGATTCCAGTGTTGAATTTAGCACAATTGCATACAAACGTTAAGGGATTTTAAGATTCTGAAGTATTATGCTAAAAACTCAATAACTTAGATTATTATTTATAGTTTTGCTGAATAGTTTCATGTCCGCTTACCTTAGAAACGTAAAATGCCACGGCAGTGTGCAGATGGGGAGCATAGCTTAGCTTGGCAGCTTCAGCTAGCTCTGGAACTTTCAGCTCGGTGGCAGGAAGTCTCGCCTCTTTGCCCTTATTTGGAGCAGGCTGGTGTAGGCGGGAGTTGAACTCTGACGTCAGTGTCGAGCCGTTAGTGGCCGACTCCGCCTACTAAGGGCTTTTCGGCAACTCTGCAGAATCCTATGGGTGACGTCACGGACCCTACGTCCATTTATATATACAGTCTATGCTTTAAACCAATTCAGTTAGGCAAATACAGGTTTCTGACATTGGAATCAAGGTGACAGCATCAAGTGTTGAAATTCGTAAAGCAACATTTCACTCTCTTAACACTTTACTTTTGTAATATCTAGGGCTGGGTATCGTTAAGGTTTTCTACGGTACTACTAGTCTTATCGATACTGCTTATCGATCCGGTACTTTAACGGTATTCTTGTATTTACTTTTTGTTATTTTTTAACACATTTTTAACCAAATTAATTGCTTTATTTAAATGTGAAATAAATGAAATATATATAATTATGTTAAAATATTGTACTGTACTTGAGTAAAATGTTGAGGTACTTGTACTTTACTGCAGTATTTAAATGTTTTGCTACTGTGTACTTCTACTCCACTACAGTTCAGAGGTAAATGGTGTACTTTTCCTCCACTACATGTATTTAACCCACTGCTATAATCACACTCTCGACCTTGTTCTGACTTATGGTATTGAAATTGAGCAACTATTAGTCGAACCGCATAATCCTGCTTTATCCGACCATTTCTTAGTAACTTTTGAAGTACTGTTACAAGACTACAAAGCATTAGTCAAAAGCTCCTGCAGCAGTAACCTATCTGTTAGTGCTATAGTCAAATTTAAGGAAGAGATTCCATCAATACTTAACTCGATAGCATGTCTGTATGGGAGGAAACTTATACAAAATGTACACCACCCCAAATTGATCATGTTGTTGATAGTGCTACAGATGAGCTGCGAATAAAATTAGACTCTGTTGCTCATTTGAAAAAGAAGAAAATCAAACATAGATTAGCTCCATGGCATAATGCCGAAACCCGCAAAAGTCGAGACAACTTGAAAGGACATGGGGTTCCACTAAACTTGAAGAATCTCGTTTAATTTGGCATATTACTCTCAATGAATATAAGAAAGCACTGCGTAGAGCGAGAGCAGCCTACTACTCTTCATTAATAGATGAGAATAACAATAATGCAAGATATATTTTCAGCACTGTAGCCAGCCTTCTATTCCCATAGCACTCAGTAGCAATGATTGTATGTGCTTTTTTAATGATAAAATTGTTACTCTTACAAACTAAATTAATGACCTCTTGCCTTTGACTAGTATAGTGTTATCAACAGCTCCCGGAAACGTAAGTTCTAATATTACACTTGATAGTAAACTAGAATGCTTTTCAGCCATAAACCTTGAACAATTAAATTCAATGATTCTCTCTTCTAAACCCTCAACATGTATCTTAGACCCAATTCCAACTAAGCTGTTGAAGGAAGTTTTTCCATTAATTAGCACTTCTTTATTAAATATTATGAATATCTCTTTATTATCAGGCTATGTTCCACAATCATTCAAACTAGCAGTGATAAAACCGCTTCTTAAAAGGCACAACCTCGATCCAGAGGTTTTAGCCAATTATAGACCTATTTCTAATCTTCCGTTCCTCTCAAAAAGTCATGAGAAAGCAGTCGCAAAACAGTTGTGTGATTACTTAAAAAACAATGATTTATTTGAAGATTTTCAGTCTGGCTTTAGAACACAACATAGCACAGAGACAGCCCTGGTTAAAGTCACAAATGACATTCGAATAGCCGCTGACAAGGGACTTGTCTTTATTCTTGTTTTGCTCGATCTCAGTGTTGCATTTGACACTATCAACCATGATATCTTATTGCAAAGACTAGAGCACTTAGTAGGCATAAAGGGAACTGCTTTAGGTCCTATCTATCTGAACGCTCTCAGTTTGTACCTGTCAACGATGAATCTTCCACGCAAACCAAAGTTAGCCATGGAGTGCCACAGGGCTCAGTGCTCGGACCTATTTTGTTCAGATTATATATGCTTCCGTTAAGCAATATTATAAGGAATCATTCTGTAAACTTTAATTGTTATGCGGATGATACTCAACTATATTTATCAATCAAGCCTGATGAAATTAATCATCTAAATAAAATTCAAGACTGCCTCAAGGACTTAAAAACGTAGATGGCCTTAAACTTTTTTATGTTAAACACGACCAAAACTGAAGTTATTGTACTCGGGCCGAAGAATCTACGAAAACAAATTATCTAAAGATATACTAACTATGGATGGCATTAATTTGGCCTCCAGTGAGACTGTAAGGAATCTTGGTGTTATATTTGATCAGGATTTATCCTTTAACACCCACATAAAATCAATTTCAAGGACCGCCTACTTCCATCTACGTAACATTGCAAAAATCAGGCATATATTGCCTCAAAACGATGTAGAGAAACTAGTCCATGCATTTGTTACTTCAAGGCTGGATTATTGTAACTCCTTATTATCAGGGTGTACCAAGAAGTCAGTCAAGTCGCTTCAGCTGATTCAAAATGCTGCAGCTCGTGTACTAACCAGAATTAGGGAAAGGGACCACATTACTCCTGTTCTGGCTGCCTTACACTGGCTCCCTATAGAACACAGGATAGAATTTAAAATTCTTCTTCTCGCCTACAAAGCCCTTAATGGGCAGGCCCCAATCTTACTTTAAAGAACTCATTATACCCTACTGTCCTACTAGGGCATTGCGTTCCAAGAATGCAGCGTTGTTGGTTGTTCCTAGAGTCTCTAAAAGTACAATGGGAGCCAGAGCCTTTTCTTATCAAGCTCCACATTTGTGGAATCAGCTTCCAGTTTGTGTTCGGGCGGCAGACACCCTATCCGTTTTTAAGAGTGCGCTTAAGACCTTCCTTTTTGATAAAGCTTATAGTTAGGGCATTTTAGATTTAGCCCCTAGTTTTGCTGATATAGGCTTAGTTTGTCGGGGGACATCTTACTTCTTCCTTCTCTCTGTCTATACCTGTGTTCTCTCATGTTCCGATTAACTCCTTCTTTTTGGTGTCTATCTACGCTGTGATCCGGAGTCATGGATGATCCTGCGGTCCTGTGTCCTGGATCGCGAGCCCTGGATCTTGAGTCGTCGCTGTGGTCCTGGATCTTGAGTCCTGGATGGATATCCTCGTGGATTCATCTTCCTATTATACACACATGCATTTCCAAACATTTGGACTACCTACAGATGTAGCACTGAATTTGGGACTCCAGCTTACAGCTTCCTGCCTACGGCCTGCCAAAGACCAGTATAGAGGAATGTTAAGCCCTCCCACTATTTTCCAAGAGGGCGTTGCCAGATTTTCAATTTCAGGTTTTAACCAGGAGATGACGCTTCATTCACAAATACAGAAAGACAAGTTTTATGGACTTTCAGTTGTGTTTTGAAGAGCACATCAATATTTTAGATCAACTAAAGTATATCTAATCTTGTAATTCAATAATATATAGTCTTTATATATTAAATAATCATAATTATAATGTAAATGTTTACATTACACTTCTTTATTTGTTATGCTCATACTTTAACCTTTACAATCGTTTGCTTTAATATGCAGTATATTTTTCTGTTTGCTTCCTCCTGCTCCCTTTCGGACACATACTGTATGATTTATTATTATTATTAATATGAAGATATTATTAAGATAAGATAAGATGTTACTTTATTGATTGAACATTTTAGTTTAGAATGTGCTGTCCCACGGTAATTCAGAAGGCTCACAGGTCACATTCCGACCAGTATTTAAAACAATAGGTGCTTTCACACCTTCTACAGTTTGATTTGTATAGAGGGAGCTCTATCAGTTTTCGAATTACCCATTTGCTTTCGGGGAGCCCTATTTTTCAGAGCACATCCTGCTACTAAATATGTCACACGCACGCTCTGTTGACTGGCGCAGCAGCGCGGATGCGATCAATTGCTATAAAAACACTCTTCTACTAATACAGACGGTGTCACTATGCCGGCGGATGTGGCCGTTGTTGAAGCCTCTTCAGGCTCCGCATCGGCAGGCCTCTCCCTCTGTGTGGAGCTGTCAAACTCGACCCTAACGCCGCTTACAGCCGGCCAACTAAAAGTTGTTTTCCGTTCACGTTGTCATTGTTAGACTCCTTCGCTTCTTTGCTTGTAAATCCAAAAGCTGTGACGCTTGGCTGTTTTCGTTTTGCTATATTTTTTTATTACACAGCCAGAGTTAAAAAAATATCAATATGAACATTTCAAATACCGCGCCGGCATCACCGCCATAATCATAGCAACGTAAGTAAGAATGCAGCGCCGCCACATACAGATGGCAACACCCAGACATATTCACAAATATAAAACAAATATTCAGAAACTGTAATGAATAATAACTATTATTTATTTCAAGAACTGTTATTTACAGAAACTCAACATTTCTAATCTGTGTGACACAAATATGCACGATTGTTTTGGGCTCCCCCTATTTATCTCAAAGTCAGTCTTCAGGGGAGCTCCCTCCCTCTTCGGGGGAGCCAAGCTCCTCCTAGCTCCCCCCCATTTCGAACAGTGTCTGTGGCTGAATGGCCAGCGATTAGGTGCGGCGCATTTGTCATAGGTGATCAGAGCTAACTGCCTGCCGTCAGATTTCATTTAAAAAACAGATCTGATTTTAAGACTATTTCTGCGCTCATAAAGAATGATAAGAATAAGAATAATTCGTATTGAACTGGTTTCATTAATTAGTGAGTTTATTTAATACTTGAACCGCCAATCGGGTCAATTTGTGTGATGTGTGTTGTGTGTGTGCAATGTAACTTTTTTTCAATAAAATATTAAAGTCTCCCAGTCCCTGACTTTTCCTGAAAGTGTGTTATGTAGCACCCTATGTTGTTAAAAATTGCATTCTAATAGCGGGATTTGACAGGTTTAGGTAGGCCTATACAAAAACCTCTGGCGGTTCTAGTGTTAAGGTAATTAGGTACAGTAGAAGCCCTTTTTTATCAGTAACGAATTTAGCAGTTGAACATAAAAGTCAACTAACTGAGGGTCACTTGTAATGACAGTGTTGTGTCTAACTGTAAGCTTGTCACTCAGAGTAACCTACCGTTAATTTAGCTGCTGGAGAAGAAAGATCAAGGGGGGAGAGAGCTGTGGTTGATGGGCCATTAGTTGTGTAAATACACAGCTGAGAGCTGCCGTTTCATTCAGACTGTTTAAAAAACTGTAACAACGGACTATTTTTCTTAGCGGATGCATGTCAATTTAAATCAATACATACAACTATTTTTTAAATCAATACATACAACTATTTTTTAAATCAATAAAAACATTTTCTAAATCCATAAAAGCATTTCAATTAATATTGGGAGTCATGTCGTTACTTTGTTGAGAATTTGGCCGTGTAATAAGCGGGATAATTTGCAGCGACTTGTTCCTTATGGGGAAAATAACACCCGTCATGTGTGTGTAGAGGTGTGTGTGGTTAAAACACTTTCATGAAGTGAAGGAATTTCCTTCTATAAAACAGCTGTGGGCAGCAGTGAGTGTCACAGACATGAATTCATAGATCAAGGCAGACTGGTGCACACTCTCCTGTCCTGTCAGGCGACACGCCCGTTCTAAGCCGTGTCCCTCACTCCTCACATCCGAAGCATCCCCACAAGTGTATTATGTTGTTACATCGTTTCAGATGTTATGTTTCAGTTGTGCTCTGTCTATGTTCAGTGATGCAAACTTGTCACCTTTCGGCGAAATTCGCCGTTTTGAATCCAAAATAAGTCGTTTGTGTGATTCATCTAGATCTGCAAAACAAATATTTTTGGGGTATGGGGGGGGCTGGGACCCGGAGTAATCTGCGGCCGTGAGCTGTTATGTGCCATCATGACACGCATGGTGTTCTTTTTTTATATATTATAATGAAGTACGAGCTGTGTGCTCGAGTCTTCCTGCCTGTCGGCTCTGCTCATGGATGTATAATAAGGCTCTGCTGCTCCGAGATGATGGTCTAGCTTCAGCAGCTACATTACCTACGGGTGCGTTCGTTAATATTAACTGTGTCCGGAGTCACTGTGGCACAGACTGGACCGCTGGTGAACAGCTGTTAGAACGGGCTGTTCAGGTGTTCAGAGCAGAGCTCCCTGTCGGAGCGGCAGAGCGTGATGTGAACTGAAAAGTTTTTCTGTGGCAATATTATTTAAGGAATCGTTGAGCTAGCTAGCTAGCATACATTGTCACTATCTGCTAACGTTAGCTTTAGCCTTCTATTTCTAATAGTTTTTTTCATAGGCTATAAACAGAGGTGGTATAAGTATATATATTGTACTTGAGTAAAAGTAGAAGTACTCAGATCTTGTACTTGAGCAAAAGTAGAAGTACTCAGGTCTTGTACTTGAGTAAAAGTAGAAGTACTCAGATCTTGTATTTGAGTAAAAGTAGAAGCACACATATCTTGTACTAGAGTAAAAGTAGAAGTACTCAAATCTTGTACTTGAGTAAAAGTAGAAGCACACAGATCTTGTACTAGAGTAAAAGTAGAAGTACTCAGGGCTTGTACTTGAGTAAAAGTAGAAGTACTCAGATCTTGTACTTGACTAAAAGTAATAGTCCCAGAGTGTAGGAATACTCTGTTACAGTAAAAGTCCTGCATTCAAAATGTTCCTCAAGTCAAAGTAGAAAAGTATTATCATCAAAATATAGTGAAAGTAGCGACAGTAAAAGTAGTCATTGTGCAGATTGGTCCATTTCAGAATAATAGATATGATATGTTTTATAATGATTGATCATGAAAGTGTTCTCAAAGCTGCTAAAGGTGCAGCTAGTTTGAATGACTTTGTATACTGCAGGGTAGCTTGTGGATTTACTCCAGGTGGAACTAAAGTCTGATTTAACACTTGATTATATTTCACTTAATTAATCCAGATCTGTGAAGTAACTAAAGGTATTAAATACATGTAGTGGAGTCAAAGTACACCATGTACCTCTGAACTGTAGTGGAGTAGAAGAACAAAGTAGCAAAACATTGAAATACTTAAATAAAGTACAAGTATCTCAAAATTGTGCCCAAGTATAGTACTTGTTGAGTTTATGAACTTAGTTACTTTACACCATGTGGCTATAAAGATAAAAAGACTTAAGCCTTGCACAGAGGTATGAAAATACATTTTCAAAATGCTGAACAGTGCTGCCAAAATTATAAACTGACTGCTCCACAATTTAAAATAAATGCTTTTATATATTTCTATTAGATATGACTCTTTGGCGTTTCTGTTATTATTAACACTGCTGCTTTAGTTGTTCTGACTGCTAAAATCCTCTGTCATTCCGTGGGGTGGGGGAGCCGGGGGCTCGGATCCTTGTCACCTTTTTCATACCTGATGAGTTTGCATCCCTGTATGTTAATAAGCCTCAGTCACCTTAATTCATGTAATAAAAACATCTCAGGTCAGTAACACTCAAAGCTAAATGTGCAATACTATGTTCAGCTATGTTACTATTTATAATGTTATTGTTGTTACATCAGAAGATATTGAAATGATTTCTTAACTTACAGTAGGCTATTTTTTACAATGTGTGTTGGAAGGATTTATTAAATTACAATGAATATTGTCATTGTTGAAGGCTTTTAGAGAAGGGTGAACTATAAGCCTGAATTACATAACATTTTATACCTAAAAACATAAAAGCCACAATAAATGAATCACAATTATTCTAGTTATTTTTACCTCCCGTATTGCTTTCAACCCACCAGCTTTTATGGTGTTGTTACGTCACTAACTGTAAGCCTGTCACATACAGTCTATGGTCACTCAGAGTAACCTACTGTTAATTTAGCTGCTGGAGAAGAAAGATCAGGGGGGGAGGGGGGGAGAGAGCTGTGGTTGATGGGCCATTAGTTGTGTAAATACACAGCTGAGAGCTGCCGTTTCATTCAGACTGTTTAAAAAACGGTAACAACGGACTATTTTTCTTAGCGGATGCAGGTCAATTTAAATCAATACATACAACCATTTTTTAAATCAATAAAAACATTTTCTAAATCCATAAAAGCATTTCAATTAATATTGGGAGTCATGTCGTTACTTTGTTGAGAATGTGGCCATGTAATAAGCGGGATAATTTGAAGCGACTTTTTCTTTATGGGGAAAATAACACCCTTCATCCAGATGAGGATCCCTCCGCTACACTTTGGGATCCTGATCGACAGACGAAGCTCCATTAAAATATACATATTTTTGGTGAATTACTGAGTTTAGGCACGTTAATAACGTTTTAATGAAGTTGAATACAGTATATTCATATGTGTCAGTGATTTCATGTCAATTCGGCGAACCTAAACATAAATGATCGTGGTGAAGATGATGATTAAATTAGGATTAAAAATCGAGAGCCGGGCTGCATTTCCTCCCGTTCGTTTTTTTCGAATAACAAAATTATTTTGTTAAATAACAAAATGGTGATGTTTTGTAAATGATTACATGTCTCTTATTTAGTACAGTAGTATGATATCCGTGACATATGGATCTTAACAAAGTTCCGCTGTACATCCAGCATACTGTATCTCACTTTATTTCACATGAGCTCCAGTGTGGAACCCCACTGCACCCCCTGGTGGATCAATGATCCATTGCAGCTGGCTTCATTATAATTACATTTATCTATCACGGGGGCGGTCTCAAGTCAAGCTGGAGGTTTTCCCTTGAGCGAGGGCAGATCACGTACCAAGCACGGCCCTCGCGTTTCAAACTGTCTGAAATGAATCGCTACATCTGTATGTTGCAAATGTATTATCTTTTCAATTTACACACGGCATCTATTGCACGTCTGTCCGCCCTGGGAGAGGGGTCCTTCCTCTGTTGCTCTCCGTGAGGTTTCTCCCATGTTCCCCTTTAAACTTTGGGTTTTCTCCGGAAGTTTTTCCTTGTACGATGTGAGGGTCTAAGGACAGAGGGTGTCGTATTGTCATACTGATATTCTGTACAAACTGTGAAGTCCACTGAGACAAATGTAACATTTGTGATATCGGGCTATATAAATAAACATTGATTGATTGATTAATACCTTTAGTTACTTTACAGATGTGGATTAATGATGTGAAATATAATCAAGTGTTAAATCAGACTTTAGTTCCACCTGGAGTAAATTCACAAGCTACCCTGCAGTATACAAAGTCATTCAAACTAGCTGCACCTTTACCAGCTTTGAGAACACTTTAATAATCAATCATTATAAAACATATTATTCTGAAATGGACCTATCTGCACAATGACTACTTTTACTGTCGCTACTTTAACTATATTTTGACGATCATACTTTTACTTAAGGAACTCTTCCTACACTATGGTATTTTTTTAGTACTTTTCCCACCTCTGCACACCTGATGTGATAACGTTACTCGTAATTGGGGCAACAGAGCTACGAGTTGAGGAAGTCGAACATTTTGCATTTCTCCGACTGAATATGACGCCTTTTGGCCGGCTGTTTGGACAGACTACTCTACTCGTGTCAACGAGCTAACGCGAAAACACTAATGGCAAACAAGCTTTGTCCACATCGAGCCTTGTAGAGTGTCTCTATACTTCTGAACGCTCCGTCCCCGGCAGATCTCTGTGTGCCGCTGCAGCGTGTCTGTTAGGCCCCCCGCACAAAGAGAGACACAGGGATATCGCTCTTATGGAGTGAAGAGAGCGGAAATAATGATATTGAAAGTTAGAAACGTAAGATGCATTTTGACAGACAAGACGGACAATTGGGGGTTAATACCCTGCATTTTGAATGTCCGATAGTCCACCATTAAAACCTTAGTCCCGTCTCGTCAACGAAAACTAAATATACATTTCGTCATAGTTTTCGTTGACGAAATTCACACTGATACCTTCCATTCTTTCAGCATTACCCGTTGGCGTACCTTCAATTATTTCAGCATTAGCCCCTAGCATACCTTCCATTCTTTCAGCATTAGCCGCTAGCTTTCCTTCTATTCTTTCAGCATTAGCCGTTAGCATACCTTCTATTCTTTCAGCATTAGTCGCTAGCATACCTTCCATTCTTTCAGCATTACCCGTTAGCATACCTTCCATTCTTTCAGCATTAGCCGCTAGCATACCTTCCATTCTTTCAGCATTAGCTGTTAAAATACCTTCCATTCTTTCAGCATTAGCCGCTAGCATACCTTCCATTCTTTCAGCATTAGCCGCTAGCATACCTTCCATTCTTTCAGCATTACCCGTTAGCATACCTTCCATTCTTTCAGCATTAGCCGCTAGCATACCTTCCATTCTTTCAGCATTAGCCGCTAGCATTCTTTCTATTCTTTCAGCATTAGCCGTTAGCATACCTTCCATCAGGGGCGGACTGGGGGGAAAAAGTGGCCTGGGGATTAATTGACAGACAGGCCCACTTAATGCGCGGCATGTATCGGCCGGCCGGCGACGAAAGCATGTCACTTAACAAAAAACCCTATGCATTTAATGTTATTTTGGACAATTATTCATATAGAAATCACATTACCTGAGCCCTTGAGTTACCTAGAGCAAAATAGTTACAGCATATATTTAGTGATTTTAATGTTAACAGATCATTGATGCAATAACATTTTTGACCCAATATGCCTGACTTGGCACATGGAATAAAACATGGGCGTAGGAAGCATCCTCAATGTGGGTGAGACAATTTAACAGGGGGTGTGGGCAGGTGGTGGACCTCACCTCCTCTAGGGGGGTCCGGGGGCAAGCTCCCCCGGGAAGATTTTTTTTAAAATGTTGAAGTTAAATGCGACCTCTGAGTCAGACGTCACTTCCCCCTTTTCTATCCTAAGGGTACAGCCGTACAACCACTCCCCCTGAACCACACCCCCCTGGGCTGGGCTGGGCTGGGCCGGAACACTTCCAAATGTGGGCCGGTAGGATTTAGGTAAACACACAGCACTGGCCCATTGCGGAAACTCCCGGTATTCCCAAGGGCCAGTCCGCCCCTGCCTTCCATTCTTTCAGCATTAGCCGCTAGCTATCTCTTTATAAGTGAAAGGGAGCACAGTGTTCGTACCTCTCCAGGTGGGTGTAATGCCGTGACAGAACATTCTTCACCATGGTGACTGTTTTAGCGTAGCTTTCTTCTCCCTGCTTCCTGGCAAAGTAGAGTTTAGCACGCAGGAAGTAGCCTACAGGCCACAGCCACTCCTACAAAAAAAAAAAAAATTAAAATCCTGCTGCATCGCTGGTTCTATGCTATAGTTCAAGGTGTTGGTTAGCTTTAAGCTAACTCTTCTGCAGCTCATTGTCTAAAATACCCTTATCTGTGTTTTTAGACAGCAGTTGTTATAAAATATTTTTCTGCTCTGAAATAGATTGTAGTATGTAAAGTTTTTCAAGGCTTGGGAAGTAACGGATTACGTAATCAGGATATGAAAAAATGGTAACTGTATAAATTACATTCAAAAAGACGCAACAAGATTACTTTTTTTAAAGGTCCCCTATTATACTGTTTTTTATAAATATATTTTAAGTCTCAAATACAAAACAAGTCTCTGAAGTGTTTGCCTCCAAACACCAAACAGGTCATTGCAGCATCCCATAATCCCCTCTGTTTCAGCCCCGTTTCAAAAGTGCTGATTTTCTCTCTGTTACTTTAGATGAAAATAAGGAGCCACTCCCAACACCCCTCTGAGAGAGATTTGCTTAAAAAGAACTCAATGGTGCTCTAGGAGGAGATGCAGGTGATAAAGTGGGGGGGGGGGGGAGGGACAAGCCAAAACATCTTCAGGACATCATAAAGGGCCCAAAATCTGATCAGCTCATTTTCAGACAGGTTTTTATTGCAATGGATCAGGACAAAAAGAGTGAGAATATTTTTTCCTGAAACTTTCAGAGTCTCTTTCCACAGAGGGGACACATGTTGATGTATAAAAGACATAAACACGTGGATTTTGCATAATAGGTGACCTTTAAATGGGGATTAATAGCAGGATAACAATGTTACAATACATTTTGAAATAAAGATCAATATATTGTAGGGAGGCATAGTATCTGAACTTTCTTTATGGTTTTCATTTAGGCTACCTTCATTATTTTTATAAAAAAGGGACCTATCATGCAAAATGCACTTTGTTATGTCTTTTATACATAAATATGTGTCCCCGGTGTATCAGGGAACTCATGCAGCGTCAGAAAATAAAACCCTCTCTCTTTTCCTCTGCACCCAAATCTCTAAAAACGCAGGGTACAACGGAGCTGATCCAGATTTGCATCCGATTTGACGTCATATCGGCAATGTGGACCCACGGCACTATCAGAAACGTTGCTTTCAGAAACAATGCCCGATTGTTTTGGACGTAATATGGTCGGTGTTTACATTAGCATCGCTAACACTCAGAGCTAACCTGTACTGCACAGAGCATGTGTGGGAAGAAGCAGGAAATAAAAAAGAGCTCACCTTGTGGTATAAACGGCAAGAGAGAAAGCCTTTGAGCTCCATACTGTTTCAGAGATAATCCATGATAATCCATGATATAGCGTTTCATCACGGCAGTATCTGGCAGTAGAATCTACCACATGAGCTCAGCCCCCTCCCTTTTTATCAAATTCTATTTTTTTTAAGCTTTATACATAAAATCAGCACTTTTGAAACAGGAAGTGAAATAGAGGGATATGAGGCATGGCTAGAATGGGTGATCTGTTTGGTATTTTGAGCAAAACACTTCATAGACATGTTTTTTATATATTTTTATATATATGAGACCTATGCTATTGCCTAAAAATAGCATGATAGGTGCACTTTAAATTAAGTAGGAGGACACCTGATTTATTAAACAAAACACTGTGTTTGCTTTTAATTGTGTAAACTAATGCTTTTAACTAAAATGTGTAAACTTTACTTTTCTAACTTTACTTTTCTGTTGGCCTTTCACTTCAGATGAGACATTTCTGATACTGAATATCTTGGTTTCTTCTTTTCTAAGTTTACATTGTTCTGTTGTCAGAATACACACCGAAAAAACTTTGACTTTAATTAAATGTATTATGTCAACAAATGTCACATAACTGTATTAGGTTAGTTGAAAGCAATAATATTTGGTTGAACCTAATATTTGTATTTAAACTTAATTGTTATATGAATTCTGTTGACATGATACATTTAACTAAAGTCATCGTTACAGTTTTTTCAGTGCACTTCTTATTGATTTTTATTTTCTCTTGTATTTATTTACATTATATTTGATAATGAGGTAGTCCAAAAGTAACGGAAAGTAATCAGATTAGATTACTTTTATTTTGTAATGAAATGTATTCAGATGGCTATCTGCTCAGTGTCTGGGTGGTTATGATGAAGCTTCAGATAGCCTCTCAGGGTTTCACATATCTGCATTCTGTAAGATTGTAGTGGATTTGGAGCTGTTTGTAATGAGTGCGTCTCACTCACTGGGCCTTGGTGGTAGTTGAAGCCTTTAGCCAGGTTGTAGTTGTCGTTGTCCAGAGAGTTGTTATAGACACCGCAGTACACCATGTCACTATGAAAACACAAATACTATTATCAGTATGAGACTGAATGTATAAGGAATCCTCCTACTGCCATCACTGTTCTTTGAAGCACATGTACATGAATACATTTAAAAGCAGGTGGAGTGACAGTACATCTGCCAATCACCCTAATGAAGATATATATACTCGGGGTCCAGCGTCTTCATTCCCAGCGGGCCCAGCAGTTTCTTCTCAACCATCTCAAGGGCCAACCAGGCCTTCTCCACTGTGAACAGCTCGGGGGCCTTCAAACACAGAGAGCCTGTCAGCAACCAATCACAGCTCAGCACACCGTGAGCCTATACCAGATGTTCTACTCACCACCACCATGGCTATAGTGAAGTTGGGTCTCAGCTGGTAGTCACACCAGGCGTTGGAGGCCCCGTAGCTGTCCTTATAGATGCCTTTCTTGTGCACCAGGTCAGCATGCTTCTCATTGGGGTCACCTGGGTCCCCGGACACCCAGAACCCTGCCTCGAAGGTCTGCTGCAGTTGCTGGTTCCACTGGGAGTACGAGAGGAACTCCTCCTTACCTGCAACACAACAACAGGGTTTATACCAAGGGTGTATCCTCAAAGTGTATACATTACAAGACATGAACTGCAATGTCAAAAACGTTGATGTATTTTTCATGTATAAATATGTTATACATTTAAAAGGCAGGGGGATAAGTACACCTTCTTCCTTAACAGTTCCCACTTTAGTCTGTATGGTGGTGTGTCAGTTCAGGTGGTCAGGATTACTACACAGAAGTGGAAATGAATGTAAAATAATTTCTAGATCTTGACGAGAAGTTAAATACATAAAGTAAAATACTAAATTGTTCAGTTCCAGATACTTTCTAAATGTTTTATGCCTTTGTAGATACACCATGATCTGTAATGCACGTGTGTAATTTAATGATAAACATTTTGAGAATCTACTTTTTTGCACTAAAATGAAGGAAAACATTTAGAGTTGTTGTTATGTAGAGGTTATCATGCATTGATTTTACTGGTCTGGTCCACTTGAGATCAAAGCTTGCTGTATGCGGCCACTGAACTAAAATGAGTTTGAGGCCCCTGGTTCATACTGATGGCTAGTCAAACCAAAGGAGTGCAGGACACATTTCATCATGTGAACAAACAGTGAGTATTTGTGTGTGTGTGTGTGCGTGCGTGCGTGCGTGCGTGTGTGTGTATGTACCATCTCTGTGTACTTTGGCTCCGTCATAAGGGAACATTCCTTTGACATGGAGCTCCACCACCCAGCGGACAGCTGACTTACTGAGACCAACGATCTCCACTGCTGCTCCGTCCCTGCACACACACACATTCACCTCTGTTATTCTGTTAATTATTTAGACTGTAAAACATCAGAGGATAGGGGAAATAAACATACACAGTAATGCTGAAGTAACACTGAGGAAAACAGCAAATCTTCATATCTGATTAAATCCAATACAGGACGATGATCTGATGCAAACTAGCTTTAAGACACTGTGAGAGGTTTGTAATGTGAGGGAACGTGTGTGATGAATGTTTGTGTAGTACCTTGTTGTGTGTGTGGTAGCTTGAAATGGTTCCTTGGAGTTACCTTGGAGTGTCTGTGTGTAATTGTATTTGTGATATCTTGGATTGTGTTTGTGTGTGTTTGTGTGTGTTTGTGTGTGTGTGTGTGTGTGCACTCGTTCTTATTACTTTGTGGGGCCAGTAAACAGGGAGAACACTTACGTTGTGGGGCCCAGGTGCGTTGTGGGGCCCAAAATGGTGGGCCCCACAAATATTAATGCTATAAATGAGCTCTAGGGCTTCCCCTTATATGCCTCTTACTTTTTTTTCACTTGGCCCACAAGGTCACAAAATATGGAAAAGTGTGTAAACAATTTCTTTCCCCGGAGGCCATTCGGTGTAACTACAGTTATACACACTTCCTGAAAGTGTGTAACATTTAAGCCAATCAGATGCCGACAACCAAATCACGTGTGATGTGCGTAATCCCATGAGATATTGCGAGATCTCATGCAGCCATTTCCCCTGCATTGAATTACTTACATGAATGCCAACACATAGACTTTGCTGTGAGCAATAGGTAAGTTGATTTAATATGTTTTGGTTTAATATTATATTTATTTGGTTTATAACAAAGTTTCCCTCCACATTTATTGCAGTTGTTTCTTGATATGTTTCTTATTGTGATTAAGTAAGTAATAATTTGTAACTGCTCAGTAGGCTTTAGCTACCTATGTAGCTGCTAATATTATCAGCTGCTTAGCAGTGCTAAGCGTAGCAGCTAAGTGCTAAGAATTTGCAATCGGGGTGCAACAGTATAGTGAATTAAGAGGCATTATTGACCATATTCAGGCTTTTTGTCAGAGATGGGTGAAGTCAGAGGTGCTAATATTAGCAGCTACTTAGCAGCAATTGCTAAGCAAAGCAGCTAAGTGTTAAGCATAGCAGCTAAGGGCTGTAGTGTACTAATGTAGAAGTACTCAGATCTTGGACTTGAGTAAGAGTAGAAGTACTCAGATCTTGTACTTGAGTAAAAGCAGAAGTACTCAGATCTTGTACTTGAGTAAAAGTACTCAGATCTTGGACTTGAGTAAAAGTACTCAGATATTGTAGTAAAAGTAGAAGTACTCAGATCTTGTACTTGAGTAAAAGTAAAAGTACTCAGATCTTGTAGTAAATGTAGAAGTACTCAGATCTTGTACTTGAGTAAATGAAGAAGTACTCAGATCTTGTACTTGAGTAAAAGTAGAAGTACTCAGATCTTGTACTTGAGTAAAAGTAGAAGTACTCAGATATTGTACTTGAGTAAAAGTAGAAGTACTCAGCGCTTGTAGTAAATGTAGAAGTACTCAGATATTCTACCTGAGTAAAAGTAGAAGTACTCAGACCTTGTAATTGAGTAAAAGTATAAGTACTCAGATTTTGCACTAAGGTAAAAGTAGAAGTAATCAGATCTTATACTTGAGTAACGGCCCGTCTATACTACAGGCATCAAAAAATCTTGAAGCTGGACGTGTCTGAGGCTTGGCGATTTCTCGCGCCCAAGGCGACCAACAACCAATCAGGAATCTCCCGCCCGCCCCCGGCATACAAAGCCTTGTTATGCCCTGTATATTATGCTACATTACTAGCTGTCCATTCAATGTTAAAACGAAGTAAACTGGATATAAACTCCCCAAACAGTTGAAAACCTACCAGTTTCACCAACTGTCTCTGCCACCTCCCGCCATGCCTGGTTCCTCCGGTTTAGGTCCCGGTAGGTGAACAGAGTACAGTCATACAGGACTGGGACACTTGCCACGGCAATGATTAATTTATCCTCCATTTTATGACATATGGAAAATAGTCAAGACCTGCGGTATCAGCATACACGCGGTTTGATTGGCTAGCGCTTGTACTGGCGGGAATTGCATAAACGGGATTTGATTGGCTGATGCCAAGCATCGAGCCGACAGATGCTCGTGATGCTTGCAAAGCCATGCCATGCTCCCCACAATGCAGTTCGGCGAAGATTAAAATCTTCTACGTCAACCCATTCAAGTGAATGGGCGAAGCGTCGAAAGCATTTTTCGATGCCTGTAGTGTAGACGGGCCGTAAATGTAGAAGTACTCAGATCTTGTAGTAAAAGTAGAAGTACTCAAATATTGTACTTGAGTAAAAGTAGAAGTACTCAGATCTTGTAGTAAAAGTAGAAGTACTCAGATCTTGTACTTGAGTAAATGTAGAAGTACTCAGATCTTGTAGTAAAAGTAGAAGTACTCAGATCTTGTAGTAAATATAGAAGTACTCAGATCTTGTACTTTAGTAAATGAAGAAGTACTCAGATCTTGTACTTGAGTAAATGTAGAAGTACTCAGATCTTGTAGTAAAAGTAGAAGTACTCAGATCTTGTACTTGAGTAAAAGTAGAAGTACTCAGATCTTGTAGTAAAAGTAGAAGTACTCAGATCTTGTACTTGAGTAAAAGTAGAAGTACTCAGATCTTGTAGTAAAAGTAGAAGTACTCAGATCTTGTAGTAAATGTAGAAGTACTCAGATCTTGTACTTGAGTAAATGTAGAAGTACTCAGATCTTGTAGTAAAAGTAGAAGTACTCAGATCTTGTACTTGAGTAAAAGTAGAAGTACTCAGATCTTGTAGTAAAAGTAGAAGTACTCAGATCTTGTAGTAAATGTAGAAGTACTCAGATCTTGTAATTGAGTAAATGAAGAAGTACTCAGATCTTGTACTTGAGTAAAAGTAGATGTACTCAGATATTGTAGTAAAAGTAGAAGTACTCAGATCTTGTACTTGAGTAAATGTAGAAGTACTCAGATCTTGTAGTAAAAGTAGAAGTACTCAGATTTTGTAGTAAATGTAGAAGTACTCAGATCTTGTACTTTAGTCAATGAAGAAGTACTCAGATCTTGTACTTGAGTAAATGTAGAAGTACTCAGATCTTGTAGTAAAAGTAGAAGTACTCAGATCTTGTACTTGAGTAAAAGTAGAAGTACTCAGATCTTGTAGTAAAAGTAGAAGTACTCAGATCTTGTAGTAAATGTAGAAGTACTCAGATCTTGTACTTGAGTAAAAGTAGAAGTACTCAGATCTTGTAGTAAAAGTAGAAGTACTCAGATCTTGTAGTAAATGTAGAAGTACTCAGATCTTGTACTTTAGTAAATGAAGAAGTACTCAGATCTTGTACTTGAGTAAATGTAGAAGTACTCAGATCTTGTACTTGAGTAAATGTAGAAGTACTCAGATCTTGTAGTAAATGTAGAAGTACTCAGATCTTGTACTTTAGTAAATGAAGAAGTACTCAGATCTTGTACTTGAGTAAATGTAGAAGTACTCAGATCTTGTAGTAAAAGTAGAAGTACTCAGATCTTGTACTTGAGTAAAAGTAGAAGTACTCAGATCTTGTAGTAAAAGTAGAAGTACTCAGATCTTGTAGTAAAAGTAGAAGTACTCAGATCTTGTACTTGAGTAAAAATAAAAGTACTCAGATCTTGTAGTAAAAGTAGAAGTACTCAGATCTTGTACTTGAGTAAAAGTAGAAGTACTCAGTTCTGGTACTTTAGTTAAAGTAGAAGTACTCAGATATTATACTTGAGTAAATGTAAAAGTTCTCAATTATTGTACTTGAGTAAAAGTAGAAGTATTCAGATCTTGTACTTGAGTACAAGTAAAGATAGCATCAGGATTCAGGGAGTTAACAACGGCAATATTCCTGTGGTTCGTTTCACCGTGCATTTGCAGAGCGTGCTGCACGTGCACTTGATCGCCCTCCCCTCCCCCACTCTTACCAAGCTGTGCTGTGACTTCAGTAACAGGACAGAGCAGTGATGCAGTGACGCGTCTTAAAAACCGGAAGTAAGCTGCTGGTTCCCTCGCAACGTGATTTCTCCTCCATAGGATTTTGGAAAATGGCTCTAAATAAGGTCTGTGGAAAACGAACCTGTTAGATAAATGCACGTTTTCAGCCGGATAATATCCACATGTCTACCCTACTTTTATAATTTTTGAATTGATAGATTTATGATCGATATATTTATCATTAGAAGATCATTAGAAAGTGGGCTTGGTGATTAACACGGAACTGTATATACTGCAAAAGCACTTTATTTATGTTGTATGTTTTGTATTTAATTAACCTGTGTTTATGCAATGTATTCATGTGCAATGCTCAAATTAGTGAAGTTTACACAGGCACGGGGGGGGGGGGGGGGGGCAGCTCGGGGGATGAGAGGAGTGCGTGCAGACACGTGATGTAAAGTCTTGTTTTTACGTAAATTGAAGAACTGAAGTAAAGATCGTCTTGTTCTTTAAACGTATGCACACCTGGAAATCCTTTTTGTGTCCATGTGTGCAACAAATATTGGAGGCACTGCTGAGGTATTATTGTTTTGCCGTGTCTAAAGTAAAGATAGCATCAGGATTCATGGAGTTAACAACGGCAATATTCCTGTGGTTCGTTTCACCGTGCATTTGCAGAGCATGCTGCACGTGCACTTCATCGCCCTCCCCTCCCCCACTCTTACCCAGCTGTGCTGTGACTTCAGTAACAGGACAGAGCAGTGATGCAGTCTTAAAAACCGGACGTAAGCTGCTGGTTCCCTCGCAACGTGATTTCTCCTCCATAGGATTTTGGAAAATGGCTCTAAATAAGGTCTGTGGAAAACGAACCTGTTAGATAAATACACGTTTTCAGCCGGATAATATCCACATGTCTACCCTACTTTTATAATTTTTGAATTGATAGATTTATGATCGATATATTTTCATGATTTAGAAAATCATTAGAAAGTGGGCTTGGTGATTAACACGAACTGTATATACTGCAAAAGCACTTTAATTAAATACAAAACATACAACATAAATAACCTGTGTTTATGCAATGTATTCATGTGCAATGGTCAAATTAGTGAAGTTTACACAGGCAGGGGGGGCAGCTCGGGGGATGAGAGGAGTGCATGCAGACACGTGATGTAAAGTCTTTTTTTTCGTCCAATCACTGTCTGTAATGCTGCCGCCTCAATCTGTCTTTAAACCATGTTTAAAACACGTTTTAGTTAGATAGCATCAGTATTCACGGAGTTAACTAAGGGAGAAACGAAAATATTGTGGTGCCTCGTTTTACCGTGAGTGAAAACGGTAAGTTTATATTTGGTCGGTGAGGCTGTGACGTTAGGCTGCGGTGGGAAGGAGAGGTTTTATTTCCGGCAACTCCTGTGAATGAAAGGATTTGTCTCGCCTCGAAAACGAAACTTAATTTTGCATGACATTATCTGTATATTCTATGACTTATTCACTGTTAAATACGGCGTGGTTTTTAATCACTTTTATTCGGAGAAAGTGACCTGACGGTGAAGTAAGCTAAGCTTGTGCTATTGGTTCGGGCATCTTCGTGAAGGAGGGAGGGGGAGGGGCACAGCGCACACCCGCGAAAGTGAGTTGAGGGAAGAACTCGTTATGGCATCGGAGGGAGAAGGGGGAGGGGATTTAAGGCTTCAACTGTGCTTTATGTGAGCATTATGTGAGCATCTGCTCTAGTTGGTCTCAGAGCCCCATAAATATAATGTATATATATTTTTATACTGTATATATGTTTTTTTTAAATATATATATAAATAAATGCATGTTTAAATTTCCCAAAATAAAACTTGCACCAATGCAATTCAAATGATGCTGCAGAAAAATAACTGCTTGAATGCCCTGTTGAGAAGCTCAAGAGGGAGTTTCTCAGGACATGCAGTACAATCGAAAACTTTTAGTGCACCTATCGCTGTCATGTGGCACTTCTCTCCTTAAAAGTGGTGTAAATAAATGGATATTTTACCATTTTTAGCAAAAGAACGTTAGCTAGCTATTACTTTTCTTATTAAATTAAGTTGGAATATTATTGGCTTCAATAAGTTATGTGACAATTGTTAGCATTAAACCTCAGAATAAATGAACTTACTGACACTGCTGTGCACCTGCAAACATTGAAATATCCTGAACAGGATCAGGGTGTGATTAATAATAAAGAGTGTTCTTCTGTCTAACAGGTGAGATGGCTGACCATTTAAAAAAACAATGCAGAGATCAGTGAGAAAGAGACGGCTTGGTCCTCAACAGGATGCTGAACAGCACATTAAGTTGAGGACTGACAAGGCTGGTCTTGAAGAGCATTTTATCGACCAGTTTAAAGGTAAGTGCTTACAATGTTGTATGTTTTTAAATGAACACAAGCAAATAGTGCAAATTAAATCACAATATCTTAATTCATAATCCCAACATTGCTTCCTTTGTTCATTTTAACTCCAAAAAGTTACTTCTTACTGGCAGTATTATAATTTAAATCAAAAATCTATGCAATTATTAAAAAGCAAATGTTATATTTGGTAACATTTTCTAAACATTCCTTCATCGATAAATCCAATACTTCAAGGTTTTGTAATAAGCCACTTACAAAAGTATAACGCACGTTTTTAAAACAAAAGAAACACCATATGCCTGTTAGACATCTCCACAAAGGTCAGGCTGGGCATCATATCAATGGGCCACATGGAAGTTGAGCATGTTCATGTATAATAATACAAATAGTTACCCCAATAACTGTTTTAGTCGAAAAAAGTTATTAGTCTGAATACATAATATATAAGCATCTATAGGGACAATTGGGTTATTATTTATTATTTTTTAGTCTTCATTTTTTTACAACAGTTGTTGTGATTTAAACATATCCCTCTATATTTATATAATAATAACACTTTTTTTGATAATCATTTTAATGTCATGTGTCTCAGAAACAGGTGAATATGTAAACCTTGCATTCTAACTTCCCACATGGCTGTAGTTTATTAATAATTATTTGTATTCAAATAAATGTTTAATCTGATTTCATTCTGCTCTAGCTGGGTTAAATATGGATTAACACAGACATATTCTCTATTTTACAAACATAAGAAGGTGCTACTTGTACATTGGCATGTCACACTGTTGTCTCCTGCGTTGTCTATTGCTGCTCTTAGTCTTTTGTATAATTTTGCATGGAAAACTATGTTGGAGAAGAGCAAATCTTAGTTTTGTAGTGCTGTGAATTACTTAAATTGGCTTATTGATAGAAAGATGAAAGAAGACTGAGGGGTTCTTGCCCTTTTCTCCAAAGTTGTCTTCAATACCATTTAAAGTTAACTCTTGAGATTTGACCTCAATTCACATTGAGATCTCCCTTTTTTTAACTTGCAATATAATGGCTTCAAACTAAAAATATGTTTAAGTGAATCATGTCATAAAGATTTCTTCTTACTTTAAAGGTCGAGGTGTGTTTGCTGCTAAAGTTTTCACAAAAGGAGTGTTTGTGATTGAGTACCGGGGCAAACTTTACAACCAGGATGATGTCAACACCAAAAACTACAGTGACACAGAAGCAACGTTCCTGTTTGATCTGAAATGGGATGGGAAATGTTTGTGGTAAGTCATAATAAATGCTATTGTTTGCTGTTGTAAAAATGCACTGCTCTTGTTAGAATCTCACATAAGAATAATCAATAATAGAATCTAGGGCTGCACGATATATCGTGTCGTGACGATAATCGCGATATTCAAATCGCAGGACGTGCAATATTAAGTAGGCAAATTAACTCAAACACGTCATGTTACAATTATTTTTGCTGCTTGCTACAAAAGGAAATCTCGCGCGGCTCTCATTTCAGGGGTACTTGAGTGAATGACATGCAGGCTCTGCATGCACAGCAAACCACCAATCACAATCATTCTTGATCAGAGGCCTGTACTACGAAGCCGGATCTTCGCTTAGCGAGCTAACTTCAGGGGAAACTCTGGGTTTCCGGTCCTACGACGCTGGTTCTCTTCTTATCGGGCTAGATCTCCATGGTAACTTATGCTGACAGCTCTGGACCAGGTTCGGTTCCAGGCTAGGAGATCAACTCGGTGAAAGCACTGCCTGCTGACCAATCAGAGCTCGTTGTGCGGAGGTTAAAGCGATCAAGTCATATTACAGGAGAAAAGAAATACAGAAAAGCTGCCTTTGCAGGAAAGACGGCCGGCAAAAATCACCGACTATGTGAACGTGAACATTAATAGAATATCACCTCCCATCTTCAGAGCAATCTGACTATTATAACATTAGTGTTAAGAAAGCTTAATTAAATATCTGCCACAACATAAGTAACCGGATCAGAGTAACATTAAGTACAGTCTGTGGCATATCACATCATAATGTATCATATATCTCCTTATCTGAGTCAGCTGAGCCGTATCTGGCCGTGCAACACTCACACTGTCACATACTGTATGCAGAAGTATTATTTAAGTTGACGAAACACTCGAGACAAATGTAATTAAAGTCAGATGGTGTCTTAGATGGGGCAGAGATATCATAAACCTGTTAATGTACGCATTCAAACACTTGTTCTGTTACCAGCTGTATTGACCTTGCAGGTGCAGCTATGTGGCTTTTATCCTGGATAAAGTGTTTAAGTCATGGATGTTTAAAGTTTAACTTCTTCATATGTCTAATATTATAGTTGACTTTTCATTAATGAAGTATGACGATTGGCCAAATGTTGCTAACCTCGCCCCTTTCATGTGAACGCGCACTCAGCCGGACAGAGAAACCCTGGCTTAACGAGTTGATAACCAGCGTCGTAGGACCGCTTAGCGAGAGCGTGTTTGTTTTGGATTAGGTAAGCCGGGTAACTCAAACATATCCAGGTTATGATGAACCGGCTTCGTAGTTCAGGCCTCTGATCACAGCAGGATAACCGAGCTTGCTCAGCTTGTTGCTCTGATAACTTAAGATCCAGAAGTCCGTGACTAAAATCCTTCATCCGGTTAAATATTGTTAAAATAATAATAAAATATTTTTCTTCAATTCCTGTACTTTTTTCATATCCCAGGGGAAAGAAATATCGCAATGTCAGTTTTTTCCAATATCGTGCAGCCCTAATATAACCTGACCTTGTCTGTCTAATCTATTTTTCTTCATGATTTTCTTTTAAATGTAACTGACAATGCTCTACACTATATCCAAACCAAGTATGCAAGTTCTACTACTAACATTCAATCTCTATTTATTTAAGTCTTGATGCATCGGTTGAAGACAAGTCACTGGGTAGGCTTGTAAACGATGACCACAAAACGCCCAACTGCAAGATGAGAACCATTGTCCTTGATGGGATGCCACATCTCTGCCTGTTTGCCCTTAGAGACATCACCCCAGGGGAAGAAATATCCTACAATTATGGGGATGCAGACTGGCCTTGGCGCAAACAGGTAAACATATGACTCAAAAGTAACACGTGATTTAACACATGTTTTTGTTTCCCTCCAAATAATTATAGTACCTAATTAATTTGTTGTTCGATTAACAAGTCATTTTAGATGGTTCAGATGTGGCAAACTATACTGGTATTGGAGAATTCATCAGATTTGCTATAAGTTTGGTCTGCTACCTCTATGAGCAAGTGGGGGAGTGATACTTTAATTGATGATGTATTTAATTAAAAGCAGAACTTGACAGATTTCACCTGACAACTTCCATGCCCTTGCTTGCTTTTCAGTTAGCTAATGTTTGCAGCTCATGAATATTACATTGCATTTAGCTGAGGCTTTTATCCAAAGCGACTTACAATTGCGTTCGACCAGGAAGATACAAACTTGAAGAAAACAGAATCATATAAGTACATCAGGTTTCATAGAGCCAAACATTTCAAGTGCTACTCAACTGGCTTTAGATAAGCCAGTCCTTTATTAGTATATAAGTGCTTTGTTAGTAATTCTATCTCTCGAAGTGGAGTCTAAAGAGATGATTTTTCAGTCTGCGCCGGAAGATGTGGAGGCTATCTGCTGTCCTGATTTCAATGGGGAGCTCATTCCACCATTTTGGATCCAGGATAGCAAACCCACGTGTTTCTGCTGATGGGAACTTGGGTCCCCCTCGCAGTGCGGGTGCAGCGAGCTGTTTGGCTGATGCAGAGCGGAGTGCACGTGCTGGGGTGTACGGTTTAACCATGTCCTGGATGTAGGAAGGGCCATATCCATTTGCAGCATGGTACGCAAGTACCAGTGTCTTGAAGTGGATTCTAGCAGTTACCGGAAGCCAGTGAAGGGAGCGGAGGAGCGGCGTGGTGTGGGAACATTTAGGAAGGTTGAAGACCAGACGAGCCGCTGCATTCTGGATGAGCTGCAGAGGTCGGAGGGCACATGCAGGCAGACCAGCCAGGAGGGAGTTGCAGTAGTCTAGGTGTGAGATGACGAGAGCCTGGACCAGAACCTGCATTGCTTTCTGGGTCAGGAGGGGACGTATCCTCCTGATGTTGTAAAGCGTGTATCTGCAGCAGCGGGTTATCTCAACATAAATGTTTACTATCTTCTTAGTGTATTCTTGTTTTATCTAAGTTCCAGGTGACGAATGAGCAGTATTATCCAGAGGCAGTTGAGGAGGAGAACCCCCCCATAGAGTTGACTTCCCTCAAAACATCCACAACAGACCGTTCTTCTACCGAGGTAATTTAGTAATATAGAGGTGTCTCCACAATCTCATTATGTTGTGCCTTTCACTATGTAGTCCCCATACCAAGACAGGAACTTTCTTTTCGATCTCTTTTTCTGATACAGCTTTAATCCCGTTTCTAATTGGGTGATTTGGAACGATCTGACAGAGGAAACTGAATTGGTTTCATATTTTTAGACTACCCTTGGTGGGACTTGTTACAGACACCTGTCACACACACTTGTTTCTAGTCTTGTCCTCATGGGGCCCTCCCGTTTGGTTTTAACTTGAAGTCATTTAAAAATATTTTGGCAATACCTTTAAGTGTCTAAACTCAAGTTGTTGTGGGCATATGTTTATACTATTTGAGCATAAGCATGTTTCAAACGGTGATCGTTTACCTTAGCCTTGATGGGACTTGTTGCATAAACCTGTCACACACACTTGTTTCCAGTCTTGTCCTCATGGGGCCCTCCCGTTTGGTTATAGCTTGAAGTGATTTCTAAATATTTGTGCAACACCTTTTAGTCTCTAAACTCAAGTTGTTGGAGGCATCATTCTACACCCTCTGAGCCTGTGCATGTTTGACAGGGGTAATTTTAATGCAATCCATTGCAACCCCTTTATGATATGTTCAGACCACAGTAATGAATAATGCCAGGACTTTGCTTTGATTCAAATCTAGTTTCAGAAACAGTTTTTGATTTAGCTAACTGTGGTAACTCATGAATATTTACTATTTTCTTGGTGCATTCTTGTTTTATCTAAGTTCCAGGTGACGAATGAGCAGTATTATCCAGAGGCAGTTGAGGAGGAGAGCCCCCCCATAGAGTTGACTTCCCTCAAAACATCCACAACAGACCGTTCTTCTACCGAGGTAATTTAGTAATATAGAGGTGTCTCCACAATCTCATTATGTTGTGCCTTTCACTATGTAGTCCCCATACCAAGACAGGAACTTTCTTTTCGATCTCTTTTTCTGATACAGCTTTAATCCCGTTTCTAATTGGGTGATTTGGAACGATCTGACAGAGGAAACTGAATTGGTTTCATATTTTTAGACTAGCCTTGGTGGGACTTGTTACAGACACCTGTCACACACACTTGTTTCTAGTCTTGTCCTCATGGGGCCCTCCCGTTTGGTTTTAACTTGAAGTCATTTAAAAATATTTTGGCAATACCTTTAAGTGTCTAAACTCAAGTTGTTGTGGGCATATGTTTATACTATTTGAGCATAAGCATGTTTCAAACGGTGATCATTTACCTTAGCCTTGATGGGACTTGTTGCATAAACCTGTCACACACACTTGTTTCTAGTCTTGTCCTCATGGGGCCCTCCCGTTTGGTTATAGCTTGAAGTGATTTCTAAATATTTTGGCAATACCTTTTAGTCTCTAAACTCAAGTTGTTGGAGGCATCATTCTACACCCTCTGAGCCTGTGCATGTTTGAAAGGGGTAATTTTAATGCAATCCATTGCAACCCCTTTATGATATGTTCAGACCACAGTAATGAATAATGCCAGGACTTTGCTTTGATTCAAATCTAGTTTCAGAAACAGTTTTTGATTTAGCTAACTGTGGTAACTCATGAATATTTACTATCTTCTTAGTGCATTCTTGTTTTATCTAAGTTCCAGGTGACGAATGAGCAGTATTATCCAGAGGCAGTTGAGGAGGAGAGCCCCTCCATCGAGTTGACTTCCCTCAAAACATCCACAACAGACCGTTCTTCTACCGAGGTAATTCAGTAATATAGAGCTCTCTCCACAATCAGTTTTTGTTCTGTTAATCTACTTTTGTTCGGTAATGATTTCAAGTAATTTTAAAGATATGAAAAATATGGACAGATTTAGGCTATGTATTATATTTTGAGACCCCTGTATTAGAACATGCCGTGCAATTTGTTTTAGCCAAAGGGCTGTTGCAGAAAGACATTTTACAGAAGGCAACCTATTAATGTCAATATATTACTTATTTACTATTTTAAGGCATACTGTTTTGTGTTTATTTCTATATAGCTTTTTACTGCCAGAGGGTACTCTCTAGTGGATTATCCTGACACTGATGAAGAGGATGAAGATTTTATTCCAAACTGTGATGAAGGCAATCCGAAGCTCAGGATAACAGAAGATGTTCTGGTAGGCTCAGATACTTTGAATGCAAGTTCATTTTTTTTCTTTGCACTGTTTCAAAGGTCCTCCCTTTACAGTTGAGTGTATTGGAATGCAAACATAAATAAATAAGTATTCAATGACAAACCTTTTTTGTTTTGCAGATGGATAGAGTTCCAGATTTTTCGAGTGATGAAGGTTCAGAGTGCCCTTCGACCTCAAATTTTGAAAGAGCTCCCCTCAGGCAGAGAAGAGCCTGTTGCCGTCCAGTAAGCCACTTTTTACTCTTCCATGTTGTCACTTAAAGGGTAGCACCAACCAAAATCAACAACAGTTTCACTTATTAGAGTGCCAGGCATGCATATTGACAATGCATTTTAGGTAGTGCTTACATTTAAGTTGTAATTATGTTCAAGTTATGACAACATTTAATAGAATATTGAAATCTTAAAAATGACTTCAACTCAAAGTATTCTGAATTTCAGCCAACCCTTCCTAATATGAATTAATGATAACAAGTGTAGTCAGTTCAAGCTATAATAAACAATAATTTTGAGGGCGAGTATTAACTATGTTTTTTTATTCTCAAGATTCAAACGGATCTTGCAGGGTCAGATGTATCTACGGCAGATAGCGAAGAAGAATACGTTCCAAGTCCCAGAGAAAGAGAAAGCACAGACAGTGAGGGCAACATTGAAATACCAATTGCCAAGAAGTCCAGTCAGTCATCCAGGGAAAGCAAAAACATTTCACATTGCAGAGCAGTAACTAAAGGGAACATGGAGCAGTCACATACAACAAACAAAACAAGTGACTCAATGCCCCCTGATAACGAGCCGGCCGTATTTGTGAATGCAGTAATGAAGACAGAGGATGGATCAAGAAAATATAATAAAAAAGACCACTGCTATTATTGTGAACTACAAGTTCAAAAAATGTCCAGACACCTGGTACGTAAACACAACGATAAAGTAGAAGTTGGAAAAGCAATGAGTTTCCCAATAAAGTCCAAGGAAAGACGACTGCAATTAGATTTCATCAGAAATAAAGGGAAGTTTGCACACAACAGTCAAGTTTTGGAAGACGGAGAAGGAAAACTTATTCCGTACAAGCAACCCCGCAGAAATACCGATGGAAAAGAATTTATGCATTGTATCTATTGCTATGGTTTGTTTTCAAGGAAGGTTTTGTGGCGCCATTTTCAATCCTGCAAATTCAAACCTGAAGGTAATAGATCTAAAGGCAGATCAAGAGTCCAAGCATTATGTGCTTTTGCTGAACCAGCTCCAGATGGATTTAGTGACGCATACTGGAAGTTCTTAAGTGATATGCATCAAGACAAGATTACGATTGCTGTGAAGGAAGACAGATTTATTCTACAGTTTGGTTACAGATTGTTTAAGAAAAATGAGAGGGTAACCAGCCAACTTCAACACATCCGACAAAAACTGAGGGAGCTGGGTCGACTGTTGCTGGCAGCTAAAGAAGTTACGACTGTGAAGAAGACAATCAAAGAACTTATTAAGCCTGACAGGTATGGTGATGTTGTAAATGCTGCAAGATGCCTCGCTGGTTTTAGTGATGACACTGGCAAATATCAACGTCCATCTCTTGCCCGCAAAGTTGGGCACAGCTTGCTTTCATTGGCCATGTTCCTCAAGTCTGAAGGGATGAAGTCCAACGATAAAGAAACTGCCAACGATGCTGAGGAATTTGCGCAGCTATACAAAGAAAGTTGGAAATTTGACATTGCAAGCCAAGCGCTAACTCAACTTGAACAGTCCAAGTGGAACTCCTCAACTCCTTCCATTCACAAAAGACGTCCAACATCTTCATTCTCATTTATCTGAGAAACAGCTTGAATGCGTGAAGGACCTAAAAGAAGAGGTATCGCCGTCTAACTGGAAAGACTTGGCCAAAGTCACCCTGGCTCAAGTGATCCTCTTCAACCGCCGGAGAGAAGGAGAAGTATCCAGAATGGCCGTTTCAGCGTATTTATCCAGAGACTTATCGGAAACGCATGAGGATGTAAACTTGGCACTAACAACACTAGAGCAGAAGCTTTGCAACCATTTTGTCCGTATAACCATAGTTGGAAAGAGAGGAAGAAAAGTTCCAGTACTCCTCACCCCGCTGATGAGGGAATCACTTGACACTCTGATTCAAAAGCGAGAAGAATGTGGGGTACTCAAAGAAAACGTCTTCTTGTTTGCGTTGCCAAATTCTGTCCATCACCTCAGGGGTTCTGATTGCATGAGGCAGTTTGTGCATGAATGTAAAGATATCAAGAATCCAAAAGCGCTGACCTCAACGAAACTCAGGAAACACATTGCTACTCTTTCAACCGTTCTGAATCTCAAGACAACAGAACTTGACCAGTTAGCAGATTTCCTTGGGCATAACATTGAAGTCCACCGAAAGCACTACCGCCTTCCAGAAGGAACCCTCCAGCTTGCTAAAATAAGCAAGGTTCTGCTGGCATTGGAACAGGGACGAATAGGCGAATACAAAGGGATGAATCTGGATGAGATCCACATTGATGTGAACGGTATAATATCCAATATATATTTATATTTTAAATACAATTTAAAACGGGACATCATTGTCAACCTTTTTAAATCAAACTCTTTCAGAATATGATTTACATACATTTCGTTTTTGGAGTTTGTTTTTAAAATGTAACTACAATATTTTATTCCAACTATTTGTATCCTTAGGTGAGCTGTTTATGTATTACTTCTCCAATCAGTTGATATTCATAGGTATATCACAAATGTTCAGCTTTTCAACTTATTAGTTCATTTTCTATCATTTCAGAAACTGTTGACATGGATGGCTGTTACCAAGAGGACATGGAAGGTATGTTAAGCCATTATAACAAAACACACAACATAACAACACACACCATTTAATGCAGAAGCAGTCCACTGCAGTGCATTACCTGACGGCTAGTCGAATACGGCATTTATCATTTGAAACTTGAGAATTGATTTGACATAAACAAATATGGGGTTGCCGTATTAAAAACCTGCCATCTCTGGGTTTTGCACATAGACATATTATATACGAACCAAGTCCGTGTTTCGCTGCATTCCTTGATTTCCAGTTATAACGCCGGACTCCGCCGCCCGGAGCTAACGGAGCCGCAGGTGGCTAGCTCCGTCCGCCGGGACGCACAGCACGACATTTTAATTGTCTGGTATTTGTAACAACATTCCCTAAAAGGCATAATCACCACAAAAACGGCTAAAGGGTCAAGTACAGTAACTACAACTAGCTAACGTTGTAGCCTAGCAGAGTGGACAAGTTGCTGTTAGCTGACAGTGAGGCACGTACCTGTCCATCAACGTGACCACGCCCTAATTTATGCAATAACTTTAAGACCTAATATAAATAAAAGGGTTGCGTTATAAAACAATTCACTCAACAATTAATAATCTTTAAGGTGGAATCTAACTATATCCCGAATAATTTGTATTGCATCCAGGGGTAGAAACATGTTTATTTCTGCTGTAAAGTTGGGCATTTTAACATAGGGGTCTATGGAAATTGCTCCTTTCTGCAGTCATCCCCCATCGGCCAATAGATTAACTGCATTTTGTGGCTCTTCCTTATTGGCCTCCCGGCTCTGCCCCAGAGTTTGCCGCTTGGTTTTGCACTACTATTTTGAGGGCTAGTCTGAGTCTGAAAAAGGAGGGAGGATTATATCCTTCATAGTTGACCACTATATCATGGAACAATGTAAGCTAAATCAAGATGAAAAAGTCATGTTTGATAAACCAAATGGTCTTGATCATGGCAATGTGATTGCTTTCACAATGACAGAAGATAATATGCATGATATTTATCCTAATTTGTCCTCTTTTACTGACAGCTACTGCATATTTTGAGTCCATATCTCTTGTCTGTAAAAACGATTTTCTGTATCTAGATGCCAGTATGCAGGAAGCTGAAGAGTCTGAAGGTGAGGCCAGCATGTCATCCCTTCAAGATGGTACAAGAAAGGTCCTGACGAAACACCAGAAGTCGGCTAAAAAGAGAGGTATATATTCATGCTAGAAATTCATTTAATGTATTCTCTAACAGTGCCTCAAGTTTAGCTATGTCACTGATCACCATGATGTTCACTTGAAAAGTACAAAAATGCATTTACTCATCAGAAAATAGCAAGATGGTCTCAATATAAATGTTGGTAAAAAAAAACTAAATTGAGTACTTCATGTTAGCACTGTAACTAAATATGCTGAATATATAGAAACCATAACCAATGAATCAAAACTCAAACCAAATAAAGATACTACTATATTTTGATTATAAGTAAAGGAACATCTGACATTACCAATCAAGCTATACTTCTTATTATAAAACAATAATTATGTCATGGGGTTAACAAATAACTAGCACCAACAATGACAATGATCTTGATCCAAAGTCTTTTACAAACAACTACTTCATATTTAAAGTCTCCGTGTCTCTCTTTAATATATTTCTAATCAAATGTTTTCTTTATCCAGATGCCGTAATACAAGACACTGAAGAGTCGGAAGGTGAGGCCAGCATGTCATCCCTTCAAGATAGTACAAGAAAGGTCCTGACAAAACACCAGAAGTCGGCTAAAAAAAGAGGTATATATTCATGCTAGAAATTTATTTAATTTATTCTCTGACAGTGCCTCATCAAGTCTAGCTATGACAGTGATCACCATGATGTTCACTTTTTAGAAAGAGTTACCTGAAACCATAACCAAATTAATCAAAACTCAAACCAAATAAAGATACTACTATATTTTGATTATAAGTAAAGGACCATCTGACATTATCAATCAAGCTATATTTACTATTAGAAAACAATAATTCTGCCATGGGGTTAACAAATAACTAGCACCAACAATGATCTTGATCCAAAGACTTTTCCAAACAACTACTTCATATTTAAAGTCTCCGTGTCTCTCTTTAATATATTTCTAATCAAATGTTTTCTTTATCCAGATGCCGTAATACAAGACACTGAAGAGTCTGAGGTGAGGCCAGCATGTCATCCCTTCAAGATAGTACAAGAAAGGTCCTGACGAAACACCAGAAGTCGGCTAAAAAGAGAGGTGAGATGAAAAGGGACTACAATGAGGGTTAGATTGTTTCCCTGTTTAATAGGTTGAAAAGAGGATAACGCAGAGTGATGAATCAGCAATGACCGTTTAAATAAATCCCTTTTTTATACAGTTTGACAAATCAAACATTTCATGAGAAATACCTTTTATTTTCTAATTCTGATAACAATACTGTAAAGTTTAAACCATATGACATATATTCATGCTAGCAATTTATTTAATTTATTCTCTGACAGTGCCTCATCAATTCTTGCTATGGATCAATGAATGTGAGACGTGTTCTGGAAGTAATATAGTCTGTGTTTACATTAGCATCGCTAACACTCAGAGCTAACCTGTACTGGAGAGAGTATGTGTAAAGAAGCAGGAAATAAAAAGAAACTCACCTTGTGGTAAACCTCAGAGAGATTCATAACTGTATGATACTGAGTCTTAGGCTTCTTAAACCTATAACATGTTCTTTAATGTCCACCTAGGGAAAGAAATGGTTGTGAAGCGCATCTGGACATCTGAGGAAATTGCTGCTGTGGAACGACACTTGAGAAGATGGATATTTATGAATCAGGTTCCAGGAAAAGAGGCCTGTGAGGATTGCATCTCTGCCGAACCACAAGCCCTATCAAATAGGGACTGGAGAGCTGTTAAATATTACATCAAAAATAGAATATCTGCTCTCCGAAGGAAGTTGGTATGAAACCATTTGAAAATATTTTCAATGCTAGGCTGATGTTAGGCCTTTTTTTTTGTCTTCGGATATGTTCTGAAGTTGGAAATTTTTTTGTTTAAACAATACAGAAAAACATAAGGAAATTGGTATAAAACCATTGCAAAATACTTTCAATGTTAGGCTGATGTTAGGCCTTTTTTTTGTCTTCGGATATGTTCTGAAGTTGGACATTTTTTTGTTTAAACAATACAGAAAAACATAAGGAAATTGGTATAAAACCATTGCAAAATACTTTCAATGTTAGGCTGATGTTAGGCCTTTTTTTTGTCTTCGGATATGTTCTGAAGTTGGACATTTTTTTGTTTAAACAATACAGAAAAACATAAGGAAATTGGTATAAAACCATTGCAAAATACTTTCAATGTTAGGCTGATGTTAGGCCTTTTTTTTGTCTTCGGATATGTTCTGAAGTTGGACATTTTTTTGTTTAAACAATACAGAAAAACATAAGGAAATTGGTATAAAACCATTGCAAAATACTTTCAATGTTAGGCTGATGTTAGGCCTTTTTTTTGTCTTCGGATATGTTCTGAAGTTGGACATCTTTTTGTTTAAACAATACAGAAAAACATAAGGAAATTGGTATAAAACCATTGCAAAATACTTTCAATGTTAGGCTGATGTTAGGCCTTTTTTTGTTGTCTTCGGATATGTTCTGAAGTTGTACATTTTGCGCAAACAATACAGAAAAACATAATAATTTTGACATAAATGTTTATTGCATTAAAAGAATGTTGTAGAGAGTTTATATTAATTATTATTATTAATAATTAGTGTTGGGTATGTTTCCTAGCTACTACTTCTCCCATTCACAAATCCGAAACCAAATAAAAAAATCTATTAATATGTAACGAATATATTCCATTTCAGAGCAGAAGAAATAGCCTTCAAGGGTCCAACTCTGCACATACATCATTCAGCAGGGCACAGTGAAGCTCAAACATTCAACTGTATGAACAAGCAATACTTTGAAATGCAAAAGTGTGTGTGGTTGTGTACAAGAGTCTCTTTAATCAATTTTTTCAATTCAATTCTAGCGTCAAATTCGTGTGACACGTTCTCGCGGTAGCTAATCAGCGGTGAGGATCTCAGCCTGACGCTGTATCAGAAAACCTCAGCCGTTAGCTGTTAGCACTCAGAGCTCACAGCTCCTCATATCTGTTCAGAAACTGGACAAAAGTTAAACATGAACAAAACACAGACTGTCTGTGTCATGGCGAATACAGCCGCTGTTGTATCTGTGCCTGTATCATGTTGTTGTGAGTCCGGATGGAGCATATACAACGTTTGTTTAGCCTGGTCGATCCGATCTCCATTAAAAAAATACGCATTTTAAAAGGTTTTTCGCCTGCCGTCTTGTCTGCAGACTTGCATTAATTCATGGTTTTTACTAACCGGTATCAGTATGTTGTTTCTTCGGCATCATTTTGAAACGTGTATTACAATTAAATCACGGTAAGTTCATGGGTATAAGCCCCACCCCCTCTCCAGCACGTCCTGTTTGAATGACAGAAGTAAACACAGCTGACAGCCACGGTGAAATTAGAGCGATGCAAATATTTGCATCGCGTCCGGTGTGAACGCAGCATAATGCAGTTCAGATACAAGACCACTGTTCTGATGCCTTTAAAGCAACTTTGAGATGTTAACAGTGCGCGGGGCACAAAGGCCATGGTGGCTGTAGCACGTACAATTATTTTCGGGGCATCACGGCCAGACCGAGGGGCAACAACGGCCATGGCCATTGTGGTCGCCGTGAAATTCCTAACCTGGTAACAAGGAAAGTCCATCCAACTCAATAATGTGTCTAGTAACTCTGATCCCTTCCAAGATATGTAAACTAGAAATATGTGTGTGTCTGATCCCTTCCAAGATATAAAAACTAGAAATATGTGTGTGTGTGTGTATAATGGACCTCATAAGTGCTGACCGCTAGAAACTGAGCCCCACTAAGTGGGTACAAAACTAGCGTGATGACAACAGCTTGGAATTATGTTTATTTCAAGTGGTTTTTGTGATTCTAATTTTTTTTCTATATTGCCAGATTTTTAACGGAGGTCTAGTATAGTTGGAAAGGGTGGACCCCACAATTGGGTAAAATCAGTTCGGGCCCCACAATTGAGTTGCACAAGGATGTGTGTGTGTGTGTGATCTTGAAGTGTGCGTGTGTATGGAGTATCATCTATTTTCTGTGTGTGTATTTCTTTTTATGATATATTGAATTGTGTGTAGTGTTGTGCCTGTATTTATCTTGAAGTGTGTGTTTGCAGGTGTGTGATCATGTGTTATTTCAGTGTGAGTGTGTATTTGGGTGACATGTTACCTTGGACTGTGTGAGTGTGTGTTTTTATCTTGTGTGTGTGTGTGTGTGTGTGTGTGTGTGTGTGTGTGTGTGTGTGTGTGTGTGTTACCTTGGGCTAGCGGGCATGCCTTTGTTCTTTGCCTTCTCACTTTCTCCCATCTTATCCATCCATGTGCCGCAGTTGAAGAGGTTTCCTCCGCTCACAAATCCGGAATCTGGATCCACCTTCGCCTCCACGTTGAACCCTGGAAATAAGATTCATGTATTTGATGAAACACCCCGGCTGCTACCGCAGGATAAACCATGTATAATGCAGTAGCAATGTTTTTTTTCTATCTACCTTCATCTTTCATGTGCATGTCTATCTTGGGTCCAGCGTTTCTCTCTCTGAAGGAAATTCCCTGTAGGTGGCGCTGCAGAGCCTCCTGGATCACATCATACAGAGGCTGCTCCTACACACACACACACACACACACACACACACACACACACACACACACACACACACACACACACACACACACACACACACACACACACACACACACACACACACACACACACACACACACACACACACACACACACACACACACACACACACACACACACACACACACACACACACACACACACACACACACACAATATATATGGAAAGTGATGTGCTGCTGACCTTTAACCTGTTAAGCCCCAAGGTCCCCGCCGGCGGGTACTTCTTTTTTTTTTTTTTCACGACACTGTGTCTCAGGGGATCTTAATATTTAAGAACCTATTAATGTATTATACCAGATTAACGGGAATAATCTCAGCTAACTGACGATACAAACCAATTTTACCAAAACAAAACACAAGTCTCATAAGAAGCATCTAAATGACCCCTGAGCGAAAAATGCTAACGCACTTTGGCACAGAACTCAAGATAAAAGATATCCTTATTACTTATTGTAGCTGCACATACAAGATATCCGATTAAAGCTGAGGTTCCACAGATTATTTAGGTATATATATCACCACTGAGTGATCCAAACTCTTGACAGGGGAAGCAAACACAGACATCACAACACGTACCTTTACGGAGCTTTTACGGGAGATCGTTTCACCGTAGCTGTCAATCTGATCAAAAGACGTGTTCAATGGCATTAAAACGAGAAAAAACGCAGCTGAATCGGTTAATCCATAGGTTGATAATGTTTCTGGGTAATATTTTTTTAATTTATAATCCATAATTCAATTTTTATGTAAAAATCGGAGAGTAAAAGTTAGCTGCTAATGGTAGCCACCAGAGTTATCGCAGCTTCCGGTCTTAGCTATGCGGCAGTCTCACACACATTACCGAATAAGGAGTATGTGGGAGTTTCCCTCGATTCCACTGGCTCTGACGGTTAGAAAGAGATGTCAATCAGCAAAATCGACCAAGGGGGGCCAGAGATAGGTCAAATCCACCCAAATGACCCCAGAAGTGTTTTTTTTTTTCTAAACCTCTCTAAAAAGGTCAAATTTCACTTGATTTGCATCAATCTTGATACAGGGTACTTATTATATGTTGTAGTTTGGATTCCTAAACTGTCTACCATCCCATCATTCAAGGGTGGTTTTCACTATAAGTAATTTTTTTTTTTTGACGGACACAATAATTTACATTTTTTTTACTGTGTTCAATCTGAATTTACTTTAAAATAAAAACATCTATATTGATTCTGACACTTCTACATCCAACTTAAAGGTGTGACCTTGCTTTGAGGAAAAAGATTATTAATTTAACACTTTTAGAAGGGAAGATATGGTCATTTGTTCTGGGAATGTCATTTTCGAGCCCGAGACCTGAAAAACAGGCTCGGGGCTTAACAGGTTAACTGTGTGTGTGTTTGTCAGTTGTACATACCACTTCTCCAGGGGTCAGAGGTTCAGAGTCATCAGTAGGGTACATGCGTGTTACAGGGCACTGAAGGATTTCATGCCCCTGAGGAACGTGGGAAGTGTAGTCCTGAAGAAAGCACAAAGGAGTTTAAAGTTTATAAATAAGTACATTATTAAAAGACAATATAAGATCATACTGTATGTGTATGTAGAAATACATTACTTTTCTTTATTTATTGTAGGTGAACAAACATTTAATATAGTTAGGAATAACTTTAGAGGGGATTGCTTGCTTGTTGAAATTGAAATGTATTTAGACCTCCTTCTTTACATCAGCCATATATTATACCATATTACTACCTGAATGCACTGCAGCCACCACCACACAGCATCACGGCAGTTGAAGCGAGCAAAGCGACCCTCACCCAGCAGATTGGGGATCAAACCGTGACGCAACGTGCCCGCAAATGCCAGGATGATGTTGCTATGGAGACCAGGAGACAGAATGGTATATTTTAGAGTTAAGTTACTGAAGGACAGGGCAATGAAGTAGCATTAAGAGACCAAAACGTGTATGACTGTTACCCAGAATAGCACAGTTGACACACACACACACACACACACACACACACACACACACACACACGCGCACACTTTATTAAACTGTTTCAAATAATTTCTAGTATCAACCAATTGGTCTATAGACATTACTACAATTCTAATAGTTGTTGAACTAGTGACAGGTTTTCTGAAACCGAGCTTATGAACAACAGAGTAAAGGTCGCTGGTTAAGCCAGGATCAATATATTTGTTGAAGTTTTTATTGTGTGCATAATAAATGTGTTAAATGAATTGAGCAATTTGTTTAAGAAGTATAATGTTGCAATCTCTTTAAGATCAGTAATTGCAGTTCGAAGATAGATGTTGTTTTCCAAGGGCCTCTCCTTCACAGGCCCACACAATAAATCATGAGACTTCCAAATCCTAACAGACAGAGATCAGTATCACTTTGTGTTGCAAGCCAAATCCATGAAGGGGTTCTACTTGGCCCAATTTAAATACCACAAAGAGAGTATTAACCCAGCTGAAGCTAAATGTCAAATGTCTTTCATTAATGAACAAGTTTTATGATTTTTTAAAACAAATTCCAGTCTGGCTTCCTTCGAGTTTAGTCTAGAGCAACACCCGCACGCACGCACGCACACACACACACACACACACACACACACACACACACACACACACACACACACACACACACACACACACACACACACACACACACACACACACACACACACACACACACACACACACACACACACACACACACACACACACACACACACACACACACACACACACACACACACACACACACACACACACACACACACACACACACACACACACACACACACACACACACACACACACACACACACACACACACACACACACACACACACACACACACACACACACACACACACACACACACACACACCGAGCCTCGATGTGTCTCCCAGTGAGCAGCACCAGTCCTCTGAGGGCGATGAAAGTGTCTCGGCCCCAGCACCGGAAAATCCCAGAGGAGAAATGAGGCAGACCTGAAGGATGAGTCAAATCGGCCAATGAGCATCCACCTCATCTACAGTATTTATGTTTATTTCATTTCACCTTCATCTCCATAAGATAATGAGCTCATTCTTCGATTCAATACACACTTTTATTAATAATAATTCATAATAATTGTAACTTTATCTACAGAGACACCATTAAGCGTCTGTTGCTATGCTACCTGCAGCCAATGAGACGCAGCACTGCTCCTTCTGGCCTGTGACTGGACTGACGCGGTAGGGAACGTTGTCAAGTTTCATAGAAAGGGGAGGGAGGGCAGGCAGGTCTCCAACGCCACACATCTGAACGGACCCCAGTGCCAGGTAACGCACGAAGCTGGAGCCATTCTGGACGAAACTGTTTGAACAAAGAGAGAGAATATAAGCAGCTGAAGGGAGACAGGAAGTGGGGTTGTCCAACATGTCTCTTAACTGCAAAAACTGTTTTAGAATAGTGCCACTACGGTGGCCGGCAGGTGCAAACCTGTTACACTTCCATTAAGGGAAAAGTGCGATTTATGCAACGCTTTTAGTAACCGCTGCGCATGGATCGTCAAGTTGGTGAAGATGTGCTTTTATTTGCCTGTGTTTTGAAAGTGCAGCACTTTCTCCTAATGGAAGTGTTTTGGCCCATTACACCGCGTTTGCACCTGTCGGCCCCAGTAATATCAGATCCTAACGAAGCATATTTCCTGTTTCCTACCTGGACATGAGTTTCTGAGATGCATCCAGAGCGGTAGTGTAGGTGGACACCAGTATGGCATCAAAGTAACAGGGGATGAGGTAGCGTGGGATGTGTTTCAGGTAGTTAAACATGGCTGCCAACCACTGACCAATCTGCACACACACAATGTACACACATCAGAAGAAGGTAAGAGCTGGACTTAAACTAGAGGCATGTAGTTTAGTGCATGAGCACACATTTTTTTACAGATATGCAACTCGAAGATTATTTGCATCCTGTCTATAATCATACTGTTCTACCCTGCATAGCGAGTAGCTTACAGTGACAGGAGGGTTGACAAGTTGTTTTAAAGGCACAGCTCATCTAATTAAGACATATTTTGTCACTTACATTTTTTACTTAAATAGTGGTGTCTTGCCATGCAAAAAAATAGTTTTTAAGACACTCAAAGCTTTGTCAATAAAAAGAAAAATCACCATTAAAATCAATGTTCAGGCTAAGATGACATAGCAGCAGAAGTATGAGAACAGATGCATAGTGCAGTATAGTATAGCTTTAAAAAATTGATAATTTTGTTTTTTTTAATTATTATTATTATTATAATATTTGCGAATTAGTTAAAGGTGGGATAGGTACGTTTGAGAAACCGGCTCGAGATACACTTTTTGTTATATTCATTGGAATGCTCTTAACATCCCGATAGAAATGAATAAATTAAGTGCTTTGACAAAAAATAGATTAAAAAAATTCATCTGTGGAAGCTGTATACTGTAAAAAGCACGACCAATCATTTATAAAGGGATATACGCTCAAAAAATGGCGTACGCCAGTCTCTACGCAATGTTTGAGATTTATAAAATACTAACTTGACGGGAAAACGTGCGGTCCTCCACGCAAACTCTAACCCATGCGTACGCACTAAGCACAAAAACGGGAGAGACGAGAAACAGCGACACCGTTGGCAGAAGGAAGAATGGAGAGAAATATGTGGAAATAATACCATAAATAAAATGTTACCTCTCATTTATCATATATGAAGAATTCATTTTTCAAACATTGATCAAAGCCAATCTTAAAATTATTGTTTGAGACTCCTCAGTGCACACAAAAACATAACTTGGAGAAATAAATAAATACGGATATGTTATTTAAAACCACCTTGAATATGTTGTGTTAATGTTATGAAATGTTTTCTCATAAATGGTGCGGTAAGCAGGAGGACAGAATTACGTCTAAATTGACGCCGTTTTGCATTTCTATAGGTTGTACGAGCATGGTTTTATATACTATCATGTTTAATCATGTTTTATGCCGTTTGCTAAGACTTGATAAGTCGCTCATAAAACACAGGAGGTATGGAAACTAAGAGCACAATATGTGGTCAATTGTACAGCTAATATAACACAACACATTAGTTGTATTTCCTTTAACTGGTGGATATAGAGTTGATGCGGAGGGGGGGGGGTTGAGATTCACAGGCTGCAGTGAAGACGCTGCGCAAAGCTGATCGACGGCTGGGACACAAACCACCAAATACAAATACATGATTCAGATCCAGTCGTCATGACTCCACTCCGGACGGATTCCCCGATCATTTCTTACAGTTTCTCATCAAGTGGGGGTCTCCTGTCCCCGGTATAAACACACTGCCTGAGGAAGGCTATGTGTCTTTTTTTTGTCATGAATATTTTTCGGACCACTTATTTATTTTGGTGACGATCTGACCTCCATGCTGCTACTCTGTTTCAAAATGCATCCACAGAACAATATGATTTATCTCCACCTCCCCAAAATAACCAAAATCTGACATGGTGTGAGATGTCTTTTTTAGCTGTTCTGTCGTCATTTCCTGCGATCTTCTTCATAAAGTCAGTCAAAATGAATGAATGAAAGGGCATTTCTTTGACTATTTATAGGCAAATATGGGTGTTACTTGAACCCCGCAAAAGCTGCAACGCATTTCGAGTCGATTTTGATTTATAAAGGGAAACCGGCGTAGGAAGTGCTGTACACACTTTCCTCTCCTCGCCGGTACGCAATGTTTGGTGAATCGGAAAATGTCGGAACATTTCTGTACCTATTTTTTGGATTTCTACTACGTAAGCAACCTTCCCACGTGAATCCTACGCACAGCGTTATAAATGAGGCCCCTGAGCCGGCCCGGCTAAAATAACTGGATGGCCTACCTGCCTGTCAGCCTTCCATCTGCGCACAAACTTATCTCGTGCCTTCATTGGTCATGTGGTCGTTCGTGTGTGTTGGAGGAGGAGCTCTGTAAGGAAGTGGCAGATTTTTTCCGGCTGTGTATTTTCCAATTCTAGCGCACTCGAGTTGGTTTCTCCAAAATTACCTACCCCACCTTTAAGTCTTGTAAATACTGTTCTCTACACCTTCATTGTGCTCAACTCTCATGAGATAAAATCAAAGACGGATTCCTCAAAACCTGAACACTTAAAACCAAATGTATCTGGAGGGCTGAATACCAGAAGAGACAAATGAAATGTGTCTTTTTGTATTGGTGGCCCTGTAGGCTGCTCACCTGTTGCAGTTGTCCCTCTCTGCGTGTCAGTCTGTTGGCGACAAAGTCTATGAGCCAGTCCCCTTGTCTGAGGTTGCCACACACAGGATGGCCCAGGTCATTGTTGGCACGGATGTCAGCCAGCACTGATATCAGACCTGAAGCGACAAAATCAACTGACCTCAGGCCCTGTGTCCACACGGAATATGATTCTGGCAGACAGTCACTTCTCCCACTTTTTTATTTTTTTCAATTACAATCACCGCTTTTAGAGGACAGACTGCCTTTTATCTATACGTATGTTCAGGCTACTTTATTTTTGTTCAAGATTTCAGCATGAACACCAAATAGAAGATCCATAGAGCGAAAAGGATGGTGAGTGTTGATAAAAGTACAACACTCGCCAACAGCTAGTGTCTTTGTTAAGATTTGTCAACCGTATGTCGGACACATGGGGCTTAAAAACTACATTCTACTCTAGCCTCTATAGTTAACTCCCCAGCGCATATCTGAAAAGTATAAATATTTTAACTTCAAAGCATTCGGAACGGCCCACAAAGAAAGCGGGACGTTATAATACAGCTACTTAACTTTACTACCTTGGGTGTGTAGTTGTCTAATATGTATTTTATAAAGGTGTACTTGCCTTTTTATATAATATGTTATTGTACTTAGCACATCCTGATTTGAGGAAATATTATAGTTTATTATAGTACACTGTAAACTATATTAGAACACCGTATAGTGTCTCAATTTGAAACTGTGTGTAACTACCTTGTAGTCCAGCATATTTGAGGCTCTCCCATCCTGGGATCCCGTAGCAGCCTCCACCATCTTCCTGTTCCTCAGCGTCACAGCGGAAAAGCAGGATGTTCAGGTCGGCTAACGTCAGCCTGGACATCAGTCTGTGGAACACGTTTAACACCAACGAGTGTCATCATCTTTGTCATTCCACACCTCTTATGTACACTCAAGCTGTCCCATTCCATAAAAGGGAAATTTACTAGATGTCTTGTTTAATACACATTTATAAAAAGTAAGCACAGCAGTGTAATGAAAAAAATGATATAACAAGCAGACATATGGTTTTTAATTCCTTGTTTTCCTCTCCTTGTCCAAATATGGTGCCTACATTTCCCATAATGCAACTCAATGACAGTAGCAGTTGCTTGTAGCAAGACTTACAATAAATCCGCTGAACTTCACACCTCCAGAGTTTTAATTCTTCTTAAAGCCAACCGACACTAGCTCGAGTGACACTTGAGGAAATTCAATCAGAGTTTCTGAGACACTCAAGACTTCATGCAACCTTTGGCACATGTGAATAACTCTACAACATCTGTAGACAAAGTTTGACATGTGAAGTTGAGTCACTGTTTGCCTCTAAACCTTCATAACAAATGTTAGAGTTGTTAAAGATAGTTAAGGCGGGTTTAACCTTACTCTGTTCATACCATAAGAAAATATTTACAGTGAGTGACGTGTGGACATTTTACTCACTGTGCCAGGGGTTTGGTCAGAATCTCTGGCAGGTGTTCATCTGCTACACTGCCTCTCCTGTATTTTGGGCTGAACTGAGTCAGATAAAATCTCAGCACCCCCACCAGCTTCTGGGCCTTGGGGTCCAAACTAACCCTGTGAGGAAAAGAGGGAGTGACACAGAAAACCTTGAATTAAAAAGGATTTCATTGCTAACAAACTAATGTTAAAGCTTTCAAAAAACAATGAAATAGTGATAAATGTGCCTTGTAATGTTTGAATGATGATGCAAATACACAGTCCTTATTTCCCTTCAGTGCTGAGGTTTACCTGAAGGCGATGACGCTGCCAGGTGTCAAATTCTGAAAGGTGATTTCCTCCATAAACTCTGATATACCTTTAGAAGTCACTCCAGCTTGCTTAACCAATGTACTCTCCTGTAACTACATATATATACTGAATGTTATAATAGTTTAAATGATCTCATTTATATCAATAATACTCAGAATTACAGTGATTCCAAAAATGATCAATATTTACCAATATATGCTCCTTTATTTCCACAGTGTACTCTGGCATGCCGTTGATGTATTTGTCATCCTTCTTATAACTCCCAGCATGCCTTTCCACTGTCCTGGCCTCCAGCACCACTTCCTCTATTTTTCCTAGAGAGAGAGAGACAAAGAGAGGGGGATAGATTATCATAAAAAGATGCAACAACGTAGTTAGATATAAAAGTTGGAGATTTGTTATAGACAGGTGATAATGTAATTTCCATACCAGGTATGAACATGGGTGGGATGTTCATGTCATATTTGTGTGTTTGGGGGTTCCAGAAGGCCGTCCTGCACACGGCCACCACAGACTGGTGTGTGCTGGGACAGTGGCGAGTCACTGCAACAACATCTGCATCCACCTGGTCCACAAACACCTGCAGGACCAGATGAGATCAATGGATATGATACACATTTAATTTTTCCTTATTATATCAACACACATACAAAGTTCATTATGGGTTAAGTATAACCTTTTTTTTTTTTTTATAAATACTTGTACTCGTTCCTTTATTGAAGTGATAGTGTGTAAGGAGGAGGTAGAGGGGATGACTTGCAGCAAAGGGTCTGCAATGGCATCCAAGGTTTCCTTTTGCCACTATAGAGCGGGGTTGACGACACGCAATCCAAAGCAATAAGCAGCCGAAGGTTTTCAGTCAAAAAAATGTAATTTATTAACAAAAAAGTATTGACTTAAATAGTCTCAAAATAGCAAATCTAAATCAATATTTCGGCGACATACTTTCCTATATAAACTATAATTTGCAGTCCAATTTGCAACACTAATCTCTGTTTACAATTTCCGGTCGAAAGACTGTTCCGCTCCCCGTCTCATCAGGTCTCAGAGCACCGCGGCTGTCCTCAATTACCTCACTTAAATAAAAACCGGAAGGTACAAGGAAACAGATCATATTTACGATTTAAAATAAACAATCATTTCATCAAAAGATATTCACCATGGCAATATAAATCCTTTTCCATCATTAATTCATTTATCAAACTATGAAGCTAAATAATAACGTTGACTTCATTGTGGCTCTAACAGGGTCCTAGGCTCGAATTCGAACCCGAGCTCTACCGCAGCATGTATTATTTGAGCATATTCCTATCTATTAGTATATTAGTATATTATATATAATATATTAGTATGTATATTACTATATCAATATTCTAATATTCAAACATAAGACGTTGCATATTTTGTTAAAAGAATGTTCTTTCACGGTAGGAATTATTTAAGGAGGCCTTGTTTTCATTAGAGGCCAAAATATGTTTATGACTATTCTAAGAATCAGTTAGACAGTTGTTTACCAGGTCTCTGCTCATTATATTTCCATCACATTATGGATGTACCTATATCAGGGTCTACGTAAATCCTGAGTGCTAATGCCTAGCAAGCTCGTAACTAAACCTTTCCTTATGTGTGGCAAACTTATATCTGGAGAAATGTGTGGGTGCCTTCCTGTCAGGCTGAAAGTTAATCTCCTCTCTGCTGCAGCTGCATCCAGCCACCTGGTGTTCGGTGTAGGTGTTTAGGGTGAAAGGTGTACATCCAGTTTGTGATGGTGTCGAGGACAATAACCATAATCTTCCAAAATGTCTCTCTTCCTAGTCATCGGGCCATTCTGAAAGTCCCAAATGATTTCCCCTAATGGTGCCACTAGTCACGTCCTAGGCGTCACAGCCACACTGTGAGGTCAGTTCTGAACCTGCCCAGTACCGCCTTAATCATTCCCATGTGTTACAGATGTCTTCCTGCATTCAGCTATGGACTGGTTATACATTCCTGGGGTTGGAAGAGGAAGTCAGTGGCTCTTGGTTGGAGGAGCAGGCAGCATTTTTTGTTAAAAGTTATTTGTTTAATAGATTATGCTTGGACTCTAGAGCATTTCTATTTGCTTTTTATATAATTAACCTATTTTTTCATTTTATTTTATTACCAGTCCTTAAAATGCTATATACTGTGCATAAATAAAATCCCTATTTTTCTCCCCTCTCTCAGAGCTCTGAGAGTGGTTCATACCTGGATGAAGCCTTGTGAGGCCAGCTCCTGGTGCAGCTTGTTCAGGGCCAGTTTCCCAGCTATGATGCCTGTCTGAGGTCCAACCTCACCGCCAGAGGAGGGGGCTGCTGAAGGGTTCCACTTGGGGTAAAATCGCTCCTCCTTCACAACAGAGATCTACACACACACACACACACACACACACACACACACATTCTTATAATGAATGAATTCTGTTCCACTGTAGCAAGTTGAGCAGCTGTGTGTAATATCCAGTACATGTTTGTGATACATTATAAAACTCTATGCAGTGGGATCAGAGGTGAGTTTCACATTCATTTAGTTTATTTGTTTGTAAATATTTGTTTGTAAACCGTGGAATGGGGCTAAAAAATTGTGTGAGCATCCACACCTGTACACATACAATAAAGCAATCTCATGATTCAGGTTTTATTGTCTAATGCACAAAATCTACACCATAGTTGTTGGCAATGAAAATATGTGAAGTCCCGGTCCTGGCCACCAGTGCAACACACAGTATACTTAAGACATAGGAAGTCAAATACTGCAAAAACAAAATAGTGCAAGTGATACAGTGGTGCAAGTAAAAAGCAGGAATGAGTAAACTATGTTCATAAAGGATAGAATAAGATGAACAGAATGTAAAATGAAATACTGTACAGTAGAATAAAATACTCTTTCTAGCTAGCTATTGATTGATTGTCAGTTTATTTCGATTATAAGCAGCTGTTTCAGCGTAAGCCAAGCTAAACTATCAAAAATAAATCTTGCAGCTTTTAGTTTTTTAACACAATCACAAACAAGAATGAATAATAGAAGGTGATAGTTGAGTGTACGATTAGCGTAATCTACAGACCCCCGTACACCCAAACTTCTTTTTTTTCTTCAAAAAATGTTTGTTTGGTTAAGTTGGAGACTTGTTAAATCCTGATTTTTACAATCGAATCATTGACCGACAAACACATAATACTCTAGCTACAGTATACATAGAGATGTTCAAACTACAAAAGTCATGACTTAAGAGAAAATAAACTAGCATTAACCCTGTTTATATATTTGCATGAATATGATGATATTGAGGAATTCGTCTCACACAAGATATAAATACAGTTACTAATAACTCACCTGATGTGGCATTAACTCATCATATCCTCTGGTGGAGCCGGTAGCACAGCAGGCCATGGACACCATCGCTGAGCTGGGGAGGGAGTCCAGTGCTGAGCGCAGCTGTAACACACAAACATCAATGTACAAACCTTTAAACACAGAATGGATTGTGCCTACTAAAGCAAATGGTTATTAACATCTTCAGACCAAACCCAGGGACCCACCTGTATGGGACACTCGTTGTCATGGGTAACATCAAGGAACATGGCGTGTGCGATGGAGGGCATGAGTGGGCGGAGGCTGGGCTGAACAAAGGCCCCGACCGGCTCTCCCCCATAGCGGTGGACCAGCCGGCCCTGCTCATGGCTGTCCCCGGCTGACATGGCCTCTGTGGACAGGGAGGGACAGCTTTCACAACACATGCAGGCACTGCAGTTCAACACAGGCTCACATTAAGGACACATGCTCACCAAGGCTAAGCCTACAATCATGACAAGAATACTCCCTTTTTCCTATAAATGTTTTTTTTCATTTTTCTATTTCCGGCATTACTCACACTATTGGTGCAGTGACGAATTTGTTGGTATAGAGTCGTGCAGTGATGACGTGTTTTTGTAGTGCAACCCTGAAGTTAGCATCCTAAGGGCTCCCTCAACTAAAAGCCAGTTGGATCTTTCCATTGGATTTCGGAATATTGCAGGAAATAAGATCTGTGGCAAACACACGTTTATCTTACGTACCTACGTTTTGTTCGGCAGGATTATCCCCACATATTAACACCACTTAGGGATTTTAAAGAGTAAATGCAATCCCCAGAAGTAAAAAGCTAACATTAGGCTATAAACAAGCCACATGGCCGTAAATCATTACTGCTAAGCTAAAGGTGGCAAATGTTCGGCGTGATTACGTTGAGTAGTTTATTTAGACACCGTTTTTATGAAAAATAGAAGCTTCAGACATTCACCAGTGGGGTATTTAATGACATAGTTTATAGAGCAAAACATGAAATCTCTTTAGCTTAGACCTTATTTTAGCTGTGTAACCAAAAACACGTTCAGAACAACGATGACTTGAGACAAAGGAACCAGAAGCGGTAAATGATTAACTCATTTCTGGGTTTTAAGACTGATTCCTGCACCGCTTTGTTTGCACTTTGTCACAATTTGTGACAAATTGGAGGCAAAACCACTCAGTAAGTGAGAGTTGTGATGGTGCTTTCAGGAGTACATGGATGACAGCCTTCACTTTCACCTTTTTTTGAACGGGCTTTGTCTCACGTTATTTGTACTGCATGTAACATAAAGCAGCATAAATACACAAACTGTCAACTTTGTCATTATTATTAAATACACTTTGCATATAAGGGCATGTAGTGTGGTGATTGTGGACGTGTACCTCGTATGAGCGATGAGATCCCTAGCTTGGTGACGAAGACATTATCCAGCTCCTCACTGCCAGTGAACAGCTCAGCCACCACATACAGGTTAGGACACACTGTCCGGGCAGCGTCCAGCAGGAACTGATCACACACAGCAACACACAGCATACAGAGGTGAAGGGCGAGGATGAGGAAGGAAAATGGAGGAAAAGGAGATATACAGAAGAGGGGAAAGAAAGAAGAAGAGATAGGGAGGAGATGGACAGAAGAGAAGGAGCAAATATAGGAGAAGGATATGGGCAGAGATTGAGGACGAGAGAGGTAAAGGGGTGGGGAGCAGGAGAAAGAAGGAGAAATAGGGAGGAGATGGTCAGAAAAGGAGGGAGCGGAGGACAGAAGGGCAGAAGGATGAGAGAGGGGGAGAGATAGGGAAGATGCAAAGAGAAAAGGGAGATGATAGATTGAAAGGAGGAGAGACAGAGGAGGTGGACAGAGAATAAGGTGAAGGCGGAGAAAGGAGAGATAGTGAAGAAAATATGGACAGAGTGAGGAGGAGAAAGGGGGAATGGACAGGGAGGAAAATGGAGGAGGGTGGGAGGAAGGGAAGATGGAACAAAAAAGGGGAGGAAGGAGAGAAAGGGATGAGAGAGAAAAGTAGGAGGAGAGGAAAGAGAGTTAGGGAGAAGATGGAGAGTGGTGGTGAAAGTGGAGGAGAAAACACAGTGTGGAGGAGAGATATGTGAAGGGAATGCAGCCAGTGAGTCAGAGAGCACAGCATGCAGTCACACAGTGCAGGAGTGAGAGAGGAGGAGAGGAGGTGTGATGAGGAAGAATGGAGTTAAAGGAGACAGAGATAAAACACTGTGAGTTGGTGCAGAGTATTGTACCTCGTACAAGGCTGCTAATTCCCAGCAGGTTCACAAACACATTGTCAATGAGCTCGCTGCCTGTGAACAGCTCAGCTATCACATACAGGTCGGGTCTGACAGATCGAGCTGCGTCTAACATGGCCTGCACAGCCACACACACACACACACACACACACACACACACACACACACACACACACACACACACACACACACACACACACACACACACACACACACACACACACACACACACACACACACACACACACACACACACACACACACACACACACACACACACACACACACACACACACACACACACACACACACACACACACACACACACACACACACACACACACACACACACACACACACAATATATATATATGGAAAGTGATGTGCTGCTGACCTTTAACCTGTTAAGCCCCAAGGTCCCCGCCGGCGGGTACTTTTTTTTTTTTTTTTCACCCTGTGAGCATCTATTTTCCATTAAGTACACAAATGTATTTTACATACGTATAAAACGTTTTTAATTATTGATCAGCTGGTAAAAGTGGAACGTGTTTTAAATACTTTGTTTACTGCTGCACCTATAAGTATATATCAATGTTTATCTACTTTCCTGGAGGATAATATGAAAATACCTCGGCTACATGTAAAGGTGTCGAGTGGCAGTTGTCCAGTCTGACTCCATTAAAGTACTTGGCTGTGATCTCAGTGTACTTCTTCATGTGGGCCCACAGGTAGGGGCAGTCCTCGGGCCCATTGCCATAGCGCAGTTTGACACTGTCCCCCCAGCACACCAGCTCCCGGCGCAGGTACACGTTGGAGCCTAGAAGAACAAAGACCATTACTGACACAAGGAATCACCGTTTCATCAGGGCAAATTGTTCAATATATACCTGAAATTAGCTCATATTTCATTAAGATTCAATGGGCACAGAAATTATTTGTCCTTTAAGCCCCTGTCACACTGTCCCGAAATTGAAACCCGATGAACACACGATAAAGGAAATGTTCAAATTCGGCTCTGATCGTAACAACATTGGGCCATTCGTGAGGGCATCTTAAGCCATCGTATGACCGCTGGTGGAGCTTCTCAGGCTCCGGCAGCAACTTTGTGAGCGATAACTTCGTAAGGCACTCGTGAGGGCATCTTGTGAAATCGTGTCATCTTCGTGTTATCATCGGTGCCATCGGGCATTCGCCCTCACTCTGATCGGGGCGAATGCCCCATGGCACCGATGATAACAAGATGCCCTCACGATGGCCTTACGAATGGCAAAATTGACACACAAATTCAACACGAAAAGGAACCTTCGCAAGGTCTGTCGATAATTTTTTGGCATGCCAAAGATTTTGCCACCGCTCACGAAGTTGCTGCCGGAGCCTGAGAAACTCCACCGGCGGTCATACGATGGCCTCACGAATGTCCCGATGTTGTTACGATCAGAGCCGAATTTGAACATTTCCTTTATCGTGTGTCCATCGGGTTGTTTTATTGCACAACAAAATCATGTAAACATATTATGTAAATAACCCAATTTGTGTTCTGTGAAACTGAAAATGATTTAATATATTATTTTGAAGGCGAGTTGACAGGAAGTTGTTGTTGCTATGGAAACAACATTACGGAGAAAACGTAATATCTTCTACATATAAAGAAGGATAAAGTAAAGAACAAAGTCTGAAAATATCAATACAGTATCATAGTACTTTAACATAATTGTTTTTGTTACTTTCGTTGCAGTTCTATGTCTTAAATGTAATGTAAATGTTGCCTTCGTGTGTGGTTTGGGGCCATCTTTGTGCAAAATTCACAATTCCATATTCGTGTGTCCATCGGGTGTCAATTTCGGGACAGTGTGACGCCAGCCTTATAAAAAACGATGTATAATCATGATTGACCGCAGCAGGAACTCTAGTTACAGTATGTTACGTTATGTGTTTAAATTATATGAATGTTTTCCACTGAGTGTAAAATATGAACCTGGCTCAGCAAAGTTCCGCAGTGGATCGTCGCCCATCACCCAACCATTGTGGGCCAGGAAGTGACACGTCTTGTCTGGCTGATCCAGCAGCTGCAGCTCCTGCTCCAGAGTCATGTCATCATACGGGAAGGTGAAATACCTGAGGAACACAGATGAGGGCACTGAGAAATATGATCCGGTTCGCCAGATCACCTTCATGTTTGCTCTTTGCCCACTGCGAGGTTTGGTGCAAAGCCTTGGGTGGAAAGCAGCTAGATAAGTTTCATATCTATGGTTGCATCCCCCGCTAGCTTGTGGCGCTTTATAAACCTGTCATCTGATTGGTTGGGCATTGAAAGATCAGCGGTAAAGTAAGTGAAATCTGAAATATTTGAACTTGGAATGCATAGTTTGATGATCATTTCGAGCGATGTGTGACACCAAGGGTAACGCTTCTGCCTAGTGCAGAGCCGTTTTACTGCAAGCAACTTAGCACACACAAAAGTATTATTTGTAGTTATAAAGGTTAAATGTATGTTGGACACGAGCCCATATGTAGGTGCTGTCTTCTTTGATCTCAGGAAGGCATTTTACACTTTAAACCACCAAGTGCCCCTTACAAAGCTGACTCATTTCCATTTTTCTGCCGTTTCTATACATTGGTTTAAGTCTTACTTATCTAACAGAAAACAGTGTGTTTTGGTCAACGGTGCCAAATTCCCCTACCTTGTCAACCCTGTTGGGGTTCCACAAGGTTCCATTCTTGGACCATTACTGTTTTCACTGTACATAAATTAGTTTTGTACGGTTCTCCAAAAAGTAAAGTGTTACTTTGTGAGTGTGGGGGAATACGAGGGGAGTTGTCAGGGGACTCTACCCCCCTTATGGGGCACTATTCTCGGATACATTTCAACACTTTTAGCCATTTTTGATGGTTCTCCAAAAAATAACTGACTTTTTCAGAGTGTGGAGGAATGCAAGGGGAGTTGACAGGGGACTCTACCCGCCTTATGGGGCACTATTCTCGGATACATTTCAACACTTTTAGCCGTTTTGTACGGTTCTCCAAAAATTAAAGTGTTACTTTGTGAGTGTGGAGGAATGCGAGGGGAGTTGTCAGGGGACTCTACCCGCCTTATGGGGCACTATTCTCGGATACATTTCAACACTTTTAGCCGTTTTGTACGGTTCTCCAAAAAGTAAAGTGTTACTTTGTGAGTGTGGAGGAATGCGAGGGGAGTTGTCAGGGGACTCTACCCGCCTTATGGGGCACTATTCTCGGATACATTTCAACACTTTTAGCCCTTTTTGATGGTTCTCCAAAAAATAACTGACTTTTTCAGAGTGTGGAGGAATGCAAGGGGAGTTGACAGGGGACTCTACCCGCCTTATGGGGCACTATTCTCGGATACATTTCAACACTTTTAGCCGTTTTGTACGGTTCTCCAAAAAGTAAAGTGTTACTTTGTGAGTGTGGAGGAATGCGAGGGGAGTTGTCAGGGGACTCTACCCGCCTTATGGGGCACTATTCTCGGATACATTTCAACACTTTTAGCCCTTCTTGATGGTTCTCCAAAAAATAACTGACTTTTTCAGAGTGTGGAGGAATGCGAGGGGAGTTGTCAGGGGACTCTACCCGCCTTATGGGGCACTATTCTCGGATACATTTCAACCCTTTTAGCCGTTTTGTACGGTTCTCCAAAAAGTAAAGTGTTACTTGTTGAGTGTGGAGGAATGCGAGGGGAGTTGTCAGGGGACTCTACCCGCCTTATGGGGCACTATTCTCGGATACATTTTTTCATTTTCACCCATTTTTTATGGAACTCCAAAAAGACAAGTTAGTCTTTTTTTCCCTTCCTCTTCTGATTTCTCACTGATCGAATGGCAAACGCGACCCGCCATCGGAGGGCCTCCGCCGGCCCGGCCTCGTGCCGGTGCTCTGGCGGTCGGTTCCTCCGAACTGCGGGTTCGACTCTGATGGCCGGGAGGGACGAGGGAAACGTCGGGGGGGGTCTGCTGGAGGTTCCTGCTGGAGTCCTGCGTTTCACCGGGACCTGGCTCGAAAAACTTGAAACCCTGACTCTAGTGCGGTGTTGCGGCCATGTGCCTCCGGGTACCAGACTCCCCTGCCTCCTCCGTGTTGCGTGGGCTGCGTGGGGGTAACCCTGCGTGTCCGTTACCCTGCGTGTCTCTTACCTCCCAGGCCGACCGATATGAAGCGTTTCCAAGACGAACCGTCTGACTCAGGGGTCCCACCACGGGTTCCGTAGCGGGGTGGAAGTCCCACCTCCCCACTTCGCCGCGGAATGCAAGACAAACACCTGTTTCTCTCATCCTCCACTGTGGCATAGCGGCCTTAGTCGGCTGCGACATTCAGCAATTGGCCTTGGTCCGGGCACAGGACCCTACTTCATCACACTACCTGTTTGATCCTGCGTAACAACCACATATATGCTTGTCTGCAAAGACATTGATCGAATGGCAAACGCGACCCGCCATCGGAAGGCCTCCGCCGGCCCGGCCTCGTGCCGGTGCTCTGGCGGTTGGTTCATCCAAACTGCGGGTTTGACTCTGCTCCTGGGGCGGACAAAGATATGCGGCGAATGCCGGAGCGCATATATGCTTGTCTGCAAAGAGGGACATGCCTGGTCCCGCCCGGGTTTTCTTCTACGGCTAGTGTCCAGCCAGCTGCGGTATCAGCAAATTTGACCCGCCATCGGAGGGCCTCCTCCCCGGGTCCAGGTTCCGGTGCTTGGCGGTCGGTTCCTCCAAACTGCGGGTTCGACTGTGCTCCTGGAGCGGACAAAGATATGTGTATTTGCCTGAAGGATGGAAATAAACAAAGAATGATATTTTACAGGACATGACGGATATGTTTTTTCCAGGCTTTTTGGAAATAAACCAAATGTGATTTTGCCGTAGCTCATTTACCAATGTGATGTTGTGCAGTACATTACTGAGCTCATTTAACTATATGGTGTACCAGGCGAAGTGGGATGCTGCCATGTCCCAACTGGTCTCCGGAGGAATATAAGGAGAGTTGACAGGGGACTCTGCCCAGTGCTCATGAACCAAATGAGGGGTGTGTTAGAGGGGAAGGCTCTGGCTGTTTCTGCAGCCTCTGCTTCTACCTTCTCTCCCCACCCCGATACCAGCGCGTGCCTGCTGTAAAAGGCAGGTGCACGGGCTCTCACTGCCACTAACTCTGAGCCTGGCTCCCGAGCAGCACGTTCTCCCCGGCAGTCCGCCAGCAGATGAAAAACACCCACCTCTCCGCCTCTTCCGAGGGACGAGGGAACCGCGCGGGGAGGTCTGCTGGAGACTCCTGCCGGGTGCTCCGTACTGCGTTTCACCGGGACCTGGCTCGAAAAACTCGGAACCCTGACTCCAGTGCAGTGTGGCGGTCTCGCCCTGGCCGTCCACCGTGCGCCTCCGGGTACCTGACTGCCCTGCCTCCTCCGGGGGCAGGTGCAAGGGGTTCAATGCACCAAATTAGGGGTGTGTTAGAGGGGAAGGCTCTGCCTGTTTCTGCAGCCTCTGCTTCTACCTTCTCTCCCCACCCCGATACCAGCGCGTGCCTGCTTTAAAAGGCAGGTGCACGGGCTCTCACTGCCACTAACTCTGAGCCTAGCTCCCGAGCAGCACGTTCTCCCCAGCAATCCGCCAGCAGATGAAAAACACCCACCTCTCCGCCTCTTCCGGGGGACGAGGGAACCGCGCGCGGGGGTCTGCAGGAGGTTCCTGCCGGGTGCTCCGTACTGCGTTTCACCGGGACCTGGCTCGAAAAACTCGGAACTCTGACTCCAGTGCGGTGTGGCGGTCTCGCCCTGGCCGTCCACCGTGCGCCTCCGGGTACCTGACTCCCCTGCCTCCTCCGGGGGCAGGTGCGAGGGGTTCAATGCCTCCTCCCCCCGCTGCGGCAAAAGCCGGAGCGGGATGGAGCGCCCGGAGGTACTGTTATCCCAACGTTTTTGTACCCAAAACTGTCTTGTGAGCTCGTGGCAGAACCATGAAACAAAACACAATCAATGTATCGGACCCATCACCAGCCCCGCGTTGGTGCGGAGGTGGGACCATTTTAACCAGGTGGTAACCCAAGTCCTCCCCTTGGTCCGTGTTCCCTGCATTGAAGCATCGGACCCATGGTTGCAATCACCAGTTGGCTAACGCATATAAACGGAGAAACAGAAAACCATTTAAATAGAATTCATTGTGTGTGTTTTGGGAAGGATGTTGACCGAATGCCCGGTGTGCAGACTCTGCTATCTGGCTTTGAATAAGCACCTTAAGCACAAACATGCAGTGCGGAACCTGGAGGAAAGAGGCATCATTCTTAAAATGGCCAGTGGTAGAATAAATGTTCGGACCAAACCCTGTCCCATCACAGGGTGTTCGTATGCTGGGAAGAAACTACACCTCAATGTAACCCGTGACCACCCTGAGTTCTCCCGAGATGAGGCACATCAGGTCATGGCAAGGCTGAAGCATAGTGTGGCCATGCAGTTGCTCCATGACCTCCGAGAGACTAATCCCATCATTGGAATGGCTCCATTATTGGATATAGACAATGAGGAGGAATACCCGGTGCACCTTCCACCCTTCTCCCCACATACCGAGTGTGACGAAGAGGACTGCATGCAGGTGAGGCTGGAAAATGTGGCATTGAGGGCTCAGAAGGATGCCCTCATTGATGAGGTGAAGACCCTGCGCTCCAGGCTAAAACAGGGTCTAAAACCCAGGAAGCAGAATGCCACTGCTGCTCTGCTTGAGGAAGACGAAGAATGTATACGATTTAAGGGCCTAGCAATCTCAAGTACCCCCGGCATGAACACAGTAGCCTCTGGCAGCAATACCCCTCTCAAGATCCTGGTGAAGACTTTGATGCGGTCCCCAGAAGCCTCCGGAAGCAAGACCCCGGTGAAGACTGTCATACGGTCCATAGAAGCCTCTGCGAGTGAGACCCCTCTCAAGTCTGTGATGCGGTCCCCAGAAGCCTCCGGAAGCAAGACCCCGGTGAAGACTGTCATGCGGTCCCCAGAAGCCTCCGGAAGCAAGACCCCGGTGAAGACTGTCATGCGGTCCCCAGAAGCCTCCGGTAGTGAGACCCCGGTGAAGACTGTCATGCGGTCCCCAGAAGCCTCCGGTAGTGAGACCCCGGTGAAGACTTTCATGCGGTCCCCAGAAGCCTCCGGTAGTGAGACCCCGGTGAAGACTGTCATGCGGTCCCCAGAAGCCTCCGGTAGTGAGACCCCGGTGAAGACTGTCATGCGGTCCCCAGAAGCCTCAGGTAGTGAGACCCCGGTGAAGACTGTCATGCGGCCCATAGAAGCCTCTGCGAGTGAGACCCCTCTCAAGTCTGTGATGCGGTCCCCAGAAGCCTCCGGAAGCAAGACCCCGGTGAAGACTGTCATGTGGTCCCCGGAAGCCTCCGGTAGTGAGACCCCGGTGAAGACTGTCATGCGGTCCATAGAAGCCTCTGCGAGTGAGACCCCTCTCAAGTCTGTGATGCGGTCCCCAGAAGCCTCCGGAAGCAAGACCCCGGTGAAGACTGTCATGCGGTCCGTAGAAGCCTCCTGTAGTGAGACCCCTGTATGCCAGAAGACCCGTGCGTCTGTCTCCAATAAGCTGAAAGCTAATCTGGCTAAGGACTGGCCCTCTCCCCAAAATCAATGGTCCACTGGGAAGGGACGGGGGAATACCATGCGTGAAATCACGTTGCCTAAAAGCATGGAGACGTACATTCAGACATACAGAGGTCATTGTGAGGGTCTCGCACCGACAGTAAAACGGAAAGAGAATTGTATGTCCAATGTCAGCCGGATAAAGAACTTCCTAGTATTCATGGCCCATGGTGTTGACCGGCTGTCAGACTGGCTGTTTCTAAAAGACACAAAGAGGGTCCGTGGCTGGAGCGAGTATATTTCAGAGTCGGGCCGGACAGTCACAACATCGCTGTTGTTCCTGAAGACTGTGAACTATTTCCTGAGGTACTTGTCTGCGTCAAAGCTCCGGGGGTGCAGGCTCACCCAGTCTGATATGACCCACATCATCAGAGAGGTGAAAGCCAACATTAACGATTTGAAAAAGTCTGTCACTGTCCACCGGTTTAAGGTGAAGAGGGACAAGCTGGATCGTCTGCCGAGCCAGGCGGAGCTTCTCGCCGCCATGGCCGCCGCTGAGAAGCGCATCCCTGATCTCCTTGACCTGATGGCTAGCAATCCGACCTCAATCACCCAGTACCTGCTATATGGCTATCTAACCCTCCATTGGAGCCTCCTGTATGGCCACCGTCCGGGTGTGTACACAAACATGACCAACACGGAGGTCTTTGAGGCGGACAGAAGGGGCACTGCTGAGGGCTACATCATCCACGTGCAGGATCACAAGACTGCCAAGACATTTGGTGAAGCACAGCTGGTGCTTACAATAAAGGAGTTTAGCTGGGTCATGCGGTGGATGGGGATAAAAGAGGGCTTGTCGGGTCCTCAGAGTGAATTCTTCCTTTTCACATCGGGGAAGCAGGCTTCCAAGAACCTGAACGCTCACTTGAAGAGGGCTTGGGCTGATGCTGGGCTAGAAACAGCCGTCACCTTCACCATCTTGCGCACTGCCCTGGCTGACAATATCAAGCATCACCAAGATCCAGAAAGCAGGTCGATTCTCGCTAGGTTTATGTGCCACGACGTAAGCAATGCAGACCGGTTCTACGCGAATACGCCTGGAATAAAGGAGGCATTGAAGATCCGCTCCATGTTCAGGGCGGCAGCAGCTGCAGCAGCATCATCATCAGAAGGAGGTCTACCACCGTCAGCTACCTCCGAAGAGGACTCAGGGGCGGAGAGCAGCGATACCTCTTGTAGACCGATTGATACTCCTGATGAGGGGAAAGGGGCCGTGGACTCAACCTTTTTTCCCCGGTGCACCGTGCAAGTTAGACGGCTAATATGGCCCCCAGGCCCCTGTTAATCATGTTGTAATCATGTTGTTATTATGTTTATTTTGTATACTGTTTTTGTAAAAATGGTGTGATAATTAAATAAATAATAAAAACATTAGTATAACCTTGAAGGTTCCCAGGGGCAAATACAGTGCCAGGTATCAGACTATTTAAACAATGTGTACCAATGATTAAGACACCTTCCCTGGCTTGTAAAATGCGGTGATGCGCCCTGGACGTATCAGACTATTTTAAACAACTTTTCCCTGCCTTTCAAACACGTATCCCTGGGTGTTTTAGCCTGTCATTTTGCAGGATATCATTTAACATTGACCCTCTCCTGAAAATGGACATATTCTGTGCATTTCCGGGAGAGGTTACATGTTAAATTATATCCTGCAAAATGACAGGCTAAAACGCTCTTCCATACATTTAAAAACACTTTTCCGACTATTTTAAACAACTTTTCCCCGCCTTTCAAACACTTGTTCCTGGGTTATAGCCTGTCATTTTGCACGATATCATTTAACATGGAATCTCTCCTGGAAATGGACATATTCTGTGCATTTCCAGGAGATTTTCAATGTTAAATGATATCGTGCAAAATGACAGGCTACAACTCTCTTCCAGACGTTTAAAAACACTTTCCCCGACAATTTAAACATTATTTCTGGCTTGTAAAGTGCGGTGATGAGCCCTGGTAGTATCAGACTATTTAAAGGGTTACAAGGAGCATGAGAATATCCTCCAAAGAAGGGGTGGTGGTGTCATGAATAAGGCCGAATATGGATGCCGATGTGCGGACGGTAAAGCACCGCAAAATCCACCCCCTTTAGGGTTACCAGGGGCATGAGGTTCTGTAGGGTGTGAACATCTGGGTTTAGTCCGTGGGGGAGTGCTTAAGTCCGGGGGCCCGGGGTCTCACGGTGCACGAGGTTATGGAAGTGCCACTGTTGCTGGAGCTGCTTAGTCCTTCCTTTGGGGCTCTGTGAGGGGCTACAGAGAGGTGGTTTTCCCGGTCTATTTTAATGTAAGTCTGACATGAGCAGAGTGTGCATGTGAGGGAGCCGTGCTGGAGCTGCTTAGTCCGTCCTTTGGGGCTCTGTGAGGGGCTAAAAAGAGGTGTTTTTCCCGGTCTATTTTAATGTAAGTCTGACATGAGCAGAGTGTGCATGTGAGGGAGCCGTGCTGGAGCTGCTTAGTCCGTCCTTTGGGGCTCTGTGAGGGGCTAAAGAGAGGTGTTTTTCCCGGTCTATTTTAATGTAAGTCCGACATGAGCAGAGTGTGCATGCTTTGAAACCAATCCACCCACGCTTAGCATGCTATTTTAGAGTATAAATCGTACCTTGTCACCATGCATGTAGCTGCATTTAAAAAAAAGCTTACAGCACCGGGTATTCCCAGGCGGTCTCCCATCCAAGCACTGACACGGCCCAACCCTGCATTACTATGGGTCTCTGAAACAATCTGATTTTTACCACACTGTGAGCAGGGTTTAATCCGATTTTCAGCACTCTTTCCCCCGCAGAAACTAGTTTAAATCACCGTGGTCACCATGGTGGGGATTTAGGAATGTACCTGTGTGTGGTGCGGAGCTTCCCTGCACTTTAAATCCATTGATTTGCCCTGTTTTTGTTGTATTTTTTACTATTAATGCACTTTGCTCCCTGGGATGATGCGCCCTCCTGTGGGGACACATGAGAACTGCACTCAAATCACTTTGTGCTTTTTAAACAGTTTAACATATTTTTTTCCACATTTAAAAACCGCTTTCTGCCCTGGAAATCATTTCTAATCATTATTACCGTTATGGAGGGGCTGCAGGAACACTTTCCCCGCCTTGCAAACATTTATTCCTGGTTAAAATAATCCATTTGTTCCGCCTGCTTTCCGTCAGCACCTCTGCGGCTGTTGGATTAACACAGATGAATGCACTTTTAACACTCACGCAGCCAGAATTCCTGCTCTTTTCCTGGGTTACAAAGTGAGGTGACGCAGCCTGTCCTCTGAGTCTCCCCGCCTCTCAGAGACTTATTTCTGGGTAAAAAAAGCCATGTGCTCCGCCCCCTGGATCTCTGCATGTGTGTGTGCCTGTGAGTCTCTGGCTACTGTCCACATGCCCGCATTATGAGGCACTATTTTCGGATACATTTTCTCATTTTCACCACTTTTCATGTTTTTATTATGTATATTGTTATATTATTATTATTGTATATATGTATAATGTGTATACTGTTTTTGTAAAAATCATGTGATTATTAAATAAATAGTAAAACATGAATATAACCTTGAAGGTTCCCAGGGGCAAATACAGTGCCAGGTGTCAGACTATTTAAACAATGTTTACCCAGGATTCAGACACCTTCCCTGGCTTGTAAAATGCGGTGATGCGCCCTGGAGGTATCAGACTATTTTAAACAACTTTTCCCCGCCTTTCAAACACGTATCCCTGGGTGTTTTAGCCTGTCATTTTGCAGGATATCATTTAACATTGACCCTCTCCTGAAAATGAACAGATTCTGTGCATTTCCGGGAGAGGATACATGTTAAATGATATCCTGCAAAATGACAGGCTAAAACGCTCTTCCATACGTTTAAAAACACTTTTCCGACTATTTTAAACAACTTTTCCCCGCCTTTCAAACACTTGTTCCTGGGTTATAGCCTGTCATTTTGCACGATATCATTTAACATGGAATCTCTCCTGGAAATGGACATATTCTGTGCATTTCCGGGAGAGGTTACATGTTAAATTATATCCTGTAAAATGACAGGCTACAACTCTCTTCCAGACGTTTAAAAACACTTTTCCGACTATTTTAAACAACTTTTACCCGCCTTTCAAACACTTGTTCCTGGGTTATAGCCTGTCATTTTGCACGATATCATTTAACATGGAATCTCTCCTGGAAATGGACATATTCTGTGCATTTCCAGGAAATGTTCAATGTTAAATGATATCGTGCAAAATGACAGGCTACAACTCTCTTCCAGACGTTTAAAAACACTTTCCCCGACCATTTAAACATTATTTCTGGCTTGTAAAGTGCGGTGATGAGCCCTGATAGTATCAGACTATTTAAAGGGTTACCAGGAGCATGAGAATATCCTCCACAGAAGGGGTGGTGGTGCCGTGAATAAGGCCGAATATGGATGCCGATGTGCGGACGGTAAAGCACCGCAAAATCCACCCCCCTTTTAGGGTTACCAGGGGCATGAGGTTCTGTAGGGTGCGATCATCTGGGTTTAGTCCGTGGGGGAGTGCTTAAGTCCGGGAGTCCGGGGACTCACGGTGTGCAAGGTTATGGAGGTGCCCATGTCAGGGACACATGCTGGAGGTCTGTGGTCCGTCCTTTGGGGGTCTTGGAGGGGCCACAGAGAGGAGATTTCCCCGGTCTCTGTCCTGGATGAGTGAAATAAACAGAGTCTCCATTTCAGGGACACATGCTGGAGGTCTCTCTCCCGAGAGTGGACGTCCATTGCCTGTAAATAGGTCTAACATTAGGTCTGTCACTTTGGCTAACCGCACCACTGTCTGTCGTCTCCCGAGAGTGGACATCCATTGCCCCTAAATAGGGTCAGGGAAGCAGTCCGACTGAACAAGGAGGCCTTCAGGGATATGTTATCCCGGGCGACTCCCGAGGCAGTTGCAAGGTACCAACAGGCCTGAAGGGCAGCAGCCTCAGCCGTGGCCGAGGCAAAGCAGCGGGTGTGGGAGAAGTTCGGAGAAGACATGGAAAAGGACTTTCGGGTGGCACCAAAGTTGTTCTGGAAAATTGTCCGACACCTCAGGTGGGGGAAGCAGGGAACCATCCAAGCTGTGTACAGTAAGTATGGGACGCTGTTGACCTCAACTGATGGAGTGTTAGGGCATTGGAAGGAACACTTTGAGGAACTCCTGAACCCGTCAACTCCGCCCTCTATGGTAGAGGCAGAGCTGGAGTATGACAGGGGGATTAACACCAATCTCCCGGGGGGAGGTCACTGAGGTAGTCAAACAACTCCAAAGTGGCAAAGCCCCGGGGGTGGATGAGATCCGCCCAGAAATGCTGAAGGCTCTGGGTGTTGAGGGACTGTCATGGTTGACACGTCTCCTCAACGTTGTGTGGAAGTCGGAAACAGTACAGAAGGAGTGGCTTTTTCAAAAAGGGGGATCAGAGGGTGTGTGCCAATTATAGAGGCATCACACTACTCAGCCTTCCCGGGAAAGTTTACTCTAACGGCCCGTCCACAGGGTAGCGTGCGTTGAAGCTTCAACGCTTCTGCCCATTCACTTTGAATGGGGTGACGTCACACTTTACCAAACTGCATTGTTGTTCCGTCGCTTTGCTTTTTTCGCGTTGCTCGCTTCAAAAGTTGAGCAATGTTCAAGCCATCCAAGGTGATCACTCTCGACTCTAAAAGAGCTTGTGATGACCTTTGGCATAAAAGCCGGGTTAGGGCGTAAAACAGCTGAACTGCCATCTCCTTGGATCCAGAGGCATGACGGAGCCACAGAGAGAGCAGACAAATTGCTCAACCTTTTCGCCGATAGAGCCAAAAGTAATACCACTTTGGCTGACAACAGTTTAAGGGGAACCTGGTCTAAAGGTTCAAATGGGGCTTTGCTTTAGTGCGCGTAACACCAAAGCCAAATCCCACTGAGTTCGCGTGACACAGGTCTGAGTCTCCGTACTCCTCGCATAACACGGCTGCTGCGCTCTGCGAGCCCCTCTGTTCTATTTGCTGGGAGTATACATTGCTCTGATGAGAGCAACGTGTGTGCGCGCCCAGAACAGCAGCCGCCTGGCTGTGTTCAGAAGCTGCGCAGATCGTACTCCTCCCTGGCGATTGAGGTAGGCTGCTTCCATAGCCATGGCCTGTTGTCTGTGCGAATCAACACATTGATTGTACAGCAACGGGGCGACTCCCCCTTTCTTTTCCGAGATTTAGAAAAATAGCGGAGTAAAAACCGCCCAAGACACTGTTCCTGGGATGACAGGAGTGATTCTTGTATCCCATGGAACTGCTGGGGGGAGAGGCTTCTCTGTGATGTGCCGTAATGGTTGTCATGGTGACGAGCCACGCCATCGCCGCCGCTGCCCGTGAGGCAAAAGGGCTGCGAGGGAGTTTCCACACGTTGCCTTTCACTCCGTCTCTCATCATGAGGCGCGTACACACCCAGGGGATGAGAGGTGTGTGCATGCTGTCCACACGAGGCGTTATAACGGTGCTCGTGGGTTATTATGACCGTGTGTAGGAGGCATATCTGGGACAGAGGAATGCCGCGAGCTCTGCAGTTTATAAACCAATAGGTTAAAAACAGCAGGCTTCTGCAGCGAATGAACCACCTCTGGAGTGTCCCCCTGTTGGAAGAGACCCGGTCCCAGGGGTATCATCACGTGACCAGCTGAGGCCAACGCCGAGCAGCTGCGTCACGGAGAGGGCTGTGTAGGTTGTGACACGCCGGAGGAGAGCTGTCAGTTCCTCCACTCGCTGCCACGAGAGCCGCGCTCTCATGCTGGCTGAGTTTAACTCCACTCCACGATTGTCTGAGAGGGAAAAGGACAGCTCTTCTTCCAATTTATTATGAAACCCAGGCTTTGACAGATGCGATACGAGATGTACCGTCTGTAAAGCGACTTCCTCCCTGGAGCGAGCCAGAGAGAAAACCACACTCTCATCCCTCCTCTGTGTAGTGGCTCCAGCCTTCAATAGACAAAAATGAGAGGAGCCAGGAAATATCCGAACGGCAGACGATTGTCTGGTCTGATATTCCCTGAAATGAGAAAACGCAGAATTCCCTGTGTTTTGGGATGATGGGTACGTGGAAGTATGCATCCTTCAGGTGGAAGTGAACCAGTCGTCCTGGTGAACACATTCCAGCACCTGTTTGATCATCAGCATGTGGAAATACTGACAGATCGAGGATGTCTCATTCCCCCAGTCTTTTTCGGGATTAGAAAAATAACGGGAGTGAAAACCCCTGATTTTCCTCCCTTTGAGGAACCCTGGAAATATCCTCTTTCAACAGGAGTTCCATCAGCTCGGATTGGAGCGCAAGACATAACTTATGGGAGGACAGGAGTGTTTCCTGTATCCCATTGAAGTGTGGGGGGGGGGGGGTGGGGGGGGGGAGGCGAACTGCAGGACGTATCCTCTGCTGATCAGCCTGCTCATCCATCTGCCCATCAGACACACGCGCTGCCACTCTGAGAAAAACTCTGAGAGCGGGCGCACATGCTCAAGATGTGTTTTTGGTCGTCATGGTGAAGAGCCACGCCAGGGCCCCTGCCACCGCTGCCCGTAAGGTAACCCAAGGTGTGCTTGGACCGAAAGGGCTGCGCGGGGGCCTCCACACGCTGCGTCTCACTCCGACTCTCATCATGAGGCGCGTACATGCTCAGGGGATGGATGGAGGTGTGTGCAGTGCTGCCCACATGAGGCGTTATCACTGCGCTCATGAGTTTATTAAGGCCTTGTGTACGAGGCGTATCTCGGACAGAGGAATGCCGCGAGCTCTGAAGTTTATTAACCAACAGGTTAAAACCAGGCTTCTGCAGCCAGCCCTGCTGTCTACTAATCAACAGATTAGTGGCAGCCGGCTTAATTAGTGCGCTCTGAAATGTATTAACCGACAGGTTAAAACCAGGCTTTAGCAACGAGCCCTGCTGGCTATTAACCGACAGGTTATAGGCAGCTGGTTTACACAGGGCGTGAGGCAACCCAAGGTGGGCTTGGACCGAAAGGGCTGCGCGGGGGCCTCAACACGTCGCGTCTCACTCCGACTCTCATCATGAGGCGCGTCCACGCTCAGGGGATGGATGGAGGTGTGTGCAGTGCTGCCCACATGAGGCGTTATAACGGCGCTCATGGGTTTATTATGGCCGTGTGTAGGAGGCGTATCTCGGACAGAGGAATGCCGCGAGCTCTGCAGGTTATTAACCGAGGTTAAAACCGGCAGGCTTCTGCAGCGAGCCCTACTGTCTACTTAATCAACAGATTAGTGGCAGCCGGCTTAATTAGCAAGCTCTGCAGTTAATTAACCGATAGGTTAAAACCAGCAGGCTTCTGCAGCAAGCCCTGACGCTGCGGCGCTGCCGCTGGGGGCACTCAGCCTGGAATACTGCTCATTCCCCCGTTCTGGCTTCTCTGTGATGTGCTGTAATGGTCGTCATGTTGACGAGCCACGCCATTGCCCTCGCCGCCGCTGCCCGTGAGGCGAAAGGGCTGCGAGGAAGCCTCCACACGGTGCGTTTCACTAGTGGCAGCCGGCTTAATTACCGGTTCTGCTTCCTCGGAGGCTCTCGCGGAGCAGACCAGGAGCGGGGGAGCCTCACTCCCCTTTGACTCGCCGCCGGGAGACCCTGTCTCTGGCGTGGCGGGGAGTGGAGACGTGGGACGGAGCCCCCTGCAGCCGCCAAAGGGCGAGTCTGACGCCGAGGAGGTTGCTGTGGGCGTCTCTCCGCTTGCGGCCTCCTGTGGCCGGCGTGGCTGGCGTGGACGCCGCGGCTGCTGCGGGCGTTGGTGCCGCTGTGGGCGCTCAGCAGGCTGGAGTCAGCTGTACATGCTGGCGAATGCCGTCCGCCTGTTCCGCGGCCGTCTTCATGGACTCCACCATGGCGTGGAACTGGGGTCCGAACAGCCCGTCCGGGCTGATTGGAGCGTCCAGTAGCAGTTTTCTGGCCGTCTCCTTAACAGACGCCTGCTTCAGCCAGAGGTGGCGCTTAATCTGTGTCACCCACACGGAAATCCTCGCCTGGGAGACAGCGACGGACGCGCACAGAGTGAGCGCCGTGCTGGCCGCCTTGCTAATTTCCTCTGCCTCGGTGGTGGACCGCTCTACCAGTGTCACCACCGAGTTGGAGAGCAGCGCGATGTTATTCGCCGCCGCACTGTGGTGACGGAGAGGGGGAAAGCATGTTCGGCCGCTAAGCTGGCACCCTGCTCCGACTCTGTCTCCCCCGTCCGGGGGAGAGGAGGGAGAGGAGAACCGAACGGTGAACCGTGGAGGGAGGCGGGGCAGGAGTTGTCGGACTCCTGCCCGGCACTCGGCCCCAGGGACACGAGGCCGCGTCCGCGGGCTCGTAAGCCTGGACGGGCCAATCGTCCTCCTCGGCCACAGCAGCAAGAGCGTCCGCTCTCCGCTTCCTGTCGCCCGAGGGGAGACGGGCGCAGTGTATGCATGCTACCTGCTGGTTTAGAGCCGCGTACGCGTGCTCTGACCCCAGGCAGGATTTGCATACTGCTATTATCTCTGCTGGTCATAACTCATTATGAACCCAGAGCCACATGAGGGAGAATCTCTCACACAATTGTTACTCATGTTTACTCTGCAATTGAAATGTCCCTTGTGCTTCAGTAACGGTGTGCTGAAGAAAAGAGGGAGCAGATTGTCGGGCCTCCTTCCTATTTACAGCGAAAGGGAGCCCGAGGGTGGGGCCCACCTTGCGGGTGGGCGTGGACTACAAGTGTTTCAGTGCTGCACGGGTGCGCAGGGGATTACCCAATAGCGATCGCCTTAGAGGGCGAAGCCATATACGAAATAGAACTGAGTTATTTATTTTGTTAAAGTTTAAGCTATTCTGTTTAGTTTTTTTTTTATCACATTATTTAATACGATTTGTTAAAACACTGTTGTTTCTTTTGATGTGAAATATTATTTATTTAATTTAAATAAAAAGCAATGTTAATTTTGTCCAAAATGTGTTTTGTTAATTTAATAATATATGTATTTTTGAATCAAGTATTCATCTTTATTGTCTTCATTGTTAGTTTCCACATGCCTAAAACAACCTCAAGCTAAATCTAAAAGTTGATGGCTAAATAAGAACGTTTGAGAAATTGTGCAAGGCATAATAGTCCGAATAATCGATTAATCGATTATCAAATTAGTCGTTTGTTGTAGCCCTAGTCTGTTGGAGTCCTTTTGAGTCCTTAAGAGTCCGTCTTTAGAAAAAAATGTTTTGAATATATCTGAGTCAAACATTTCTTCAGGGGGAAATGTTTGATTTTTAGTTGGGGGGGTGTTACGACCCTGGGTCGTTAGGTCATTTGTGTGTATATTTTTCCCTCCCTGTGTGTGTGTGTGTGTGTGTGTGTGTGTGTGTGTGTGTGTGTGGTGTGTGTGTGTGTGTGTGTGTGTGTGTGTGTGTGTGTGTGTGTGTGTGTGTGCAAGCAGGTGGTGCCTGTTAGCTGATTAGCTACCCTCGTCAGGCTGATTGGTCCACCTGGGGAGACGGGAGAATTTTAAGCTGCAGCCGTGCAGTTCCTCGAGGCTCTCTCTCTGACTCAACTTCTCCTCCTCCCAACACTGCGCTTGTTTAGATCTTTTGTCCTGTTGTGCTGTGTTCGCACTTTGAGAGTATCTTGTCCTTCTCTGCTTGCTGTGAGCTATATTCTGCAAAGTGCACTGAAATGCTCGAAATCATAATACCTGCTTCCTCTGACAAAATTACCATCAGTGTCGAAGACTTCAGAAAAACATTTCAGTGCACCAACACCAATAAAGCGGCTGGGCCAGATGGGTGCAGCGGTTTTCTGCTGAAAAACTTTGCTACTGAGCTGGCTCCAGTGTTGCAACCCATCTTTCAGGCTTCTATTGACACGCACACCATCCCTCTGTCATGGAAAACTTCACACATCAAACCGCTTCCCAAAATTCTATGCCTAAAAGAACATGAGGACTACAGACCAATAGCCCTCACCTCAGTGATTATGAAATCACTAGAAAGAATTCTGCTCCGATTTCTTATCAGTACAACACAAGACAAAACTGGATCCATACCAATTTGCCTATAAACAAGGGTGTGGTACGGAAGATGCTGTGGCCACTCTGGTTCACATCATCACTAAACATTTAGATAAACTCAACACCTATGCAAGAGCCCTCTTCCTAGACTTCTCATCAGCATTCAACACAATACAAGCCGACATCTTGGTTTCAAAAATGGCCAAAATGGAAGTAAATCCATACCTTATTTACTGGTATGCTGCTTTTCTCACTAGTAGAGAGCAACTTGTGAAGGTTAACAAAACCCTGTCATCTGCCATCACAACCAATGTAGGTGCCCCCCAGCGCTGTGTGAGTTCAGCTGTGCTCTTTACTCTCTACACTGATGATTGTCGTACCAACGCACCAAATCAAGTCATCATTAAGTACTCTGATGATACTGCAATAATATCTCTGCCTCAGTAACACAGACGACCCTGAACTGCACCAACAGGCTGTAAATCAGGTGGTCGAGTGGACTGATAGCAATGCTCTTGAGATCAACACCAAGACAACTGAGGAAATCATTTTTGGCTCACCATCTGACTCCCATAAAGTCCCCATTGTCATCCATACAGATGAAATCAAGCAGGGAGTTGCATACAAATACTTGGGTGTAATGATTGACCACCTGCTGTCATGGAAGGATCACATTGAATATCTTTGCAAAAGGACAAAACAAAGAATTTATTTTCTCCGCCGTATTAGGTCTTTTGGGGCAAGCAGAGAAATTCTTCTGTTGTTCTTTATATCTGTGATTTTGTCTATTCTGCAGTACTGCAATACTACCTGGTACAAATGTTTGTCAGCAGCTTTAAAATCAAAACTTCCCCACCTTTTAAAAATCTGCTCAAAGATTGTTGGTCAACCCTGTCAGAGACTCTATGACTCATAACAACCTAGTGAGGCTATCCAACAACATAATCTCTGACCCAAACCATGTTCTGAACAATGACTATGAACTGCTACCATCTAATCGGAGATACAGGGTCCCACGATTCAATAAAGTCAGACTGAAGCACTCCTTTGTGCATCAGTCAATCCTCACAGTAAATACAGAGCTAAATCCCAGATCAAATGCA
>NC_136907.1:39143389-39253126 GCF_949606895.1 Notothenia rossii
TTTAACTCATGTGTAATATGCTACTATAACAACAACTATTTCCCAATAAAGAATATCTAATCGAGTCTTATTTAATAATGTACACAACCCAAATGACAAATGATACAAGGAATAGTAATAATATTCACTATAAGCCTACTTCATCAACATTTGTTATTTCCCCAGAGATATTGCTGTTGTTTTGAAAAGGATAGAAATGTGCAGTGAAGTTTTACGTAATAAAATATTATTTGAGTTGTACGCCTGTATGTTCAAAGGTTATCTGTATGTCTACAGATAGAGAGTGACTGAAATACATTGACACGTGTAAGTTCCATCAATAATATGTTGAAAGTGTAAAATGAAAATCGTCTTTATCTTATTTCTATCAAGGAAAGCTGTTTCGCGATGAAAAAATATGTGTTATTAATGTTTTATTTTTCCCAAATCAAGTCAAATAATATGAAGAAATGGGCCAGTTTAGGGTAGTTAGTTACTATGTTATATGATAAACTGGTTATATTATCATGATATTGTATTTACACATTAGGAAATACGTTTTCAGATAAGTAAATTAACCCAAAACTCTTCCCATCTATAGTGAAATATTGCTTATCCTTACTGCTGATACATGGCTTCAGGACTCGAAAACATTCCTTTTTATCAGATCTGATGAAACACACTGTCAATATACAGTAAGGTCAATTGAATCTGTAAATGGAGAGGACTAAAGGCTACGGACCCTGCATGAACATCATCCCCACTAGCAACTCAAAGCTTGTTCAACCCTTTAATTGTATCATGATCCACACAAACTGGAGTATATCCAATGTCTAGGTGCTCATTTAAAATAGAATTGGAAACTGTAATATATTACGTGAGATCTTGGACAAACCACTTATACTCTACACACTTTGAAAACAGTCTGTTTATAAGTGATGGTTTATAGAGTGGCCTTGATAAAAATCCGAGAGCATTTCCCTAGGCAGAAGCACTGTTCTGGTTTGTTCTATTTGCGGCTGTAAACCATGTAAAAAAAGAATGCACACACAAATAAATGCACAGTCACTCACCAGTATGGTTATAGACCACATCTGTAATACACAGCATGTTCCATTCATTCTTCAGCTTCTCCACCAGCGCCCCCACGTCCTCCCAGCTGTAGCCCTTTCCGGCGGGGCTGAACTCTGGGTTCAGGCTCAGCTGGTCTGCCAGGGAGTAACAGGACCGGGACTCTCCCAGAGTCTGCAGAGGAGTGAAGTGGATCATGTTGTACCCTGAGAGAGAAACCCAAATATTATTAATACCCCCAACAATATTTATTATGTGTCTCCTGTTTGCTATGAAGGCTTGACTGCATAAACACTATGGCTAATTCTAATGCAACCACTAAACCCTCCCCCTCCCCCCTTCTACTTTGTTTGTGTGTTCCCGTGTTTGGTCCACCACACTAGTGGGAAGTGATTAAACCATTCAACATGAAGTTATTAAACCATCCAATAGCAAGTCTGCATCGGTCCTTATTAACCTGCTGCCCTACCTGACCCAACGCTGTTTGAGTTCCACATGGAACACGCTGTGTACAAATAGTTATGTGCAAACAATTAATAGTAAACTATGCCAAAATAAGAGACATTTAAGTTTGTCTATAAACCAAGAAACTCATAAAAATCAGATTTAAAAACGAAAAGAGTTACAAAAAAGAACGCCATTTAAGATTTTTGGAGTTTTATTTAAGTTATTATTTATATATTTAGTCCAAGAGATGCTGATTCTAAACCATAGTTAGGAAAAGTTACAACATTCCTGTTTCTGCCGGAGGCAGAGCGGGTTTGTGCCAAACTTGCCACTTTGTTTGCACCCTCCACCTGAAAGAAGGAGCCTCATTCATTCATTCACAGTCTGCATGGGTCTTGATTAACCAGCTGCCCTACGTGACCATGTGTCCCTCATTGAACACGATGTGTACTTACAAAATGTGCAAAAAAGATTCCATGGTATTTTTATACTTGTACCTATATGGGCAACTCTCCACCTATCAGGGGAATGAGAGGTTGCCGTGGCATGGTAACAGCATGGTAACATGACGCTTTTGCCTCACCCCCCTCCTTTGCAGGGGGGCGTGGTCAGCTGCAGCTCATTTGCCACAGAATCAGCCCTTGTGAAGACAGGGCTGTAATACAGCAAATATATGGGCTCAGAACAGTCTCATAATACACACATGCACACAGAAGGATTCACATTTGTATTTCCGGATCCACGCTTGTGTTTTTCAATACATACCCAAATGTGTTCCGCTTCATACATGCAAGTAAAATCCAACAGAAAAAAGTTTTACATATGTATTTTTGATCCTCACATATTTGTTTTCCGTTTAAATCCCCTGAACCTGCAAACACAAACCGCTTTCTGTGCATGGATCACTGTGCATTCGTGTGTGGGTTTTTTGAGACTCCCCTGACGGTCAGCCGATTCGTACTTGTAATTTTTTCTATCTATAGCCAATCAGATGTCTCCTCAATTCTAAGCCAATCACATGAGCGCGCCCCCCCGAGGGTAGATTTCTTGCGTTCATGACGTAGAGCTTCATGTAGGCCTACGCATTTAGCGCAGTCCGGAGCTGACAGGTCCATGGAGCCTGCTTGCAGGCGCTAATCTCAGGACACCTCCACTCTCAGTACATTGCCACTTTCCGAACAGGAAATGCACGCAAATACAAGCCTTTAAATTATTAAGGTACAGCGCCACTTTCCGAACCGTTAATGAATGCTTGTGTGTACACAAAAACGTCAGGCAAAACCGTTTTAAATGTGTGTTTCCTGTATGGCGAATACAGCTGCTTTATTTATGTCTGTATGAATTCGTTGTGAGTGTGGAGGGAGCAGCTAAAGGTTAGCTTAGCCTAATCGATCAGTGCACTAAGAAGCCAGTGCTAGACAGTGAACTGTCAACGGGGGGGAGCCCCGCCGGTCATTATCGGTCGATATTCACTCTAAATAGTTTGATCGTTGCTCTCTATAAAGGCCGATCAGGAGAGCTGGATCTGATCGATATGGAGATAAACGCGAGTGAAGTGTAACCGGACGAGAGAGAGAGATCAGATCAGCTGCTGAGTCTGACGGAGACACGCAGCTCTGCATGATCACCTGAAGCTCCGCCCTCTGTTTAGCGAGCTGACCGGACAGCTTTTGCGTACATGAAGTGTCATGAACGCAATAAATCATACCCTTGTGGGGGCGCTCTCATGTGATTGGCTTAGAATGAAGGAGACATCTGATTGGCTATAGATAGAAAAAAACACAAGTACGAATCGGCTGACCGTCAGGGGAGTCTCAAAAAACCCACTCACGAATGCAAAGCGATCCATGCACAGAAAGCGGTTTGTGTTTGCAGGTTCAGGGATTTAAACGGAAAACAAATATGTGAGGATCAAAAATACATATGTAAAACTTTTTTCTGTATTTGGATTTTATTTACATGCATATGAAGCGGAACACATTTGTGTGTGTGCATTGAAAAACACAAGTGTGAATCCTTTTGCGCATCATGAAATACAAGTTTGAATACTTCTGTGTGCATGTGTGTATTATGAGACTGTTCTGAGCCCATACAAATAGAGCAAAATGAGGCATGGCTAAAATGCATGATCTGTTTGGTAATTTGAAAAAAAACTTCACAGACATGTTTTATATAGGTATGGCCCTAAAATATATTATTCAAATATAGCATGATAGGTCCACTTTAAAGAAGGTGCCTCATTCAGCTGTGTTAGACTGTACAGACTTAAGTCACAGAGTGCGAGTGGATAGGGTTCGGTTTAGAATTGAGTCTTCGTCTCTTGTAGACACACAACTGACCTCAGATATTTGAGTTCAGGATTGGCACTAAAATAACGAGCTGTTTATAGAGACTGGCCAAACAATATGATCCTGTGACCTCTCAGTTCAGCTAGAGGCTCACAGACTATCTTAAGCAGCTTACCTTGGTCTCGTGTCATCCATGTTTCACGGAAAACTCATGGATGACCATGGTCATCCATGGACATCCGTGATCTGTCCATGGTGGGTGTCCATGGTATGTTTGTCCGTGGTTTGTCCATGGTCATGAAACATGGACAGAACACGTACTACCCGCCTGGCCGTGAACTGACCATGATTGTCCATGGTCATGAAACATGGAAAAACATGTTCACTTGTCTGGCAATGAATTGACCATGATTTTCCATGGTCATGAAACATGGACAAACATGGACAAATCCTATATTATTTCCATCCATGAAATATCCATGATTTTCCATGGTCATGCAACACGGTGAAACATGGACAATCACTGATATTTTTATCCATGAAATATTCATGCTTTTCTGTGGTCATGAAACATGGTAAAACATGGATAGAATTCTGATATTTCTAACCATGAAATGATCATGTTCTTCTGTGGTCTCAATGTTGAATGCAGATCAAAGATATTGGTGCCAATCTTTTTTTCTCAGTTCTGACTCTTTTTGTTTGTCCTGGAGTAGTGAGTTACACAGGGCTGAACTGGGGATTTATGAAAAATATGAAGGCACAACATACAGTATTTATAATAGACACATTTAATTTATTTCAGAATGTACAAATAAATGTAATGTCTGATCAAATAACATTAAATATGTGACCTACATGTTCGTCAGCAGAAATAATAAATTGTTTGCAAATATGACATTAGCAATACCCCTGCCAACATGAAAATTAGGGTTTGGCACGCACTACATATTTAGGAATTTTTTTTGGACATGTGCTCTATTTACCTGGTAGACTGACATTGAAAATGTAAACAACAGTGCCAATTTCATATGAATACAATAAGAATGTCAGAGAACAGACAGTGGTACAAAACTTAATTCACACAATTACATGAAAGGTTACAATTTTGTCAATACATGGAAACATTTTACAATATTGGACTCCCAAGTAGAATCCTTGTCTGCTTTACCAAAAACAAGACAGAACCAGTTCCCTTACTTCAATATGAACAAATATAATTAAGTGTGCCAGATATATCTTATATTAAGATATATCTTATATTAAATCCTTTTAGAACCTCCTTACTTATACTTCAAAAATAACATAATCATTTAATAGATTTACACTTAAAACCTTAGTCGGACCGCGAAACTTTGTGGTTAGACTAAAAGTAGAAGAGGTCAACTGACCAATTCTACTGAGTGATGGCGTTTAAATGTCCGCTTATATTCACTCTTTAAATATTAGAATTTTTTAAAAACACAAAAGAAGTGTAACCTGTACCAGAAGTTTTTTAATGTTCACGGTTTGATCTTTAGAATACTTCTTTATTTATTTACTTTAATATATACCACTCTAACTTTACTCTTACTCTTATATAGATAAATACATTTAGGGTGGAATGAGTTAAAAAATAAAATATATATTTTTTAAAAATCTAAAAAACGGATTTATATATTTTTTAATTTAAATACACTGTCTTTACGGACATTTGGTATATTATAATTTGCTTGCAGTTCATGGAGTAACCACTATGAGTGCTAATGGTCATGTTACCTTTAATTCCGCCGTTTTTGGCGTCACTTCCGGGTGGCGGAACAGCCACTTCCTGTCTAGCGTTTACATAGGACGGCAGTTGAGAGAAGACTGCTAAAAACCTTTGACATCCACATTGAAATACTGATCTTTCAACGTTGAGGGTGAGTACATTTGATTATTAACATATCAGAGACCAGAAATATGATCCATTTGAAGAAAAATAAGTTTTTAATATTTAAATAAATAGATAATTTCACAAGATGGCGGCCGTTTTTTTCCAGTTGCATTTATTTCAGATTCATATTAATAAATTGATCATTTCAAGTCGGGAGGGTTGATATGATCTTTAGAGGGTTTAGGTTTTAGATACAGCCACAGCCCATCGCCTCAGAGGAACACAATACCTCGCTGCAACCGGTCATCGCCCAGAAAGGCTGCACCGTCAGCACGCAGCCACAGCCAGTCGCCTCAAAAGGCTGCACCCAGATGCAGTCGCTCACCTCCACAGCATGGCACAGCCTCCCCCTCTGCTCACAGGAGACTGGAACTGGGGTCGCCATCTCCAACGATCACCAAAAAGAAGCACAGGTAATATTAATATTATATACATATACGTATATGTATATGTATATGTGTGTAAATGAGAACAAAATGTAGCACACTATCATTGTGAAAAGATCTATTAGGAAGTTTATCTGCTGATAAAACCATGCACAAATATGCAGACTGAACTTGATAAATTTCACACATACCTTCAAAGGTCTAGTGTTGAACATCACTGGACTTCATTGGAGTCGACTTGGAAATATCAGTCATAAATTGAAAAGGTAAATTACTTGCGCAGTTCCAATTGACTGCAGCCAGAGACGTGTAGAAGACAATCAGCAAAATGTTGTTTAAAATCTGTTTATTCATTATTTTAAGATGGAATGAATATTGATACCAGGTGAACATGGTAAACCTTTTTGTATACTGCTTCAACTTCACACATTACCTTTTAGGTTCTAGTTTTTGGGTATTTGTTTTTACAGATCTCCCTTTGCAGCTGGAAAGGATATCAATGTTGCCCAGTAAGTTATTTTAATTATATATATTAATTATATATATTATTATATATGTTATATATATTTATATATATATATATTTTTATATTGTTAACAGATACAGATGTTCCCTTTTTATAATATACTGTTTGCTGGGAAGGAAAATAATGTGGTTAATATTATATGACTCCAAAATAGTGTTTACACATTGTCTGATATGGCAGCAAATTATATATTTGAAGACTGTGGTAGATGTAATTTTTGTTCCGTCTGTATTGTTTTTACTTCGGCATTATATTTTTAAGCAATCTTTCTTTTTCAGACTAGCCAAGAACCTGTACGAGCTGCAAGGTCAGTTTGCGGAATCACAGGAGAGTATAAGGAAACTCAAGAGAAGAGTTCGCGAACTGGAAAAGAACCGCGAGGGGCGTGTGGCAGTTTGTGAGCCACGGTACAATGGCAACACCATTGAGGAGCTGCGTGCAACTGTCGTCTTGGAGACGAGCACCTTCAAAGCAGCCAGACGGCTGCTGACACAGTTGTTCTCCAAAGACGATCTCCTCAGCCACAGTGTGTCCGGGAAAGCTCCCAACCGGATGACTCCACCAAAGCCACAATTTCCGGAAGATAAGTTCCTGGTATACAAGGACTTGATGCGGGGACGCTTTCCCGAAATGAAAGACAAGGATATGGTGGAGAAGGTGCACCATGTGCAAAAAGGCTTAAAAAAAGTGTGAAAACTGACTTAAGTGTACATTTGGGAAGAAAATGTATGTTGTTATGGTGAACATATATCTGGCACACATATTTCTTCATACAAAGTCATATGTAAGTAAGGGAACTGGTTATGTATCGTTTGTGGTAAAGCAGACAAGGATTCTACTTAAATGTTATAAATACTGTAAAATGTTCCCATGGATTGACAAACCTTTCATTTAATTGTGTGAATTAAGTTTTGTACCACTGTCTGTTCTCTGAGATTCGTTAAAAAACATCCTGTGTAGTATTTCTTGTACAAGAGTGTCATGATAAGATATTAATAAACATTTTGAAATGCAATCTTAGCACATTTATATCTGTAGACTTTAGATGCAAGTTAAATTGGTCCTGTCTGTAGCCCCCCCTCCCCCCCTGGAGCATTATGTGGACATTATGGTAAGTCTTGTTATATACAACTTTGGTAACAATTGACCAAATTGGTAAGCTTTCTATAACTTCAGGGGTGGAACACCCATGGTCAGACCATGGATATCCATGGTCTGACCATGGATATCCATGGTCTGACCATTGACCATAATATTGTCCATGGACGTTAAATGGCACCATGGTCTGACCATGGATGTCCATGGTCTGACCATGGATGTCCATGGTCTGACCATGGAAGTCCATGGTCAGACCATGGATGACCATGGTCTCTCCATGGACATCCACGGCCATACTATTGCAAGCCTCGATAAGACCATGGTTGTCCATGGTCAGACCACGGACATTAAATGGCACCACAGATCAATCACGGAAAACCACGGTTAACTATACCATGGACAGACCACGGCTAACCACGTCTTTGATGTCCATGAATTACCGTGGTCTGTCCATGTTTCACTTGGCCGTGGGTTTCCATGATTCATCCATGGTGCCATTTAACGTCCATGGTCAGACCATGGTCAACCATGGACAATATCACGGACAGATCACGTATGTCCATGGTTAATGTCCATGGTCTGACCATGGTCTGACCATGGACATACATGGTCTGTCCATGATCCTGAGACCAAGGTAGTTACCCATTCTCAATTTTTTTTTTTTTAAATATAGACACACACCAGACTCCTTGGCTACTCTCAGTCTGTCCGCCCAGTCGTCTAAGTGTCCCAGACATTTGGACAGGTAGGTCTGGATGGTGATGCAGTCCAAAGGGAGGACGTGATCGTCTGCTCCAACATGAAGGACCGGGTCCACCACGATGTATCCTCCTCCAGACTGCTCTGTGGCTCTGTGGGAAAATAAATGTAAATAAACACACTATCTAGTAAAATACTGGAAAAAGAAGAGATGGAGTAACACTTGTAACTACCACTTAACAAGGGTACTTTCTTTTTTTCACAATATTTTTATTGAAGTTTTCAAATATGGACGTTACACATACACAATATAAAATAACGAACATTACACATACACAAAATAAAATAACGAACATTACACATACATACATGGTCATTCTAGGTGGCGGATACAGTGTAAAATCAAATGAATAGGCATGCAAATAAACACAGGTCAGTATACAGATGATACAGGACAGAAATTTGAAAGAATATGACGTGGGCGACTACACTTTAGAATCGTATTCCCGTTGCCCCCTTCCCCGCCCCGGTCTTTGGTGTTATTGATCATTACAAACATTATTTTTCAGAAACTCCATGAAGCTCCCCCAGATATTTTCGAAAACTGCCAACTTTCCTTTAGTAATGTATGTTATGTTTTTCTAAAGCGACACATGCTGACAGATCCTTAATACACTGAACAAAAATATAAACGCAACACTTTTGTTTTTGCTCCCAGTTTTCATGAGATGAACTCAAAGATCTAAAACATTTTCTATATAGACAAAATAACCATTTCTCTCAAATATTGTTCACAAATCTGAAAAAATATGTGATAGTGAGCACTTCTCCTTTGCCGAGATAATCCATCCCACCTCACCGGTGTGGCATATCAAGATGCTGATTAGACAGCATGATTATTGCACAGGTGTGCCTTAGGCTGGCCACAATAAAAGGCCACTCTGAAACGTGCAGTTTTGCTTTATTGGGGGGGTCTGGGGGGGTCCGGTTAGGGTTACCTAACCCTAACATGTCACCCATTGAGCATGTTTGTGATGCTCTGGATCGGCCTATACGACAGCGTGTTCCAGTTCCTGCCAATATCCAGCAACTTCGCACAGCCATTGAAGAGGAGTGGACCAACATTCCACAGGCCACAATCAACAACCTGATCAACTCTATGCAAAGGAGATGTGTTGCACTGCGTGAGGCAAATGGTGGTCACGCCAGATACTGACTGGTTTTCGGAGCCCCCAGACCCCCCCAATAAAGCAAAACTGCACGTTTCAGAGTGGCCTTTTATTGCAGCCAGCCTAAGGCACACCTGTGCAATAATCATGCTGTCTAATCAGCATCTTACAAAGTGCAGCCAAAGTGCGAGCGTGGTAGCGAGAGAGCGAGCAAGGGAGAGGGCGCACCGGTACCGGCGCTATTGTTATTAGAATCTGGTGCTAGCTGCGCTAGCGGATATAAGAAGTAGATGTTTCTACAACCAGGGTGGAGGAGAGCTCTCCTGTCAGACTGAGAGGCTCAGTGAGGTAAAGGACTCTCTGAGTATTTAGGTAGTTAATTTTAGTCAAAGTTATTTCAGTGGGTCTCAAACGTTTTGACCACAAATTATGTAAACACATATTTCCAAGGCACTCCTTTATAATTATTAGGATAAATAAAAACAGGTTTGAAATCATTCCAATGTATACTATAGGACAGTTAACCAAAAATATAGTTTAAAGTTGGAGAGATACAAAAATATGCATAAATAAATAAATGTTAACTAGGTAAAATAAGATATGAATGAACAACAAAAATAAAATAAGCTACATTTATTTGTTATTGGCTATGGTAGGTTATTGGTTATGTTCATATACTTATTTGATTATTAAAATGTAAACCGATCTTTTTCATATGGGCGTTTTAGAGTTGTACCCCCTAGATCAGGTCTCTAGTAATTGTTTGCTCAAAGTGCACCAGATTGAAGCATTTTCCTGTAAAATGTTCAAAAAGGGGGGGCCCCCCCTAGAGGATGTGACGTCCACCCCCCAATTCAAACATGTTCATACAATACTGAATACATTTGAAGTCATTTTGACGTCTATTACCTATGTCAATAAGTTTCTGTTTTTGCAGTGTATTTGTCTTTTGTAGAGATTTTTCATTTATTCTTTACACATAAAATGTCGCCTAAAATCTCACCTAGGGCAGCAAATTGTCTAGAACCGGCCCTGGTACTAGGCCTCAAGAGCCTTTCTTGTGCTGACAAATAGAAACAAATTGGCGGGGCGCATTTCGCACACACTAAAAAATTCCACGCGCTCCGCGCTCACATTATACTGGGCCCACGTGCCTTAGCACCGCTGCTATGACTCCATCCTAGGGGAAACACTGAAAGGAGAAGTGCTCACTATCACAGATTTTTTCAGATTTGTGAACAATATTTGAGAGAAATGGTTATTTTGTGGATATAGAAAATGTTTTAGATCTTTGAGTTCATCTCATGAAAAATGGGAGCAAAAACAAAAGTGTTGCATTTCTATTTTTGTTCAGTGTAAAACCATGTACTAAATCATCACTTTGGTCCCATCATATACTCTGGGAAGAGAATATTTACTGTGCTTGAAAACTGGTATCACATCATCATGTGAGGTTGACTTTGTGACCTGGAGAAAATTTCAGCTACAACATTAGCTTGTTGATAAGCTTGGGATATGAGATGGTTTTCGACCCAACATTTCTACAGGCATGGCAGAATATGGCACTATTTTCACATGAATATTCTAACCATTGTCTATTTTTATAACACGAGCTGCAAAATGACCGCCTAACCCCACTGTACAGGCGGGTACTCGTTTAGATATACCTGGGCAGGCTCTGTTTTGCCGTAGTATCCTGGCACCTGCGGGCCGCAGAGGGGCGGCGTAGTTTCGGGCGACAAAGACTGCTGCTCCGGGGGCGAGGGCGGCGAGTCAGGCGGGAGTAAGCTAGTGTCCACAACAGAGGGTAACGTGATGTCCCCATCTGACCTGTTGCTACTGTCTGCAGTAGATGCAGTGTTGCTGGCATTTAGTGATGGTTGCTTTAACCATTTTCGTATAAATGATTATCCACAGATGTGTGTCACTGCTGTGTTAGCACTTTGGAAATGATGCACGCGCAGTGGAGCAGGTCACGCGCACCTGACACAATTTGTTGTTTGTATTTTTCGCTTCGTTCTCTTTTTTTAATGGAGGGTGCATAACATTCAACTGGGGGTGCAATGTATGCCTATGCACCCCCGAAGATCCCGACGCGAAGCCTGAAGGGTAAACACCAGCGTTACTAATCTACCCGCACAATTTGTCCGGTGTCGGAATGTCTCGCTATGTTAGTAGATTCTTGAAAAACAAAACACCATTTAATTTCGGGTTAAAATGTGTTGTAACTGCGTTACTGAGCATTGTAACGGGTAATATATTACCCAAATTGCATTAGTAATGCTTCACATTACTTTGTTACAGCAAAAAGTAATATATTACTGTAACTCCGTAACGAGTTACAACGCCCAACACTGGTCATAAGGCAAGTAAACTAGGGTAAAACAGAGACTAGAGCGTCTATTATTCCAGATAATGTTCGTAAATATTTTCTTAAATGTTTGAAAAAATGACTTGGGTGGGGGTAAGGGGATTGATTGAAACAAATAGAGCAATTTGGGTAATGTATTAATTTTTAAGATGTTAACACGACCGGTTAAGGAGATTGGCATTAAAGTCCATCTGTTAAAGACCAACTTCCAGGTTAAAGACACCTGTGAATAAATGTGTAGGAAAATGATGAATACACTAGATTTTCAAAAAAATATACAGAAATATACACTACAGTGACTACTGGCGTCGTTTTTGTAAGAAATTTTTCCACTTCCGCATAAAAAAGCCTCGGCACGTGACCTCCCGCGTGTGACGTAACATGGGGGGAAACAAGGGGGAGAGCGGCCGGTGTAACATATTAATAAACATGGATCCCAATGCTAGTTTCGACACAGAAGAAGTTGAACATGAGTATTCGAATGCATATGACGGACCACAACCTTATAATTATGAGCCTGCTAGGCGTCCAAGAGACCAGGAGCAGCCAAGGATTAGAAGAAATAACGGTCATCGGAGATAAATTGAGCTGTGGTGTGAGGAGAACCAGTGGAGAACTGGGCAGCTATCTTGGTGAGTGACCGGCGTTAGCTACAGAATGTTAGCTAACGTCAGATCACAACATTGTGAAGTTAGCTATCATATATCAGGCTATAACTAACGTAGCATTGATAATATAGTAACGTCACTGCCAGGACTGTTGATACTGATCCATAACAGAAACTAATGCGCAAGTATCAGCCGTATCTCGCGTTACCTAATGCAGCTCCACACTACGGTGCTGTGTACCGGAGGAGAGACGCGAGATACGGCTGATACTTGACGATCTGGCAGAGAAAGGTTGTGGAGCCTTCGTTGATATGCCGTTGTAAATGGCTTGATGAAAAGCAGGTGTGTAGTCGGGGAGGGTGCACAGCTGATTGCAGCAGGTGAGTGGAGGTTGAGCAGGGAGCCAGGAGCGACAGCCACCACGCACACACAAACAACACAGACAGGAGGAAACAAACAAACAAACAAACAAACACAAAGGAGACGGCTGGAGCAGTACAGCCACCACAGCGTTACCTAATGCAACTCCACACTACGTCTTATAGTGCCGTGTACCGGAGGGGAGAGAGAGAGAGCAGCGAAGGGGGGGAGAGAGAAGTAATACGGTTTTCTGATAAAGCTGTGGAGAGTATGTTCTGCAGGGAGGTGGATGCACAACGCACCCAGGAACGAACGCTAGCTCCGGTCCTTTTTACTGTGTAGTCGATGTCCTTACAGGCTGGTATTTGTGCAACCTGCACAAACAAAATACTGCATCATGATTACAAATGGTGAAATACAATGTAAAACTACCGAAAAATACCAGCTCACTAAAACACAACCGCTCAACTCAACGCAACTACTAACTATACCCGCGGTCAGAGAGCGGAGATGTTTCCCCTTTGTTATGTAATATGACGCGTTTGGCCTATAACCTTAAAAAAAAAGCCGTTTTTAAGAGCAGATCTCAAAATTGCTCCTCTCCCTCTGAATTCCTGCCCTTATGTCTCGTAAAACATATCAAATCCTACATTCACTTTTTTTAATTGTAATTTTCAAGCAAGTTTAAGCATAAATGTAGAAGAAGAAAAAAACCTGCAAGATGCTCTTTAAGCGATTCTACCACAGAGTCTACAACAGGGCTATAGTTGGCTGGAACCAGATCATTCAATCCTTCCCTATGAGCTGAACAGGGAGTTTGTATTCTAGGTTGCTGCCTCTCTTGTTCATTTAGATAAAGTATTGAGGATTTATGCATATTTATTTTGTAGCCTGAGAATTCCCCAAAGGTCGTAATTAGTTCTAACAGAGATGGTGAAGAATACTCAAGATTTGATAAAAAAAAGAACAACATTGTCGACATAAAGTGATATTCGATGATCCAAGTCACCTACTGAGATCCCAGATATAGATGGAGAGTCTCTAATAGCCATGGCAAATGGCTCCATTGCTAACACAAACAGCAATGGGGAGAGGGGGCAGCCCTGACGTGTAGATCTGTACAATGGGAAGGATGTAGAAGTAATATTATTTGTCACCACTTCAGCTGTTGGGTTCTTATATATCGTCCTGATCCATTTGCGAAAGCCATCGCCTATTCCAAACCTCTCCAACACTTCAAACAAATACTCCCACTCAATTTGGTCGAAGGCCTTCTCTGCGTCTAAGGACAGCATTACCATGTTAGGTGACCCTCTTTTTTCATAAAGAATATTTAGTACCCTTCTAACATTATGAAAAGCTTGCCTTCCCTGAATAAAACCATTTTGATCGTCTTTAATCATGGGAGGCAGTAGTTTGTTTAGGCGTCTCGACAACGTCTTGCATAAAATGTTGCTATCTGTATTAAGCAGTGAGATTGGTCTGTACGATGCACAGTCAGTGGGGTCCTTTCCTGGTTTTAGCATCAGAGTGATTAGTGCCCCTCTAAGAGATGGTGGTAGGTCCTCCTTTTCGTATGACTCCAACAGCATATCCAAAAGTGGTTGTAGTAGCTTATCTTTAAATTGTTTATAGATTTCTATAGGAAGACCATCTGGACCAGCCGCTTTTCCCCCCGTCATGCTGGTTGTGGCTTCTGAAAGCTCGTCAGTTCCTATGATATGGTCTAGTTTTCCTTTTGAATCAGTTGAAATAGTGGGGAAATCTAATGAACTTAGAAAATATTCCTGTTGGCCTGAATCTTCATGTTCGGATGTATAAAGTTTTTCATAAAACATTTTAAAAGCATTATTTATTTCTGCAGGGTCATTTGTTAATTTACCATTTGTTTTAATGCTGTTGATAGCCCTTTCAGATTGCAATTTTTTAATACGACAAGCCAATATTTTGCCCGCCTTTTCTCCCTGATCGTAGTAGCTTTGTTTTAATCTTAGTAAGCTAGCAGCTGTCTGGTTACTCGATAATTAGTTCTGGGGAATCTTGGGTAACAATCCAATCCTCCAAATCTTTAATACAACCCTCCAGTGAATTTAATTTGGATTTAAAGGCGTTGTTCTGCGAGCTAGAATAGCTAATAATCATGCCCCTAATGTATGCCTTAAACCAGGCCTATTCAACTGGCGGCCCGCGGCCCAGATGCGGCCCAGAACCAACTCCCGAGTGGCCCAGCCTCCCGTAGCCAAATTCCTACACTAGTACAGACCATGAACGCAACACTCCGCGTTGCATAGAAGCCACCAAACCACAACGCAGCACGTTTTTTGAAACTGCATCTAGTGGTGCTAGTAACGGTGGTCCTATGATAGCAACTCTAAAACATGTCTCTCTCAACTCTGAAGCGTAAACAGAGACAAAACGGTCATTGATCTTGTGGAGCAGATCCAAGTCAAGCTGGACCTTTTCCCGACCGACTTGAGCACGGGTCGGATGGTGCATTTTCCGACACTCCCCAAACACATCACATCTCCGGCACAAATCACGGATGTGATGACAGATTTCATTGCGAGGTTGAAAGAGAACTTTGCCGGTCGATTGGATGGACTTGCTCTGCCCACAGAGGTGATGGGCTTTGCCAGAGACCCCTTCACTGTTGCAATAGAGGGGGATGTATCAACCAGAGCAAAGGAAGTGGTCCCCTGCATCGACAAGGGGAAATATACACTGGAACTTATTGACATGCAGCGCACTAACGGGCCAGCGAAGTTTTGGAGTGATGTCAAAAAACAGCAGTTCCCTAACGTTCAGAAAGTAGCGATCTGTGTGCTCAGTATGTTTGGATCAACACGCTTTTCACACATGAACTCAATCAAAAGTAGCACTCGCTGCTCCCTGACTGACAGCACTCTTCACCAATGTCTTAGGATTGCATTGACATCCTATGAGCCAAAAATCACTGCTTTTGTTCAAAACAAAAAATGTCGCTTCTCCCATTGAGAAAGTCAGCGATGACAAATCACAAATGAGGTGATAGTAAGCACCTAGTTTACTATAGTTAGACGTGTAGTGTGGTATTCATTCATATATAGTTACCCTTATCCCGTGTTATGGTTTTGTGCACTGAAGGGTTTGACAGTTCTTTCTGTATTCATTTAAATGCACTTTGTAATGTGTCTGGGTCAAATGTGACCAAAATGTATAATTTTTGTGTTATTACTTGAAAAGTGAAAAAATAGTATTGCTACAGTACTACCTCTTTGTGTTGCATTGGAGCTCTTTAGCTGTTTTTTTTGTATGTGAGGACATTTATTAAGACTGCTATTATTGTATTCAGTAAATGCACTTTGTGATGTGCCTGGTTCAAAAAAAATAACCTGAATATTTGACTTCTAAAGCAAACAAATGTAATGCTACAACCGTGCACTTTTTTTTTCAGATTCTGTTAAATGAATGCTAATTTGTTGTGTTTTTATGCACTTTCTGCAGTACCTTTGTTAGATGAACAATGAATAAAAATTGCATGTTTTTCATCGCAGTAATATCTGTTTGTTTAAAATGTGTCACTACCCGCTTTTTACAGGCCGCTGAATGTCTGGCCCAGCTGAATTTTGTAGTTATAAAATCTGGCCCAACTGAATGTGTAGTTGAATAGCCCTGCCTTAAACGCTTCCCAGCGTACAGTTGGAGAGGTTTCGTTAGTATTCATGCTAAAATAGAGGTTCCTACAAATTCAACAAATGTTCTATCCTGTAGCCATCTGGATTGAAAAAGCCACCTAGGTGGATTCATAAGAAGATCATTAAACAATAATGAAATTGGTGAATGGTCAGAGAGGACCGTACTGTCATACCAACATTTTGTAATCCTTGACATAAGACCCATAGAAACCAGGAAATAGTCTATACGTGAGTGTGTTTGGTGAGTGGCGGAAAAACAAGAATATTCTCTGGAAGCTGGTTTAAATGACCTCCAAACTTCACACAAATTAAAATCCTGGATCAGTTGTTTAAGGGTGTTCCTTGTTTGGGTGTGAGAAAAGTCTGTCCCCCTTGATCTGTCTATACTGGGCTCTAGTGCACAATTGAAGTCTCCCCCTATGATATAATGGCCTGGGAGGGAGGATAAAGTTAGAAAAAAAATGTTGAAGAGTAAAGTAACATCCTCATTAGGGCCGTGTATATTGACAATATTCAAGGTTTCTGTAAGAAGGGTGCCGTGAATGATGGAATATCTGCCTCTTGGGTCAGAGATAGTCCTAATTATGTTAAAAGGAATGGATTTATGTATAACAGTTAACTCCCCTCTAGCATGGGAAAAATAGGAGGCTGCGATGACCTGACCAGTCCATCTTTTCTGGATCTTATGAATATCACATTGTGGCAAATGTGATTCCTGTAAAAGCAGTATTTTGGAATTCAACCTCTTAGCTCTATTTAACACTTGCTTAAGTTTTGATAAATGATTGAGCCCATGTACATTCCATGAAGTTATCTTAAATTCTGTATTGGAAGTCACTGTTATCTAAACAAAAATACAACAGTATTTAGAAGAAACTGAAAATAACAAAATCCCATAAACACCTGACTGAAATAAAACTGCCTATCAGACTGCTTAACACGACCCCATTTGCTGACCGCAATATGAACAGAAAAATAAACCACACCATGACATAAAACAAATAAAACAAAACACCCCATGTGAAATTCCCCAAACAAACCTAACCCCTTCCTTTGCTCAAATGATGAGCATCCCTTTCCCTCCTAAAGACTCTAATCATGGAGCTATCTGGTCCACAAAACTGAGTAACAGAATAAAGGTCCACAAACAAGTCCCTAAAGTGTCGCTCCGCCCTAATTCCCATATAAATTATAGAAATGTTAACAAAGGGAATGAATAAAACAAAAAACTTCTATAAAATATTTCCCTTTTAACTTGTTGATGTTCTCATTCACTAGGCAGCAAGTTTAAAGCTCTTAAAATAAAATGTATTCATAAGTAAACACCACGTTTAGCTGCCACTGTTAGGATCTAAAATGTGGATTATTAATTTGTTTTATATCTAATGAAAATTACCGTATATAAAATGTGATTTTGGGAGTGTAAAGGCATAACTTAGATTGAACCGTTCAAGGACATCACTTATTCTTAACAGTATCAATAACAGAAAACACACTTCTTCAACAACGTAATATAATAACTGTAAACAGCTATACCAGTGTATAGCCTGCATAAATATTATTACTGCTAAAGACTGCAAAGACAACACTTTACTTTGACAGTATATATAGCAGATTTTGTCCTTTTACAGTAACAAGTAATATACTGTAGGCCAGGGGTTTTCAAAGTTTGGGAAGGTGAGCCTCCCCTCAGAGAACATAAGAACCGCCGCGCCCCCCCTCCCAATTATTATTGCTGTTATTATTATTATTATTATTATTATTATTATTATTATTATTGTTGTTGTTGCTATAATGCAGGGGTATTCAATTGCATTTCAAAGAGGTCCAGTAAGAGAAAATGTAATTAAATGCTCTGTTTTCGCTGTCTACCTTCCGCCATTTGAAATTACTCCGACTGTTTCTCTACTCTTGTTTCGTCTCTGTGTATGTGTGTTTGAATCTATCGTGCTGACTGCACCAATTTGATTGACCTCCTAAAAAACATTAAACAATGACTTTTTTAAACCTTTTTATGTTTTAAACATATTGTATAAAACTCCCCCACTACTTGGACTATTCCTTGCACCCCTCTAGAATAAGCCCGAATGGTCTCAACCTTATTGCATCAGTAACGTGCACTTGTTATTATAACAAGATCGCAAGGACGCTGGTAGCGATCGGAAAATTGAGTGTTGTTCAGTTTGTGTGTTGTGGAACATGCGTGTCCGTGCATGAAAATATACCACACACCCAATTACAATTGCATGTTCAATTCACTACCCTGGAAGTTTATACAGTTGTTAAAGTTGGAACAGCCTGTGGACAGCCGTTCTTCCTTGCATCTCAGTCGCCGACACCTTCTTACAGAGGACAGGCACATCTAGCTGCAGCACGACCCGTATATTTCCGCACGCCGTGTTCTCAAGACATATTTTGTTTAACATTTTCAACATGGTGGATAAATCCTTATATGCTCTCGGTAGCACACTGAACGTCAACTTTGCCTCCTCATTACACTCACCCCTACTTTAGTGGGAACAATGAGTCTGCGTCTTTGATGCACACAGGAATAAACGCAGATCATCCTCTGGCTGCAGCCTTGACCGGTACTTGCTTTTGATCAAAGTCAATGCGGAAAACCTGCACTCACACAGGTAGGTGGAGGTGAAGGGAATGAACACTTTTACAGCCTTTTTGACGAGGTGGGGGAACTCGGTCTCCACAGACAGCCACAAGTGGGCAAGTGTCACTTTACTCGTCTTTTTCTCGTTCTTTTGTGTCTCACGCTGCGCCTCCCCTGAAGCTCTCTGGCGCCCCCCAGGGGAGGCGCGCCTCACACTTTGAAAACCGCTGCTGTAGGCCATTCTTTATGGTAATCTCCCCAGGTGCTTTCACATAACTGTTCAATCTCTGGGCCTCTCCTGGATCTTTTCCAGGAACGTGTGTACATCCGTAGGAGAAGTGAAGAGGTGAGAGTTGCCATCATGTGTCACTCGGAAAGAGGATGGATATTGTATTCCATACCGTAGACCCATGTCTCTGCACCTTGTTTTAACTCCATCGTAGGCTCTGCACTTTTTATCCGTCTACTTGGCGACGTCATGGAAAAACATGATATGATGTTTGTCAAAGTGGATTTTACCCTTTTCATATGAAGCCGACATCACTTTGGTTTTGTCCTTGTAGTTGAAGAACTTAATCAGAAGTGCTTGAGGCGGTGCGTTTGGCTTCGGTCTGCCAGATGGAACTCTGTGCGCCCTTTCAATAGCGAGCGGTGCTGAAAACGATCCAGCACCCAGAATTTCAAGGATCTTTCCAGAAAGGTGCATGCATCCTTCCCTTCAGCGTTTTCGGGCAAGCCTATCAGTCGCACATTAGATCTGCGGCTACGATTTTCCAGGTCTTCCATTTTCGCCTCCAAACTTTCCACCTGTTGTCTCAGATGTTTCGTTGTTTTATTCAGCGCTGAGGCATCGTCTTCCACCGCTCTAAGCCGCTCCTCAGCCTCCGTTAATCGGCCAGAGTATTGTTTTAGTTCACCTTCGATAGATTGAATTGAGTGTATCACCGTATTATATTTTGATGCAAAGTCTTCCTTCAGGTCTTTCTTTAAATTGTTGATCGCACTCAGAATTTCACCTGAGGATTTATCATGCGACAGCTCTTCTCCCTCCTTGTGTTTCCCTGTCGGTAGTAAGGCCAGGTTGAGACAGCGGTGGCCAATCTTCTTCGGATAAAGTTTCCAGTATCTCCTGCCAGACAGCAATTACTTTCAAGTCATTTCAACTTGGGTTGGGAACAAGGGAACTACAATTTCCAAAGTGAAGGATTAACTAATGCTTGGCTTTTCAAATCAAATGAGAAGTCCAAAGGTGCTTTTGATTCAACTACTGCATACTCCTTATCTGGAAACCAATGTCATGAAAAAGCTAATAATGGATGCTGAACTGGGATAGTTTTTGATTAGTGTTATTTCGTAGGTCGAGATGTTTTGTTAGTGTCATGTTAGGTGTTTTATTATGTTGTTGTCATATTGTTGTACACTATGATACAACACTATCAACAGCCCTACTTTCAGCACAGAGCATTGACTCTGCATTTCTTCAGTTTTCATCAATACAATACAATAATATTGCACAACTGTACGGGTCTTACCCATATCCAAAGTAGTACTGATAGGACCCAGCAATCTTGAGGTCCAGAGAGCAGAACTTATCAGAGTCATCCTCCCTTCCTGTTGGGTAGCTCCACGCCAAAACACGGAAGAGGTTTCGTTTAAACTGCTGTCCTTCAAGAGGATAGTTGGTGTGCACCATCACCCTCTTCCCCTGAAGGCTGGGAGCCAAGCGGAACTGGAGCTCGAACCCTGAGGACACAGAACATTCTGGGATTTATTGCTTTATTTCAGCACATGGTATTCATGAAATACCAATCTCAGGACCCATTGGCTATCAGTCTGAGGATGATTAAGAGGGAAAAGCCATGGGATTTTGGGATGCCGGATATCCGGGCCCAGACTCTATCTTCTTTGTGCTTATTATTGTTTACAGCCTGATTTGAAATGCCAAGATTCAAGAGTAGAGGGGGAAGCCCGACTATACGAAACAGAAACTGCATTCATATAACTTTTTTTCGAGGTCAAAGGGGCCATGTTCAGCTCATCTTCAGGTTCATATTAGTGTTTCCACTCTGACATGCTTTAACCCTATAACGCCAAGTTCATCATATTTGATACATGAGTTTCTGAGATCTCTACGTCATCCAAATGACTAGTAGGTTCCTAAAAGACCTGTTGTATGCAATGTGATACATGTATTCTGCCCTCTGGTGGATCATCCGGGCACTGCAGGCTGTAGAGCGCTTTTAAACGACCAAATCCAAAATGGCTACCGTCCTGTAACGCTTCAGACACTTTTGGAAGCGTCATCTTTGCCAATATTGAATAAATTACGGTAAGAATTACTTTTATATTGTTACTGATATTTCACTATGAATATTTACTGTATTGAAGCAACTTATAATCAGTTTATATTTTGTAGCTTATTTCATAGAGAAATTGTGTTGATAATGTATGTATCAAATAGTATACAGCAGGTTTTTGAGTACATTTCTCCGGAAAATATGTGACGTTGGAAAATATGTGTCGTTGTAGTACATTTCATGATGCAATCTGCATTATGCTTACCAGAATGCCAAAAACACTGTTTAGATTATTTAATGAACCTGTTAAACCCGAGAGCCCCCTCAGTCGGGGGCTGCGGGGTGTTTTTTCAAACAGACATCACAACACGTAGCTTTATGGAGCAAAAACAGAACATCATCTCACCTTAGCTGTTATTCTGATCAAAAGTCGATACAAACGATAAAAACGCGGCTGAAAGTTAATCCATAGGTTAATCCAATGTGTCTGTCAGTGTCTGTCCCTTTGTGTGTGTATGCAGCTTCCGGTTTTGGCTACGCGTCACTCTCACTCCTTATTTGGTAATGTGTGTATATGTGGAACTTCCCCTTATTTCCATTGGCTCTAGCGGTTAAAAAGAGATGTCATAATTTGTGTTTGCATTTACTTTTAGATGGCAAAGAAATACTCTGTTGCTGATGCCATCAGCATGATTATGGATGGGAATTCAAGTGACATGGAGCAGTTAGGAGAAGATGAGGATGATGATGACGCAAAGCTTACTGAGGGAAGCTCCGATAGTGATAGTGAAGAGGAGGAACGTGTTGACCAGATGAGCACAGAGTTGAGGACAGAAGTAGAGAGCCCAACAACAACAACAACAAAGCAGTCAGCACGAGGCACAGGGAAAAGGAACGCAAAGCTTACTGAGGGAAGCTCAGATAGTGATAGTGAAGAGGAGGAAAGTGTTGACCAGATGAACACAGAGTTGAGGAAAGAAGTAGAGGGCCCAACAACAACAACAAAGCAGTCAGCACGAGGCAAAGGGAAAAGGAAAGAATACAGGTGGAGAAATGTACAATATGATCCTCCAGCTGTTGAATTTGATGAATGTGTTGAGGAAGCCTCTTGAAGACAGGTGTGACTGGACACCATACATGTATTACAAACAGTTTGTTACAGATGAAATGCTACAGGAATTAATAGAACAAACAAACACACTTGTATAGTGTACAGAAGCAGGGTAAGTCAGTCAACACAACTGCCAAAGAAATTGAGCAGGTTCTGGGTATGTACATGCACATGGGGTTAGTACAGATGCCCAATTTACGAGCCTATTGGGAGATTGAAACAAAGTACCATGCAGTTTGTGGTGTGATGTCTCGAGATCGATTTCTGAAATTTCTGACACTGATTCACTTCCAGGACAACTTTAATGTGTCTGATAATGCAAAGAAAGACAAACTCTGGAAACTCAGGCCATGGTTAAAAAAACTACGCAAACAATTCCTATGTATACCTCCTGAAGAATGTCATGCAGTTGATGAAATTATGGTGCCGTTCAAGGGAAAGTCTCATCTTCGTGTTTATATGCCAGCAAAGCCTCACAAATGGGGGTTCAAGATGTGGGGACGTGCTGGACAAAGTGGCTACCTTTATGACTTTGATGTTTGTCAAGGTCCAGAAAATCCAGACAAGGAGAGATCTGATGTTGGTCTAACTGGAGATGTTGTCCTGAAAATGACATCAACCCTTCCAGCAGGAAGAAATCACAAAGTCTTTGCAGACAACTATTTCACATCAGTTCTACTGGTCGACCACCTGAAAGAGAGAGGAATCCACTACATAGGCACTGTCCGAATGAACAGGGTCAAAGACTGCAACATGATGGATGAAAAAGAGCTCAAGAAAAAGGGAAGAGGGTCAATGGACTTCAGAGTAAACTAGGAAAACATCATCATCGTTAGATGGTTTGACAACAAAGCTGTGAACCTACTCTCCTCTTATGTTGGCATCGAACCAACTGGAAGTGTGAAAAGGTGGGATCGAAAAACCAAGACACACATTATGGTTCCCAAACCAGCCATTGTTGAAGCATACAACAAGTTCATGGGAGGTGTTGACCTCCTTGATATGCTGTCTGCACTCTACAAATTCAGCTTCAAATCCCGAAGATGGTACATGTACATTTAGTGGCACACTGTCACAGTGGCAGTTATCAATGCATGGAACCTCTACAGAAGAGACCAGAAGAAACTTGAGGCCCAGGATAAAACCCATGGCCTTGCAAAGGTTTCAGGCTTCTGTTGGCACTTTCCTTACAAGTGCAGGAAAGGGAGAGAAAAAAAAGGGCTCCTGTTAAAAAAAAACTGAACAAAATCAGTTGAAATGTTTGACGGCCCCGCCCACTCCAGGGTGCCTGCTTGTGTTTGTCTTAGCAGGTTCCCCGAGGTGGGCGGGGCTGTCGTCTAATCAGCCACACGGGTGGCACCTGGGACAGTGTAGCTGGAACCCCCAAAAGATCAAGGAGCGCAATACCCCTTACGTTGTGGCACGCATCTCCCTTCTTTGTCGCAGCCTGTTGGTTCGGGTTGTGACATGTTCCAAATGTTCCAAATGTAATAATCAATATTTGTTTTTGTGTCAAAAGGAGACGTTGTTTTGTTCAATACATTGCCATAAAGGCCTGACGTATCAAATATGATACAAAAAAAAATCATATATGTCAATAATTACCAAATATGTTGCTGTTGTATTTTGATAAAAGGTTCAATAAACACCTCAATTTAAAAAAAATTGAATTTTCTGACTATTATTTGATGTGTCAGGCTTCAAAAAGCTCTTTATTCTTCTCATATGTACATACATACATATGTGCTGCAGCACCTCTTTTCACCCTCTGTCTGAAACCAGAGCCAAGTCTGCTCTGACTGGTTAGCTGGCTCTGTTATGATTGGTCAAATGCTTAGAGTTTTTTCCTTATTTCCTTTATTTTTGCACCACCATACACCAAAACAAATTCCTTGGATGTGTAAAACGTACTGTACCGGGCAAAAAGAATGATTCTGATTCAGACCATTTACATACACAAAAACCTATATAGCACACTACAGGAAAGGGAACACCTGAAAAAGCACAATAGGGCCCCTTTAATAAAAGACAAACTCTTATGTTTGATTGCTTATGGCTGTGCCAATAATGTTTATGTGGATTCTATATAATAATAAAAAAGAAGACTTCTCTTGTCTCAACATCAGTAATGTAACATGCAAGACAATCCCTCCTTCAAACTCACACACAGATCTCTGCTGCTCTGTTCATGAACTGTAATGTGGTAACTAAAAGTTGTTACTGACTTCTATGTTACTAGGGGCATGTGTCACATTAAAATCCTGCTCTAAAGACACTGAATACAAAAATAAACCACTTTCCAAGTTCTTATACTAAATCCCTGCAATATCCATTGTAAAGGTCGATATCTTTTTCATATATTCAAATCCCGCTTTTTTTAAATTTTCATTTCTTTTTCTTGGTTCTTTCATGTCGTTTTATTTCACTCAACCAAAGAATGTTCTACTTGCATTCCTTCCTGATAAAGGTCCAATACCAATTCCCTGCACACTTGCTGGGGGCCATTGAACTTCTAGACCCTTACAGTGCATAACCTGAACTCACCACCAATATGTGTTTATGTATAGAGGAACAGATGATAAACATAGATCTAGGTAAATGAGTTGCTTGAGAAACAAATGTTGTTTGGAAGAAGCATTACCTTGTTCCAGTCTGAACAGGGACCTCTCTAAATTCTCCTTTTCATTGAGCATTAGGACTCGAATCTGCTTCAGGTGTTGAGGCAACATATTCAGAAGATCTCCCAAGTTAAACAAACCCTGGCCACCTGTAAGAGAGCAAAACAAAGGTTACTGTAGTTATAAACATTCACTTCCATGAAGCACTTTTTCAGATACTGAGATATTTTTTTCTCTTGTTTTCAGTGGGTTTTCACACATTCATTCAAAAAAGTGTAGTTTTTTTCTGGTGCCAGTAACTCTATTACAATATTTTGTTATGGTTAAAACAAGTTGGGGTTAAATGCTAATTTAAAAGAACATATTAATTTTTGAAGTTCTGTTAGGGCAATATTTTCAGACAAGACAGACAAATGCTCGGGCGGTCTTCTTCACTGCTTTTGGTGTATTCTGTGGCCAAAGTACAGCGCCACTTACAGGCCCGGCATATATACTACAGCGTCTCCAGCAGGTCGAGCGGTTTCGTGTGGATGGACACGTTTATTGAGCCGATTCCGTGATGACTTTTTTGATATCGACCTCTGTTCGTTTTTGTCTCCGTGTGGCTGGGGCCTTAATCGCTTTGTGGTCAAGCTGCTGCGGTTGTATTTACCAAAAGGTGGAGCAAAACACACAGCTACAAACTTACTCAGGGTGTTAATGGAAGAGTTTCAAATCAGACAGAGGTGGAAGAAGTACTCAGATCTTGTGAAGGAATACACTCTGTTACAAGTCAAATTAGAAAAGTATTAGTTATAGTTAAAGTACCAAAAGTAGTCACTGTGCAGATTGGTCCATTTCAGAATAGTATACAGTGGGGCAAAAAAGTATTTAGTCAGCCACCAATTGTGCAAGTTCTCCCACTTAAAAAGATGAAAGGCCTGTAATTTTCATCCTAGGTATACCTCAACTATGAGAGTCAAAATGAGAAAAAAAAAAAAATCCAGAAAATCACATTGTCTGATTTTTAAAGAATTTATTTGCAAATTATGGTGGAAAATAAGTATTTGGTCAATAACAAAAGTTAATCTCAATACTTTGTTATATACCCTTTGTTGGCAATGACAGAGGTCAAACGTTTTCTGTAATTCTTCACAAGGTTTTCACACACTGTTGCTGGTGTTTTGGCCCATTCCTCGATGCAGATCTCCTCTAGAGCAGTGATGTTTTGGGGCTGTCGCTGGGCAACACGGACTTTCAACTCCCTCCAAAGATTTTCTATGGGGTTGAGATCTGGAGACTGGCTAGGCCACTCCAGGACCTTGAAATGCTTCTTACGAAGCCACTACTTCGTTGCCCAGGCGGTGTGTTTGGGATCATTGTCATTCTGAAAGACCCAGCCACGTTTCATCTTCAATGCCCTTGCTGATGGAAGGAGGTTGTCACTCAAAATCTAACGATACATGGCCCCATTCATTCTTTCCTTTACACGGATCAGTCGTCCTGGTCCCTTTTAAAGAAAAACAGCCCCAAAGCATGATGTTTCCACCCCCATGTTTCACAGTAGGTATGGTGTTCTTTGGATGCAACTCAGCATTCTTTCTCCTCCAAACACGTCTAGTTGAGTTTTTACCAAAAAGTTCTATTTTGGTTTCATCTGACCATATGACATTCTCCCAATCCTCTTCTGGATCATCGAAATGCTCTCTAGCAAACTTCAGACGGGCCTGGACATGTACTGGCTTAAGCAGAGGGACACGTCTGGCACTGCAGGATTTGAGTCCCTGGCGGCGTAGTGTGTTACTGATGGTAGCCTTTGTTACTTTGGTCCCAGCTCTCTGCAGGTCATTGGCTAGGTCCCCCCGTGTGGTTCTGGGATTTTTGCTCACCGTTCTTGTGATCATTTTGACCCCACTGGGTGAGATCTTGCGTGGAGCCCCAGATCCAGGGAGATTATCAGTGGTCTTGTATGTCTTCCATTTTCTAATAATTGCTCCCACAGTTGATTTCTTCACACCAAGCTTCTTACCTATTGCAGATTCAGTCTTCCAAGCCAGCCAGCCAGCAGTCCCCATCTACAATTTTGTTTCTGGTGTCCTTTGACAGCTCTTTGGTCTTGGCCATAGTGGAGTTTGGAGTGTGACTGTTTGAGGTTGTGGACAGGTGTCTTTTATACTGATAACGAGTTCAAACAGGTGCCAGTAATACAGTTAACGAGTGGAGGACAGAGGAGGCTCTTAAAGTCCATGTAATGTCCAAAATAAATGTTATTCTGTGTTAATAAATCGCTTCATCAATCAATCAATCAATCAATGTTTATTTATATAGCCCAATATCACAAATGTTACATTTGTCTCAGTGGACTTCACAGTTTGTACAGAATATCAGTATGACAATACGACACCCTCTGTCCTTAGACCCTCACATCGTACAAGGAAAAACTTCCAGAGAAAACCCCACAGTTTAAAGGGAAAAATGGGAGAAACCTCAGGGAGAGCAACAGAGGAGGGATCCCTCTCCCAGGACGGACAGACGTGCAATAGATGCCGTGTGTAAATTGAAAAGATAATACATTTGCAACATAGGTAGTCCAAATGTTTTGAAATGCATGTGTGTATAATAAGAAGATGAATCCACGAGGATATCCATCCAGGACTTATGATCCAGGACCGCAGCCACGACTCAAGATCCAGGACTCGCAATCCATGACACAGGACCGCAGGATCATCCATGACTCCGGATCCCGGCGTATATAGACACCAAAAAGAAAGAAATTTGGGGAAGCTGGGTTAATCGGAACATGAGAGTACACAGGTATAGACAGAGAGAAGGAAGAAGTAAGATGTCCCCCGACAAACTAAGCCTATATCAGCAAAACTAGGGGCTGAATCTAATCAGCCCTAACTATAAGCTTTATCAAAAAGGAAAGTCTTAAGCGCACTCTTAAAAACGGATAGGGTGTCTGCCGTCCGAACACAAACTGGAAGCTGATTCCACAAAAGTGGAGCTTGATAAGAAAAGGCTCTGGCTCCCATTGTACTTTTAGAGACTCTAGGAACAACCAACAACCCTGCATTCTTGGAACGCAATGCCCTAGTAGGACAATAGGGTATAATGAGTTCTTTAAGGTAAGATGGCGCCTGCCCATTAAGGGCTTTGTAGGCGAGAAGAAGAATTTTAAATTCTATCCTGTGTTCTATAGGGAGCCAGTGTAAGGCAGCCAGAACAGGAGTAATGTGGTCCCTTTTCCTAACTCTGGTTAGTACACGAGCTGCAGCATTTTGAATCAGCTGAAGCGACTTGACTGACTTCTTGGTACACCCTGATAATAAGGAGTTACAATAATCCAGCCTTGAAGTAACAAATGCATGGACTAGTTTCTCTGCATCGTTTTGAGGCAAGATATGCCTGATTTTTGCAATGTTACGTAGATGGAAGTAGGCGGTCCTTGAAATTGATTTTATGTGGGCGTTAAAGGATAAATCCTGATCAAATATAACACCAAGATTCCTTACAGTCTCACTGGAGGCCAAATTAATGCCATCCATAGTTAATATATCTTTAGATAATTTGTTTCGTAGATTCTTCGGGCCAAGTACAATAACTTCAGTTTTGGTCGTGTTTAACATCAAAAAATTTAAGGTCATCCACGTTTTTAAGTCCTTGAGGCAGTCTTGAATTTTATTTAGATGATTAATTTCATCAGGCTTGATTGATAAATATAGTTGAGTATCATCCGCATAACAATGAAAGTTTACAGAATGATTCCTTATAATATTGCCTAATGGAAGCATATATAGGGTGAACAAAATAGGTCCAAGCACTGAGCCCTGTGGCACTCCATGGCTAACTTTGGTTTGCATGGAAGATTCATCGTTGACACGTACAAACTGAGAGCGTTCAGATAGATAAGACCTAAACCAGCCTAAAGCAGTTCCCTGTATGCCAACTAAGTGCTCTAGTCTTTGCAATAGGATATCATGGTCGATAGTATCAAATGCAGCACTAAGATCGAGTAAGACAAGAATAGAGACAAGTCCCTTGTCAGAGGCTATTAGAATGTCATTTGTGACTTTAACCAGAGCTGTCTCTGTGCTATGTTGTGTTCTAAAGCCAGACTGAAAATCTTCAAATAAATCATAGTTTCTTAAGTAATCACACAGCTGTTTTGCGACTGCTTTCTCAAGAATTTTTGAGAGGAACGGAAGATTAGAAATAGGTCTATAGTTGGCTAAAACCTCTGGATCGAGGTTGTGCTTTTTAAGAAGCGGTTTTATCACTGCTACTTTGAATGATTTTGGAACATAGCCTGATAATAAAGACATATTCATAATATTTAATAAAGAAGTGCTAATTAATGGAAAAACTTCTTTTAACAGCTTAGTTGGAATCGGGTCTAAGATACACGTTGATGGTTTAGAAGAGAGAATCATTGAATTTAATTGTTCAAGGTTTATGGCTGAAAAGCATTCTAGTTTACTATCTAGTGTAATATTATTAGAACTTACGTTTCCGGGAGCTGTTGATAACACTATACTGGTCAAAGGCAAGAGGTCATTGATTTTGTTTCTAAGAGTAACAATTTTATCGTTAAAAAAGCACATAAAATCATTACTACTGAGTGCTATGGGAATAGAAGGCTCAGTCGAGCTGTGGCTCTCTGTCAGCCTGGCTACAGTGCTGAAAAGAAATCTTGCATTATTCTTATTCTCATCTATTAATGAAGAGTAGTATGCTGCTCTCGCTTTACGCAGTGCTTTCTTATATTCATTGAGAGTAATATGCCAAATTAAACGAGATTCTTCAAGTTTAGTGGAACGCCATATCCTTTCAAGTTGTCTCGACTTTTGCTTTATTTTGCGGGTTTCGGCATTATGCCATGGAGCTAATCTATGTTGTTTTATTTTCTTCTTTTTCAAAGGAGCAACAGAGTCTAATTTTATTCGCAGCGCATCTGTAGCACTATCAACAACATGATCAATTTGGGGGGGTGTACATTTTGTATAAGTTTCCTCCCCTACATGCAGACATGCTATCGAGTTAAGTATTGGTGGAATCTCTTCCTTAAATTTGGCTATAGCACTAACAGATAGGTTTCTGCTGCAGGAGCTTTTGGCTAATGCTTTGTAGTCTAGTAACAGTACTTCAAAAGTTACTAAGAAATGGTCGGATAAAGCAGGATTATGCGGTTCGACTAATAGTTGCTCAATTTCAATACCATAAGTCAGAACAAGGTCAAGAGTGTGATTATAGCAGTGGGTTGGTTTATTTACACTCTGACAGAAACCAACAGAATCTAATATAGAATTAAATGCAACAGTAAGGCTATTTTTATCATCGTCAACATGAATATTAAAGTCACCTACGATAATTACTTTATCTGTTTTAAGTACCAAAGCTGATAAAAACTCAGAGAATTCTGATAAGAATTCTGAATAAGGACCTGGTGCACGGTACACTGTAACAAATAAGATTGGCTGCAAAGTTTTCCAGGTCGGATGCGTAAGACTGAAAATGAGGCTTTCAAAGGAGGTATAATTTAATTTTTGTTTAGTATTGATAAGTAAACTTGAGTCAAAGATTGCTGCAACTCCACCTCCTCGGCCCGTGCCTCGGGCAATATGAGTATTGATATGGCTGGGTGGAGTGGCCTCATTTATGCTGACATATTCTTCATGTCTCAACCAAGTTTCAGTGAGACAGCATATATCAATATTATAATCTGATATTAAATCATTTACCAGTATTGCTTTAGATGCTAGAGATCTTATGTTTAAGAGACCACATTTAATCTTCCTGTTTTGTTGCACTGTAGTAGTTGTTACATTTACTTTTATTAGGTTATTATGTATGACACCTCTATTAGGTTTTACCTTAAATTGTCCTTGGGCAGACACACACACCGTTAATATTGGGTATTTTATTGGGGTCGGGATTCCTATGGATGACTGCCTAGGAGAGAGCGCAGAGAAGCGTGTAAGACTGCGACTCTGCCTCCTGGTCTCAACTCCAGTTTGTCATGGATTAAGTCCACAGAGCCCTGAAATGTTTGCCGAAATGAGATTTGCACCTTCCAAAGTAGGATGAATGCCGTCTCTCTTAATCAGACCAGGTTTTCCCCAGAAGGCTGTCCAATTATTCACGAAGCCCACATTGTTTGCTGGGCACCACCAAGACAACCAGCGCTGAAATGATGACATGCGGCTATACATGTCATCATTGATCAGATTGGGGAGGGGACCAGAGAAGATTACGGTGTCCGACATTGTTTTAGCATAACTACACACCATCACTTTCCACTGTTTCATTTGACATATCAACATCAATGATTCTTTCCATAAATACCCCCCAAATAACATGAAATGTGTGCCACTTTCCCGTGTTATTCCGCTCCGGAAGCGAAAAGCTTGCCAGCCATTAACCCAGCTGTGTGACGTCACACGTGGCCAACACCAGCCTCGTCTGGATTGTTTGTTTTGTATCCTTCCGCTATTTTCGCTCAACATATGTGTAACCGGTCCTCGCTAAACTTTTTTTCTCTAACAATTCATGATGGGGAAGCGATGTGTAGTTGTGAGCTGTGAATGTTTCCTGATTGCTATAAACATTGATCATGGGTGCTGGAAGATTGTGCACAAAACTCGGGTCAGAATTAAGTTACTACAGGTGTTATGCCAGCTTGAGCTAAATGTCACCAGAGTACAGTGAACTTGCCTAGTGACTGAAATATATAAAAGTTGAAGTGAAATAAGTAAGGCCAAAAATGAATTACGTCTGAATATCTTTATTATTTTTACCACTTTTAATTATTTGTGGGCTCGCACATACAGGACTGTCTCAGAAAATTAGAATATTGTGATAAAGTTCTTTATTTTCTGTAATGCAATTAAAAAAACAAAAATGTCATACATTCTGGATTCATTACAAATCAACTGAAATATTGCAAGCCTTTTATTATTTTAATATTGCTGATTATGGCATACAGCTTAAGAAAACTCAAAAATCCTATCTCAAAAAATTAGAATAGTTCCTCAGACCAAGTAAAAAAAAAAGATTTATAACAGCAAAACACAATCAAACATTTGAAAATGTCCATTAATGCACTCAGTACTTGGTTGGGAATCCTTTTGCACGGATTACTGCATCAATGCGGCGTGGCATGGAGGCAATCAGCCTGTGGCATTGCTGAGGTGTTATGGATGCCCAGGATGCTTCAATAGCGGCCTTTAGCTCATTAGCATTGTTGGGTCTGGTGTCTTTCAGCTTCTTCTTCACAATACCCCACATATTCTCTATGGGGTTCAGGTCAGGGGAATTTGCAGGCCAATCGAGGACAGTAATGCCATGGTCAGTACACCAGTTACTGGTGGTTTTGGCACTGTGGGCAGGTGCCAGATCATGCTGGAAAATGAATTCCTCATCTCCATAGAGCAGACGGAAGCATGTAGTGCTCTAAAATCTCTTGGTACACAGCTGCATAACTCTGGGCTTGATGAAACACAGTGGACCAACACCAGCAGCTGACATGGCTCCCCAAACCATCGCTGACTGTGGGAACTTCACACTGGATTTCAAGCAACTTGGATTTTGCTCCTCTCCAGCCTTTCTCCAGACTCTGGCGCCTTGACTTCCAAATGAAATACAAAACTTGCTTTCGTCTGAAAAGAGGACTTTGGACCACTGTGCAACTGTCCAGTGCTTCTTTTCCTTAGCCCAAGTCAGACGCCTCTTCCGTTGTCTTGAGTTCAGAAGTGGCTTGACCATGGGAATACGGCTATTGTAGCCCATTTCCCGGACACGTCTGTGAACAGTGACTTTTGATACCTGGACTCCAGCTTCAGTCCACTGTCTTTGAAGCTCCCCCAAATTCTGGAAGCGACTCTTCTTCACATTGCTGTTAAGGCTGCGGTCATCTCTCTTGGTTGTGCAGCGTTTCCTGCCACATTTCCCCCTTCCAACAGACTTTTTGTGGATGTGCTTTGAAACTGCACTCTGTGAACAGCTTGCTCTTTGAGAAATTTCTTTTTGTGTCTTACCCTCCTGATGGAGGGTGTCAATGACGGTCCTCTGGACAGCAGTCAGATCAGCAGTCTTCCCCATACTTGTGATTTAGTTTACTGAACCAAGCTGAGTGTTTTTCAAGGCTCAGGAAACCCTTGCAGGTGTTTCGAGTTAATTAGACGATTCAAGTGATTCGTTGAACACCCTACTAGTATACTTTTTCATGATATTCTAATATTTAGAGATAGGATATTTGAGTTTTCTTAAGCTGTATGCCATAATCAGCAATATTAAAATAATAAAAGGCTTGCAATATTTCAGTTGATTTGTAATGAATCCAGAATGTATGACATTTTTGTTTTTTTTTAATTGCATTACAGAAAATAAAGAACTTTATCACAATATTCTAATTTTCTGAGACAGTCCTGTATACCAAAATAGACTAATGTACACTGCAATAAAGATAACATGTTACAAGTGAAAAATTAACAAAAGAACCCTTTTTTATTTATCAAACAGTAAATTAATACAATCTTACAAATTTGTGATTTGGAAAATGTTGTTATATTTACATGTTTCTTTGGAAAAATAATATTATAAATGATGTACTTTGTAAATTATTTACATCATGCGAAACCATTTTAACCAGTTCAGCTGCATGACTTATGTCAAATTACAGATTTGGCCATTGAAATCCCTGATAGCGGCCTCCCGGTTCAGGGTAAGTCTTCCGTATCTCGGTTACAGCACATGCAGGCAGCGGGACTCTGATTTTTGGGCCGAGTACACCCCAGCACCAACGTACAAACTGTCGATAAGCTGTATATCGATACTTCCTAATGAAAAAAAAGTATACAGATTATAAATATATTTGGAGAAAAATAAAATGTTATGTAGTACTATTATGTAGCAATGGTTACAAATTGGCTTATAACATGATATTTGTATTTTACTTGTACAAAATAAATATGAGGTTATACATGACTGCTTGACAGAATCATCGACCTCTTATATATTTCCTCACATGTGTAGTTGTTTCTTTTCCCAAGCATACATTGAACTTGCATACACAGAAAAAATAAAAGCCAAGCTGTTTTTGACTGCTTGAAAGAGTTTAATGGTATCTTTAAAAGTTTACCATATCTGTAGCGACTAAAAGTATTATATGAAAGCAAAGCTGCAATAGGCAGTTGGGTCAATCAATATTTACTTACTGGTGTAGTGGGCCATCAACTGCTCTGTGTTGTTGTTTGTATTGAAGATACGCTATTTTCAGTGTCCAAACACTGAGACAGCCTTCTCTAAAGCCTGGGTGGCTAATAATGCACCTTGGTTTCTCGTCGGTGTCTTCTATCTGGCAGAGTCCTGCACGGGTCTGATTTTCAAGACCCGCTCCCGCCCCGCACCCGTGACGTGCAGTACCGAACCCGCCCCGCTACCCGCACATATTGCCAATTAGTTCCGCAACCCGACCCGACCCGCCGGCACATGATCCGCAACCCGACCAGAACCCGCATATATATAAGCAGTGACAACGTGCAATTATTAACACACGCAGTTGCATATTTGGCTCAAAAAGCCTGGGATGTTGTTTATTTTCTCCATCTAGGATGACACCAAAAGCCTCCCAGACGTTGGATTTCGCTCTTGAGGAAGAGTTATTGAAAATGCTGTATTCTCCGCAATAGAGAGCTTCACCTCAGCCATTCAGAATGTGGTGCGCTCAGCAGCAGATAGATGCACTGCAGAGGTTATGATTATGCTCGGTACCGCGGAGGAGAGGTCTGAGGATTTAAACATTAAACTAAATTATTATTGTTTAAATATATTTATTATGCAACACCCGCAACCGGACCCGCATCATCTTTGTTTTACCCAGAAGCGAACCCGGAAAAAAGCATTTGAAAAAATACCACCCGCAAATCACCTTTTTTGCGGGTCACCCGTCGGGTACCCGCGGATACCCGACCCGATGCAGGACTCTGCTATCTGGTCAGTAGGTTGCAAACTGTCTATTTGTTCCATCACCTGCCAGATCTCTCTGCAGCATACACATTCATCTGCAGTGGGCATGCTTTCACAGCATTGACATGTACACCTGAATATTGTACATAACATTAAAAAACAAAACAATATCTGCCGGACGTGTGAGGAACAGATGACAAATTAAGATCGACATTTAGTGCAGGTCAAATTAAATAAAACAGAATTTACCATTCAGTATTGCCGACTCGAGTCTCGCCGGCTGCGGAATCCGCTTCTCTTTCACAAGTTTCTGCCTCGTTGTTCGATTGCTGGGCAGGAGGCTCGTACTTATAAGGCAAGATGCCTTGAAGTGAAAGGCTAGCTGGTTCACTCTCTACTTCTGTAACTGAATCCAGATAACCCACCGAATCTGAGCTTGAATGATCGCTGTCGCTGTCGCTGTCTGAAGTTATCGCGTTGCTTGCCATTTGGACTGATTTGATCAAATGGCAATGTTTGCCACGTGTGACGTCACCGCTCGTTCGGGAGTGATCGGGGGCGTACTCGGCAAACTTCGGAACCAACATCGGTTTTTAACGTATATGTCATTTAATTATGACGAAACTTTAAACATTTTTATTTATTTTTATTCTGGTGATATCTAAACTACATGTTAAATAACACCTGTGTTAGATGCATTACATGGCCTTTAAAGAAGAAGTTACAGGTCTGTGAGAGCCAGAAATCTTGTTTGTTTGTAGGTGACCAAATACTTATTTTACCGAGGAATTTACCAATTAATACATTACAAATCCTACAATGTGATTTCCTGGATTCTTTCCCCCCATTCTGTCTCTCATAGTTGAAGTGTACCTAGGATGAAAATTACAGGCCTCTCTCATCTTTTTAAGTGGGAGAACTTGCACAATTGGTGGCTGACTAAATACTTTTTTGCCCCACTGTATATGATATGTTTTATAATGATTGATCATGAAAGTGTTCTCAAAGCTGGTAAAGGTGCAGCTAGTTTGAATGACTTTGTATACTGCAGGGTAGCTTGTGAATTTACTCCAGGTGGAACTAAAGTCGGATTTAAAACTTGATTATATTTCACATCATTCATTCACATCTGTAAAGTAAGTAAAGGTATTAAATACATGTAGTGGAGTAAAAGTACACCATGTACCTCTGAACTGTAGTGGAGGAGAAGTCAAATGTAGCATAACATGAAAATACTCAAGTTCGTCTTCACCCTGCCTAAGTTAGATCTAAGTCTGCTCCCTTAACCGAATCAGCTTCAGGACACTGGCACTGGCCTGCTGTGCTGGGTTGAATTAGGCCCTTCCTACATCCAGGACATGATTAAACCATACACTCCAGCATGTGTACTTCGCTCTGCATCAGCCAATCGTCAAACTGAGTTGGACTGATCGAGGTGCACATACTGTACTTACATATTGTAGCCCATTTACACTACCTCACACTTACTGTATTAGAAACTACTGTACACAATATTTGTATGTATTTAGTACACTGTGCTTAAGTATTTATTGTACATTGAATGTCAAAATGCTGCTGTGACGAAACAATTCCCCAATTTCTGATTAATTAAGGATATATCTATCTATCTAGCCCAGTGTTTCCCACACAATGTTAATACTTGGGCGGGCCGCCCAGGTATATTAAGGCCCGCCCAAGTATATTTCGGACCTTTTTTTAAAAATGTTATCCGTCCACGAGCAACGCCGTCTGCGAGTGATTAACTAATGGACAATGAGCCCTCGCTCTACGTCTCCTGTGCCTGTTCGCTCTGCGGTTGATTAACTAGGGGACAATATCTAACCTCATCTAGGGGGGTTTGGGGGCATGCACCACCATGAAGACTTTTTTTAAATGTTGAAGTTAAAAGCATCAATCTGGTGCACTTTGAGAGCAACATGAAGAGATCTATGGATACATCTCACAACACCCATATGAAACAGAACTGTAAGCAGATTTTTTCTTTATGGATATTTTACAAATCAATTCCCTTTTAAACTGTATTCTTGTTTATTAATAACAACTTTTTTTACTGTCATATTAGTATTGTATAACTGTTTACTTTATTCTCTTATTTTTCTATAACTATAATGATCATATAAAGATGTGCCTTTACCTCACTGGTTGGAGAAAAAGCTTCTTATATTCGTTAGCATAGCTAGCTAACCAGATGCTAATAACAACAACGTTATTGACTGTATGATCAGTATGACAGATGAACAGATCGCCACTGGGCTTTCAACTAAAGACACAGCCACGCAAAAACTGCGGCATGTGTACAGCTCCTTACGGGTATTGCAATTTGTGAAGTCCCGGCCCGGAGCCGCGTTCTGGTGCTCTCCGTTAGAACTACACTCCAGTCAGACGAGACATATACCACGTGATGACACGTTAGGCTCGTGTTGTGTTCAAGGACCCTGACCTTGGCCAGGAAAAACAAGCTTGTTTAATTATTTTGCGGTCTAGATTTCTTGAATTTTTTTCTTTTTGCGTGTGTTTATAAATTACCCCGAGGGCCGTACCAAATGGTCTCGCGGGCCGTATACGGCCCGGAGGCCGGAGGTTCCCCACCCCTGGTGTAAAGCATCAGGTCTCACTTGCATCAGGTATATCATTTTTTTATGTAAAGCTAATTTCTGCAACCTATCAACCATGTTTGGCTCATATAATGAATTATGTCTTTGCCCTTGGTCTAGGCTACTCAGTGATTCAGGCTTTTGAGCCCACAGTTATTATGGAGCATGAGGCCGTCATAGGTGGATTCAAATGTCTTTACTGGCTAGTAAAGAATGAGATGGCTCACCACACCCACTACCCTAAGCTCTTAAGTTTAGCTCAGCTTTTGGGTTGGGATTACTTTTAAAAGCTGAAGGTAAACCTAGTACAAAATGATGCTTGTGAAACTAAGAACTTTAACCAGCTAAATGTTAAATGATCTCTTTTTCTCAGGTGGATCAAAGAAACAATTATCAATCACACAGAATAGTGGATGAAATGCTGGAGATCCTTGCAGAGATAGTAGAGTCGCCTATTTTGGAAGAGATAAGGTCATCTCAAGCAATCAGCCTAGAGGTTGATGAAACCACAGATGTATCTGTAAACCGCCAGCTGGATTTACATGTTAGGTGGGGTATTTTTTAAAGGAATGATGTGCATTTAAATAAAGATGTAGGCCTAGTTAAACTTAATATTTATTAATATGTGTGAAAACCTATACATCTTTATTTTAGACACCTGGATAAAGAGGGTTATGTTTTCAACCACTTCCTTGACCTCGTAACTCTGGAAGATGGGAAAGCTGACAGCGTTGTTGCTGCCATCAAGAGTGTACTACAGAAGAAGGATCTCCCGGTAGACAGGCTCTACGGCAGGGTTCCCCAATTATATTTACCAAAGGGCCAATTTTTTTCAAGCATGACAAGCTAAGGGCCAAAATGTTATGTCACTAAAAGTTGTTTTACACTATGTGCAGATGTTACCTCTATTATAATTGTTGTAGTAGTGGCAGTAGTAATTAAACAAACCCTGTGTTGAGAGTAAAGGAAAACTGCATTCTTGAAACAAAATTAGACCGAAATCAAACATTTATTAACAATAATAATAAATAAATGCTTTAACAAATACAAATGATTTTGCTGTGGTCTGATGGGGCATAACAATAAAACTAAAATAAAAAACAACAGAGTGAACTCTGATCAAATAGTCAGACAGGTCCACATCCAATTCAGCAAACACTGTAACACACACACACACACACACTGGGAAAGACAGGAAGACAGAGAGAGAGTTTCAGTTAGTTACTTTTATAATGTCGTACCAAAATACACCACATTATTAGTTTTAACATTTTTAAATATGTGTACCAAATAATATCAGGCTGTAAATAACAAATAGTATTGGGTTTTTTTTACTTTATTTTTAATATATTATTTTAATGTTGTATTCAATTTAACCAGTTTGTGGGCTGTTTTTAAAAGCCCTGCATTATCCAAGGTTTTTTCTCTATCATATTAATAATTTGTTTTTAATTACGCTGCCTAGCATTTTATTTAGGAAATTAATGTACATATAAAATATAACTATAAAATGGTTATTTTTGTCTTAATAATTATTATACCACAATAGAATTGACAAATTGCAAAAAATAAATTGATGTTGTTCACTCACCAATCAGTGAGAGAAGTGAGAGCGGTGGGATGAGGCAACCTGTCTGATGTTGGGCTTGTATTCTGTTGTGGCATTACTGAGGCACTGTCCAAGATGTGCACTGGAGAGTCTGTTCCTGTCCTGGCTTTTGATAGAATTCATTGAAGAAAATCCTGATTCGCAGATATATGTTGAGGGGAACATTGTGAGTAGGAACATAGCCATACCTCTGGTGTTTTTGAGACGAGCTTGGGGAACCACGTTGATCCAAAAGTCACACACTGGTGCATCCTTGTGTTGAGCTTTCAGCAACTCAGAGCTTCCCATCTCTCAGACCTCCATCTGAAGAGCTCCCTCTTCTATGGAAGGCACCAGCCTTTTGGCCTCTCCAGTCCACTGCCCGTCTGCTGACACAGAGAACGGCTGTCTGAGGAAGAGGAGGATGTCACGTGAGATTTTAGGGGAGCTTTCAAATCGCTCCTTGAAGTTTTCTGCCAGTTTTGACACAAAATCCTTCATTACTGGATCTTCCGGCATTTCATTCTTCTCGCAGTGCTCACGCAGACGTGGAAAGTGCAGCTTCCTCCCATGAATATCTCTCTCCAAAAGGTGCAGCTTTGACCGAAAAGCTTCAACCGCCTCGTACATCTCAGCAACAGTGTGGTTCTTGCCTTGCAGCTGCAGGTTAAGGTGATTTAGATGAGACATGATGTCACACAAAAAATTAACATCTGCTATCACCTTGGTTTCAGTTAAAAAGCTCAAAAACTCATGGGCTTTTTGGCTCTGCAGGCTTGATAAGAACGACACCAGTTCATCACGCAGGTCGCACACCCTCTCCAACACACGGCCCTTGCTCAGCCAGCGAACATCGTTGTGTAGTAAGAGATCCTTGTGTTCAGATGACATTTCCTCTAGCAACGATCTAAAAAGGTGATGCTGCAGACTAGAGCTCTTACGCACAAAGTTAACCAGTCTCGTCACAGTATCCATTGCTTCTTTCATTTTTCCACACAGTTTTGCGCACAACACTGATTTGTGAATGATGCAGTGAAATGTCAGAAGCGCCGGGTTAACGGCGGAAAGCCTGCTTACCAAGCCTTTGTGCTTTCCAGCCATCGACGGAGCCCCGTCGGTTACAACAGAGACGATTTGACTCACATTCAAACCATTCTTTTCGAAGAACTGTGTCAGCTCGTGGAAGATTATTTCCCCGGTCGTGTGCCCGGGCAGAGTGAGCAAACACAGCAGCTCTTCCCGGAATATCTTCCCATCAAAAAATCGTACGAACACAGACAGCTGTTCCATGTCGGTTCGGTCACAGGAGGAGTCTATGGCTAAGGATATACTGTAGCCTCTGTTTTCTTCAAATCCGTGAGTAGACTGGAAAAACACTCCTCCGCTAAAACCTCTACTCTTCTGGTTGCCGTGTTAGCCGACAGCGGCACCTGCTTTAATAGCTCTACAACCTTTTTTTGTTGTTTTTCATCATGATTTAAAACTTCACGAGCAAAGTCTATCGCACACCGTTTAATTAACTCAGCATCAGCAAACGGCTTCTTGGCTCTAGCAAGCATCCAAGAGACGTGCAATGAGGCAGCTGATGCGCTCTCTTGTGCCGATGTTGTTTTCAACATTGTGGAAACAGAGTGCTTGTATGATGCAAGCAAACCTGCTATCTTTTGTGTGCGCTGGTCGGATTTCTCTGGATAGTTAGCATTAAAACTGGCAGCATGAATAGAGGTGAAGTGCCGCTTCAGGTTGTCTGATTTGATTACAGCTACATTCTGCATGCAAATCAAACAAGTCGGTTTAGCATTGACGTGGTCCGGTAAAAAAAAAACAATACTTCTCAGTCCAGTCAGTTTTGAACTGACGGTTCTCCTGGTCTACCTTCCTCTTCTTAGCGAATTCCATCCTGGGTTTGAGTTATCCACGGCCCGTTAGTGTCATGTTGGTCAATCGCTGGGCTGGGATGACAGGCGGCTAGCTGGCGAGCTATTGTTTATATGTGTTTGCCGCTATTCCAGGTGGTGACGAGTAAGTCGAGCGCGCGAAGCACGTCTTGCATATGCACGCGATAAGGTCATGGGTCAGGTTTACGAGTGTCGACGGAGGTCAAAATAAAGCGAAACCGCGGACATTTTATTTTATGTTTTTATGTTATAACAAGTGAATGCCAGTAGATCAGCGCGGGCCATGCATTTGCCTCTCGCGGGCCGGATCTGGCCCGCGGGCCGCTAATTGGGGTTGGCTGCTCTACGGACTCGGGACAGACGGTGCAGCAGTGATGACGGGTATGGAGTTTATTGTTAAATCTAATGGATTGTGTGAAATGTGTATTGTCAGCTGTTATTAAAGGAAACAAAATGACGCTCTCAACACTGCATTTAATTCTTAAACTTAGGCCGTCTGAATGGAGTGGCAAAGCAGCTCACAGACAGTTTTCCAAAGCTGGTTTCTGTAGCATGTGCTGCTCACAGACTAGCACTGGCATGCAAAGATGCCTCAAATGCTGTCAGGTATATGGCAAACTTCAGGAACCACCTGCAGGAACTGCACCTATTCTTCCGAAATAGTGCAAATAGGTCAGCCACACTGAGTGCTGCCGCTACCACTCTTGGTCTGAACGACTTGAAAGTCAAGTGTTTTCACCTATTTTCATAATACTATTGTGGTGTCATATTATTTACATATATTTTACTTACCAGTGTTTCTACTTGTTGTTTGGAGGTGAAAGATACAAGGTGGCTATCGCAGCAACCGGAACGTTCCTTGCTCGCCTACACCAAGACTTGGACAACCCAGGTGGAATTGGGGCGTTTAGCATTGCCGGAGAGGAGGAGAGGATCAGGAGGGGACACGGAATTCTGGAGCGCCCCCGGGAAGATATGTGGGCCAGATTTGTCAGAGATGTAAATACATCCCTTCCCCCTTTACATTCCAATATTTATTTTCCTTGAACTGAAAAATGTATAATATCATTCCAGGTCCTCAAACCTTACATCTGCAGCCTGGAGAGCAATATTGAGAGCAGGTTCCAGCATATTGAAGTGCTGGGGGCATTCAGTGTCCTGGGTCCAAAGGCAGTTACCTCCAATGATGTAACCAACATTTCAATGTTGCAGACCCTTGCCAACAAATTCATCCCAGGGCAGGATGCCACAGTTATCCAAGAGTGGACCTCCTACAAGCAGCATGTTCTTGAAGGAACATTTAAGGTTGGTAAATACCTAAATTAATATGAACTTGACGGTTAGAATTGCTTGTTTTGACATCTGTAAATGTTTCAATTATACTGTATACTCATTTGCCCTGCCTTGGCTAATCTCTGAAGGACAAGACACAAGCTGAGATCATGCAGCTCCTGGCCAGTGAGAAGGACGAATGGGCAGAAATATACCCAAACCTCAGCCTTCTCTCTTCAGCGGGGTTGGTCATCCCTGTCTCCAGTGTAAACTGCGAGAGGGATTTTTCTACGATGAACAGGGTAAGTGTCTTGCATGTCATTCTGTATAGTTCATTTAAAACAAACTGTCTGTTTTACAGGTGAAAACTGACATGAGAAACCGACTGAAAGGGGCGCACCTGGCTGCATGTATGCGGATAGCAGTCAGTGGACCAGCACAAGAGGCGTTCCCATACACACAGGCGTTGGAGCTGTTCTTCAACAAACCCAGACGGATTAAGTGCTCTGACAAACAGTGCCATCTTTGTACAAAATGAATATTGCCATACAGTAATGTAAAGTTAATGAATAAATGTCGTTAAAACTTGTTGTTTGTCACATGTGTTGCACGTCACAAAGCCCGCCCCGCGGTCCGCTCGCACCGCACTCCGCTCGTAGCCCCCCCCCCCTGGCACCTTCCCCCCAAGTATATTTCAGATCTGTGGGAAACACTGTAGCCCTTACAAATAAAACACCCATGCTTGCTACCATGGCCTCAAAATGGTGAAACATCTCACCATTGATATCATGACTGCATAAAATCCACACACAACTGCACCTTAGCTAATAAAGCTATTTTTTAAAAGTTGCTGCACTTCATTGATACCTACATGACATGCTATGGTCTTTGTAGCTAGTCAGCTAATCGAAAGACACCACCTTGTTTTTGATTGATATTTTCCATTGAATTAGCCGGCCATCCAGGTTAATACTTTGATAACTGCTGTTCTTTAATTTGACTCAGGTTTTAGCTGTATGGATGCAGAGGTATAGCTTATATATTTTTCATTATGTGGAGCATAACCAGGAACTTTAGAGAGACAAATGTGCTAGTGACAAATTGCAAATGCCTAAAGAAAAGCAATGAAGTCTGAAGTAATAATCAGTAAGCTGCAACAAAAGTGTGTCACACTGGTACGCAGGTTGAATTTCTGCTTTTGACAGCTATCACAGTTCAATCTGAATTTTGATAACTATTGCGAGTCAAAATAAAGCAAATACATGACTGACATGAATTGTATTTTTTTTTTTTAAAGAAGGTTTAAATGATAAGAAAGGTAGTTTAGGCAATGACTTGATTGAGACATGCATTGTGCAAACTGTTGCAACACAGCACAGGAAGTTAAGTAAACACCTTTGTAAATGAATATTTAACAGGCACAATTTCACAGAAATGGCCAAGATTGCAACTTATTTTTCTGATCTGTGGAGGTTTTATATTTGAAAAACATAATACATCCATTATGTGAATATGCATTAGAGTAGATGATGAGCAGGTTTGCATGGCAGTGTCAGTCCTTTTGTTGCACTTTCAATAACAAATGTTATACAAATGTAAATATAGCCTATACCATTTCCTTTCCATAGTATACATGTCTCTGATATGTCTGTACTCTTTACTTCTGTAGCAGGAGTATTTGTTAGTATTGTTTCCTCCAGCATGCAGTCAGAATAACAAAGAGTTTACATTGTGCAATCTGGTGTTCAAGGACTACAATTTTCAGATTACCCTAACATAAATGAGTTACTCAATGTGCTTTTAGAGAATGGACAATGATCTGAATCATAAACAGGCATATTTTCAGACCCTCAAATGATTAGAATCCGACTCCACAGACATACTGTTTTTATCTGATTTCATTCAGGCAAAAGTACATGGACAAAAAGACAGACAAAAATAAACTTTGGATACTAGAGGCCCTGGACAGTACTTGAACAATAGCTCAGTAGCATTACAGTAGTCAACACTGGCACACAGGACCAGATGATGCTGTCAGATCTTTGGTTCACTTGTGTTATAATTGGAGGGAGCGTGTCAATGCATCCAGTTACTCTGAGCCTGCGCAGTGCCTTATTCCAAACAGGACAAGGTCAGGAATCCAGGCGTTAATGTCATACTATCTATTTTTAAAACATCTCCAAACACCGTTCAGCTTTCTTGGTACACCGAGTTCATACCGACACATAGCGATAACCCGAGAGACGTCAAGATAACGATAGACAAATGATTCGCCTGGTGATGCAGCAGGACCCTGCCAAGCTAGCTAATGTCCAGTCTGTGGCTGGCTTCCAAACTCCGTTAAAAAACAGGCCATTTAATGTTACACCGTTTACTAACACACCCTTATTCCCCGCATAACATATTGCAAAGCCTTAGTGATACTGTTACTAACCACTTAACAATTCGGCATATGTCAAATTAACCAAAGGCTCTTTGTTTTAATAAGGAAACATCATTTAGTACTGGTTAATTTGACACTTCATACAGTCGGCCCCAACTAGAATGCACTGTGGTGGGCGGTGCAGTCAGCTTGACATTCTAATGAAGAAAGTAATGCAGGTCTGGTCATATATATTTCAAACTTGAGAATGGCAAAAGGGAATACATATATAATGTACTCATACGGTAAAATTAGATACCTTCGTTATTTCGCATTCTAACGTTGAACACGTAGATTAAAGGACTGTATTTTGAATGGTTAAGAAGAGTCGTCTCAAAACAACCTAGCGTGTAGCGTTATGTTCCCATATAAGGAAGTTTAATTACGAAACGCAACGTGAAAAACGGTAAATATAGAGTTTAGGTTATAACAGTTAGCTTAATTTACGTCAGCTAGCTAACGTAACTTAGCCAGCAGTCTACCCACTGGCTGGGAAAACTCTTGGAAGCGTGATAATATCCACTGTATTACACGACAATGCAAAAACATGTTTGGAAATGATTTCCCACTCACCTGTCAGATGTGTCTTTTGTTAGAGAGTCACAGCAACAGGAGCATGCGCAGGAGAGGAGAGACCTCTAGTCTGTTCTCCTGATGGATAGGCACTGATCTGAGGGGGTTTGGTCTGCAGGCCGGGGCGCGTCTATCGTTATTCCAACCCAGTTTAGATTTAACCACTCCCACTTCCGCATTACGCATGGACGTAGCTTTAGCGTCATAGACTTCATCTTCGGCAGTTATAGCGGTCGCGGTGTAAAGCAGGATATTGAATAGTTGTTTTTTGTCTTTCCAAAGGATTTGTTGACTGAAAGTAAACGATCCAGAGTCCTGAGATTGTATTACTGGTGTTTTATCATCTCAGCTGGTGTAAGTGCAGAATATTGAATATAACCTTGACTATTACTGTGTAGCCTACTTCATTTATCTGACAGCATTATTTAATGATACTATTATATATATATATATATATACACACATTTATTCATTTATAAACATATATATATATATAAACACACACTTATATGTACTCACACATGTATTTATTCATTTATACACACAGATGTATTCATTCATTTATACACACACAGCATTATTTAATGATACTATCTTATATATATACACACATTTATTCATTTATAAACATATATATATAAACACACACTTATATGTACTCACACGTGTATTTATTCATTTATACACAAAGATGTATTCATTCATTTATACACACACACTCACATATATACACTTTATATTAATTAATTTGTACACACACACACACATATATATATTACATTACATTACATTACATTGCATTTAGCTGACGCTTTTATCCAAAGCGACTTACAATAAGTGCATTCGACCAGGAAGATACAACCTTTAAGAAAACAGAATCATATAAGTACATCAGGTTTCATAGAGCCAAACATTTCAAGTGCTACTCAACTGGCATTTAGAAAGCCAGCCCTTTATTAGTATATAAGTGCTTTCTTAGTAATTCTATCGCTCGAAGTGGAGTCTAAAGAGATGAGTTTTCAGTTTGCGTCGGAAGATGTGTAAGCTATCTGCTGTCCTGATTACAATGGGGAGCTCATTCCACCATTTTGGAGCCAGGATAGCAAACCCACGTGTTTTTGCTGACGGGAACTTGGGTCCCCCTCGCAGTGCGGGTGCAGCGAGCTGTTTGGCTGATGCAGAGCGGAGTGCACGCGCTGGGGTGTACGGTTTAACCATGTCCTGGATGTAGGAAGGGCCAGATCCATTCGCAGCATGGTACGCAAGTACCAGTGTCTTGAAGTGGATTCTAGCAGTTACTGGAAGCCAGTGAAGGGAGCGGAGGAGCGGCGTGGTGTGGGAGAATTTGGGAAGGTTGAAGACCAGACGAGCCGCTGCATTCTGGATGAGCTGCAGAGGTCGGATGGCACATGCAGGTAGACCAGCCAGGAGGGAGTTGCAGTAGTCTAGGCGTGAGATGACGAGAGCCTGGACCAGAATCTGCGCTGATGTCTGGGTCAGCTGGGGACGTATCCTCCTGATGTTGTAAAGCGTGTATCTGCAGCAGCGGGTTGTAGCAGCGATGTTTGCAGTGAAGGACAGTTTGTTATCTAGGACCACACCCAGATTCCTTGCAGTCTGAGTCGGGGAAACAACAGAGGTGCCGATGTTGATTGTTAGGTCAAGAGTAGGACAATCTTTTCCCGGAAGGAAGAGCAGTTCAGTCTTGTCAAGGTTGAGCTTGAGGTGATGAGCAGACATCCACCGAGAGATGTCTGCTAGGCAAGCAGAGATGCGTGCGACGACCTGGGTCTCTGAGCGGGGAAAGGACAGAATTAGTTGGGTGTCGTCAGCGTAGCAGTGGTATGAAAAACCATGCGGGCTAATGACAGACCCGAGCGAGTTTGTGTACAGGGAGAAGAGGAGGGGACCAAGAACCGAGCCCTGAGGGACCCCTGTAGTTAATTGACAAGGGTCGGACTCGGACCCTCTCCAAGTAACCCTGTAGGTGCGGTCGTTGAGGTATGAGGTGAGGAGGGAAAGTGCAGTGCCTGAAACTCCAAGTTCTTGGACAGTGCGAAGGAGGATCCGATGGTTCACCGTGTCGAATGCAGCAGACAGGTCCAGAAGGATGATGACAGAGGAGAGGGAGGCTGCTTTAGCAGTGTGCAGTTTGTCAGAGACAGCAAGGAGAGCAGTTTCTGTTGAGTGACCTGCCTTGAAACCAGACTGGTGCGGATCCAGAAGGTTGTTCTGATGGAGATAACAGGAGAGTTGTTTCAAGACAGCGCGTTCAAGTGTTTTAGACAGGAACGGGAGGAGAGAGACGGGCCTGTAGTTAATAACATCAGACGGATTGAGAGTGGGTTTCTTAAGGAGAGGGTTTACTCTTGCCTCCTTGAGACTGTTTGGAAAGTGACCAGAAGTTAGAGAAGTGTTGATGAAATGGGTGAGAAATGGTAGAATATCAGGAGCGATAGTCTGAAGGAGGTTTGAGGGGATAGGGTCCAGAGAACAGGTGGTAGGACGGGCAGAGGTAACGAGGGTAAGAACCTCACTTGGAGAGAGAGGGGAGAAGGAGGTCAGTGTGTGGGTGAAGGGAGGGTCTGGTGACCCAGCGGTGAGTAAAGGTGAGTCAGAAAAAGAAGAGCGAATATCATCAACCTTTTTTTCAAAGTGGTTAACAAAGTCGCTTGACAGAAGGGAGGAGGGGGGAGGTGCTTTGGGGGGGTCCAAGAGGGTGGAGAAGATAGAAAATAGTTTTTTGGGATTGGAATAGGAAGATTGGATCTTATCTTGAAAGAAAGTGCTTTTTGCCTGAGAGATGGAAGCAGAGAAAGAGGAGAGGAGAGCCTGATAGGTTAGGAGGTCGTCATGGTGTTTGGATAAACAAAACAACAAAATATAATAAAAACAGTTGCAATAATAACATAATATGGTATGATCAATTCTACCCTTTTGTTTTTGCTCCCATATTTCAATTAAAATATATTTTTCAAAATCAATATCAGTGGGGGCTCTTTTGATAAAAGAAAATCAATAACACCGCCTGACAGTTGTTGCAGATTATACAGCATACTTGTTACTTACACACATGTGCCATGATCGGAATGATCTCGTCTTGTACCTTTACTCAAGTACCAGATCTTATCACTTCTTACACCTCTGGAAAGCACTTTTATGTAAAGGAATACATTTTTATAAATGTCCCAACATTTCATTTTTACATGGCAAAACGTTAATATATTATTAATGTTAAAATAGACATTTATAACATATTATAAATGTCTATAAAATATTAAATAAACGTTAACATGTTACATGACAAAAAAAAAAAAAACGAAACATTATATATAGGCTATATATACAGATGTTTGCTAATGTATCCCTCTTATATCCATCAGGAATTAATATTAAATGATGAATTAACATTACCTCAGCACTGCATAAGTGTGGTCGTCAGTCATATTGACATAGAAGCACTAGTATATTGTATATTATGCAGCGTTTATAAGGACAGTATTTTGCTTGTCAGATTCAGATTTCGCGGATGTGCCGTGTCTATGACGCTGTCGCGTAGAGCTACGTCGATCCTTGCGTAATGCGGAAGTGGGCGTGGTTAAATCTAAACTGGGTTGGAATAACGATAGACGCGACCGGGGCACTGACCTGAGGGGGCGTGGTCTGCAGGCCGGGGCACTCATATATATTTTAGATTGTAGTATTATAATTATTAATGCATTAATCATTTCATCACTTCAATGTTTCTCTTGGCAAAAGTAGGGTTTATTACTTTATAAACTATTGGGTAGCTTAACCTATTATAATACGTGATAATAAATAACATTTTGTATTAATAATCTAAATCTGCAAAGTTACTAGTAACTTAATCTGTAAAATAAATGTAAGGGAGTAAAAAGTTAAACATTTTCCTATAATGTATTTGGTATAGTGTACCATAACGTGAAAATACTCAAGTACAAGTACCTCCATTTTTAACTGAAGTACAGTGCTTGAGTAAATGTACTTATAGTTACATTCCAACACTGGTCATATTTTACCGTTTGTCCTGAGGGATTTGGGAATTGGGTGCCTTGCTCATGGGTAACTTCAGTGAATGTCTTAATATACATTTAAGTACTTGCATTTTTTTATGAAATCCTCCCAGAACCCCAGTTACACAGCTTTTATAAATATTTCTGATACGTTATGTTGAGGAATGCTTAGTAAATTGACAGAATCAAGTTTTTCTTGCCATGAATTTTCACAACCTTTTTAAAGGGCAAAAAGGTGATCTATTTGTCAAATATTTGTACTCAATGTACTCTGCTGGATTGCAACAGTAGTGTGTAATACTGGCAACATAAATGAAATTGCATATAATGCGTTGTCAGCAACAGGTAATGATTTTAATGGGGTATTGCTGCCAAATACTCATTCTATTGCCTAACCTCTGTTGCGCAATGCCAGTCTTTACCAGACAAACACACATCACGTACACACACTGAACAGACGGTTACATAAGGTGGCCCTGTAGTGCAGTCATTGTGCAGTCGGAGAGCCCCCTGTCCTACACCAGGCTGCAGCACAGTGCAGGTTACATCATCTGTGAACATGGAGAAAGAAAATCTTTGTAATCTCAAATCACAAGGGAATTACCTCTGAGTTCTTTAATCAGATTTATGTAACTGATTTTGTCAGCATTCCTAAGCTGATATTGCAATGTTTGAGCATCTCTTCTGTTTGTGTTAATACATGCACCGTATCTTTCTACATCACGTCCAACCATCCAAGCCAAGCTTTGTTCATTAAGATTTAAGAGATACATTTGATCAGTGGCCTACCGACATTTTTAGACATTAGTCACATATCTGTCATTTCACTGTGATGAACCAACAAATGAATGTATGAAATTCTGTTCATTCAGAAAAAAATGTATAAGGTGTTTTTTATTGAGTTGAAAAGCTACAGAAAAAGCATTTCGAGCATCATTGGGAACTAAGAATAATAAAATTAAATAGAACAGAAAGTATTGGTTGGTAATATACAGTACATGACGCCTTATTAAGCAAATATTGGGCAAAAATTGATTGCTTATACAATAAGAAGATCTATAGTCAATACAAGTTTGGGGCAACTAGATTTGATTTGTTTTGTGTTCAGGTGTAACTTGGAAAAATAGGAAGAATTAATGTATATGAACATTATAAATGATCACCTTTGACACACATTTCGTTTCTCAATCAATGCACTTTTTGGATAATCTTAGATATAACCACGTTACTGAAGATTTGAAAAGCTCTTTCTAAAAGTCCACGACAACCTGCATTCTCTGTCTAACTGTTGAGCTCATTTCAAAAACAGATGGCGTTAAAAGAAAATTACATATGCACATAATCACAGAAAAAACACAGGAGCACAATTACAGCACATATAAAAGCGGAATTAAAAGCACATTCATACAAACACAAAAACATAACAGGCACAAAAGCACATAAACAAGCACAGAGAAGAGCCAAACAGACTAAATAATGAGTTATCCCTTACTCCAGTTTATGACAGTGTGTTTGATTGTCCCGTTACATATTTTACATATTTGGAGGAATCAATGTTCTCTAAAACTCTGGGTAAAGTATTCCAGGTGCTTTAAAAAAAGATACTTTTACTATAAGGTATTTTAAAACCCCCTCTGGTAGAAGCTCTGGTTGATGAGTTTGAATTCTGTTTGATGAATTAATTGAGCCAATGTTATTGGCTGTTTGAAAGAAAAAATGACAACATTCAAATTTCAGAACACAAAAGCACAGTTTGGAGACAGGATCTGACCTCGTCTGTAGCAAAACATTTCACTATCGGAAACACAGCCAAACACATTACATTATACTCTACCCTTCCAAGAAGTTGAGCAAGTGCATTGCAATAAACAAGGTCAATCTATAACATATAGCATTTTAAATACATACCATTAAATCAATATTGCATCATGGCCTTATTTGTATGAGTATGTGTACATTCAGCAGCTGATCAGCTGCACAAACGCAGAGAGACTAACTTATAGCAACATCAAAATAAAACATGGGAGCGGTGGAGATGAGGAGGTGTCGGCGTTCAGGCGATTTACTCTGAAGGCTTTATGGCGTTATATTTGTGCCTCTATCCTGAGCACGCAATGAAACATGTTGAGCATAGAAAATGCTATTGAGCGTGCACTTGAACATTTTTGACCACAGAGAAATATATTTTCTCTCATAAAACTCCTGCTCCGTGCGCAGGCAGACCGCTGCACGCGCTCTCTCTCCCTCGCTTATGGAAAGCCTAAAGTGCCACCATTCGCACGTTTTTCGCGCGTAAAATGCGCGTTCTTGACGCGTCTGGAAACGCGCGTATATTCGCGCGAAAAACGCAATATGATAATGAGCCCCTCCTTCTGATTTCCATAGTCACTACGTTTAAAGTGTCTGTAACCAATCAGTGAAGAGTAAAGCCAGACCAAAGCAATCTGTAGATGAAAAGTTCCTGAAATGTTTAGGCTTTGCTGTAAATTGTATATTATTCCAGATTCAGGGGACCAAGTATTAATTTCCCTCTGAATATAATCAATAAATCAAACAATATAAGATATATATATATAAAAAATACAATTGCCTTATGCTTTTCCTTAACCCTCTGGAGTATAAGGATATTTTCTCAATATGTAGACGTCTCCTTAAATCACCTTTTAAATGTACTTCTTATAACATGGCACCCCATATGTTACTTATCGAAATATTCAGGACACTCTCTGGTCTTGCTAGAGATGCAAGTCACTCACCTTAGAGCACTGTCATTTCAAATTAGATTGCAGAGGCAACCACGGTGGAGGCGGCCAAAGAAGCAGTGGAAGAGGCATCAGAGGAGCTCTCCCTTATGGGTGGTATGAGATTTATATCTAATCTCTCACAGAGGGATGAGCTCCTGGCGGCCGTCCTCCATCATTACTGCGATGGACGCTTGTTAGAAGCCCTCCAACAGTAAGTATAGCAGCCTGGTGTTCATCATTTCTATGTCTACTTATAAGCTGACAATGTTAGGTAGATGGCAATAAACAGGTTTAACTACTATGAGGTTAACATTAATTTCACATATTCATTATTTGCATAACAATGATCTTATTCACACAATAAACAATGGAAGCAGGTTGTAACACAACATGTCTCAGAACAATTACTAACACACTTAGAAATGTTCCCTCTTTTTCTTCTTAAAATTACAGGTTCAGAGAAGAGTTTCACATTTGTGGAGCAAACAAAGTCCTTATTGCGCTAAGAACAGTCTTCATTGAAGACACCACCCCTATAGAAGCTGAAGACATCTATAGGGCCTTCGGAGTGTCAAGTCTTTCGGTGGAGGGGTCCAACAGGAGGCGGATGGAAGCCAGGACAATTGGCTTCTGGAGGGACTGGCTGCAGACAGTGGAGGGTAATAAACATATTAAGGAACCAACAAATTAACACACATCACATACTAATACTAAGTGTCGATAGGGAAATGAACATAAAGGAATTCATATTAACATATTCATTAACTAGTAAATGCATTTCCTGCTGAAAATGCATGTATAGCTGAATGGTTAATTTGAACTTTAGAATGGTCACAAGATATTCAGCTATTAAACTAAACGCATTCCAATTTTTGATATCTTTTGCTGTTTTTGCATTATCAACGTTTAAGTTTTGGTACATTTTAAGGCCGTTTTAGACTTTATAATGTGAAACTCATCTCTTAAAGTAAATACTACATGATTTGGTCCTGTCCTCAAATTATTCTCTAATGTTTTCAACAGGTGGAGAAAGACCTCTCAGCCTGGGGGATGTGCTGCAATTTGCCACAGGACTACAGAAAATCCCTGTCGGAGGCTTTCCCTCACCCCCAACACCTAATTTCCTCCATCCAGAGGATGGTCATGCGCAGTTCCCCACTGCCAACACCTTCACTTTTGTTTTGAGGCTGCCTATTTTTCGGCAGTACGAAAAATTTCAGGAGGCCATGGAAAACGGCATTAGCTGGGGTGCCACATTTGGTTTGGGGTAGAACAATTTCCCATTACGTTGGGGGTCCTGCCAACTCCTGTTCCTGTCCTGTTGGGGGGTCCCTCCAGCCCGTCCTCCGGCGCTGTCTCGCCGCCCTCCAGCCCGTCCTCCGCACACACACACACGCTATCATGGCTGGACGCTGGATAGTGCCCTACACACACACGCGTGCACACACACACACACACACACACACACACACACACACACACACACACACACACACACACACACACACACACACACACACACACATACACACACACACACTCTCTTGTGGCTGGACGCTGGCTAGTGCCGCCCTACACACACACACACGCACACACACGCACGCACACACACACACACACACACACACACACACACACACACGCTATTATGGCTGGTGAAGTATTATTTGAGTTATTTGAAGTATTAAAGTAACGTGTTATGGCAGGAAAGTTCAATCTGGTATATTCATTTTAATGTCACCTTATATAGAATGTGTGTTAAACTTGTGATTTCTGCATTGAGTGACTTCTGCCTAGCAGATACCAAGAAGAGGCCCCTAGGGTCTCTCTGTTAATTATCAATAGTCCTTGCAATTAACAGGGGAAGTCCCAGATACAATTTCAGATAATGTAGTTAAAGTCTTGTAGAATTAATGTTTATCTCCTACACATCCTGCAGGCCTGGAGACTTGGGTCACCCAGCAGTAACCAAGATAAACGTCCTTTTGAGCTTATCAATAAAATGTATTCATTCCTAGTAAGCTGACTTTGGGGTGAAGGGAAGTTCAGGGAAGCCATTAAGCCACAAGAACAATTAAACTTCTGTTAATCAACCAAAACTCATGACTTTCAGGGGACAGGACATTCGGACCTATAACAAGGGTCACTTCCTAGAGAATATGTGTGTGTATTTCTTACTGTGATCAGATGTCCTGTATAATCATTTATCAACTATTCCTGTATTGGTGTTTTATTTGATTCCTCTGCTTTTATTCTTTCATATGTGGGTACTGGAGGGCTACAAACAGTGTGGAGAAATTAGCTTAAACATGTTTTATTACTCTATGGGAAATGGAAGCAGCATGTCAAATGATCAGGGAAATCTATGTGTGTGGTTGATTACTTTGTATTAATAGTAGCAGTATGTGTAAAGGAAGCTGGAAATATGCAATGTGAAACCTTTTATTTGAAATAAAGATTCTGCAGGGAATATTCTTAAAGAACAATAGCTCAAGTGTCTGGAAGAGCTGCAGGCTAAATGAGTGTGCGGTACTTTTTACTGCTTGAGATCAGAGCTGATGTTTTCCTCTTGTTATTATTGTTTGAGGTTAAGGTAACTCACATGTGTTATTTGTATAATCCAACTATAAAAAACTATATCTTAAAACTATCTTTATAAAATGCCAAAAGTATGTGAAACTTGCAAGGAGGGGTTTGTTATCTCGAATGTAAGGGTCGCCTCTGGCTCGCGCTGATTGGCTGTCTTTTCTAAGTGGAGGACCCCTCGGGGGGGGGGGGCAGCCGCATAGCTCCTCCTGGGGTTTTGGATATAAGCCTATGTTTTCTTTAAACCAGCCTCTTCTTTTCTTCAAACTGACCAGATCCGTGAGATTGGAGGAAGAGCAGGAAGTACTTCCTTTGTGTTTGTATTTGTATTTGTATTTGTATTTGTATTTGTATTGTTACTTTTTATCATTAAAACAAGATTATTGTTTAACTTGCATTCTGGTGTTTCTTAATCCCTTCCTTTTTACGAATTTACCCAGCTTATCAAACGACACGCGGAGACGAGGTTGGTTTTAAACATCCACCAAATCTCCAACACTGGACGCTGGCTAGGGCCGCCCTACATACCAACCCAGTCTCATGGCATTTCGGGTTCACCAACACGATTCTTAATCTATTGATTCGTGTTCACCAACACGATTTTCCCCTTTTTTTTGTGTTGCACAGCACGATTTTAAAAGCAATGTATTTCTACTGGTAATGTGTTTCGTGCCTGCAGCACGTCTTTTTCTCCGGTCGGGTCGTGGAAGACCGGAAGCTGTGTGGTTCATAAAAACATGTTCTTACCCAATATCAAGCCACAATTATTGCTTTTATTTTAAATCGTATAATTTCTGACTTTTGTTTCCGTCTGTGAGGAAAATAAATGGGGCTCAGAGCCTCAGAACACTGAAATCTGTATTTTTTAAATCTTTTTTTCTTCTAATTTGTTATTCTTTTCAAAATAACACACTGTTATTTACTCACCAATAACACACAATTATCCTTGCTTTTATTGATTGGTTTAATTCCATAATCTCTGGCTTTTTTGGCGTCCTTCAGGAACTGAATTTCAAGATAAAAATAACCGGAAACAGACGTAGGCATTTCGAGCGATTACCCAAGATCCTCAGCTATGGTTTAAGCTCGCTGATTTGGATGGTTTAATGCATGCTGGGATTTGGTGTTTATATGATATGAAATCCGGAAAACATTTTAAAATAATAAAATAATACTTAATTCCGAGTGTTCTTGCTTTTCTCTTTGAAAGTCATCACATAACGGCATTGTAATACACGGTTCGGCTGCATTACATATTACAGATCTGCCGTCGTTCTTTATTTATAGAGCCCCGATGAGAAGACCTTTGGAAAAACTGGAAGAAATGCCGCCGAAACTGAATACTTAACGTGGATCATAAATATATCAACAATTAAACAACATCTTCAATTTCTCTTCACACAATACGTCTCCTTGCAGTATCAACCTTAATTCGGCTGACTTTTATATTTGATCTAATTCGTAGATAGGTTATATTTACACCATAACGGTGCACAGCTGATATAAAAGGACTTTGATTTTCTTTGAATATAAGAATGTAAATACTGAGTCTGAAATAGTATAGCAATATGCTATAAAATTATGTGAAAACATGAATAAAACTACACATCTTCAGATGTTGTACATACATAAGTGTCCTACACTAATAATACAAAGTTATTATAGCTGTGTGTACCTTGTGTGCACCGCCTAGTGGTTAAAGCACGTTATTTCATTATTGTTTTTATGTGTTATATTTGATTAAAAAAATATTAAGAGTACTGTACATACTTTCATTGGGGGAAAGTAGAAGGTCTGTGATAGAAATATAGAATATAAAAAATCAAGAAGATACTGTAAGTGATCTCTCCAATAAAACAGTTTAGAGCAGGATGTACAAAGATATTAATAGGAGGAGGTGCAAAACAGAAAAACGAATTAACCTTTATTTAAACATTAAATAATACTTTAGATTAAGGTCCTCTTTTAAATAAGAAAAAAACTTTGGGGGTATCTACAGATAAATATTAAGCCTGACAAAGTACTTAACGTCTAATATATTGCTTTCCTGCAATGTTAACTATGTTGAAGCACTTATTTTATCTGATATTATACATATGAATTATACTCTTATGTATGTAGATATTATAAGAAATGTGCAGAATATGACAGTTTAATGGTGGAGGTACAAACACATATTGATAGATGTCTTGTAATGTGCTGTTGAGGAACCTGTGACCCAAGATTTTCATTCATTGCATACACCGTAGTTGTGTATATGATAAGTCAATAACCTTTGAAAATCTTGAAATCTTGAAAGGGATGTGCAAAATAGCCATTATACAGTCTTTAATGAACTATTAGTAGAGAATAACGAGTAATGAATATACTTTATTACTCGTTTCCATTCATGTCAATTGCAGATAAATGTTTAGTCTTCTCAAGCACCAACTAGGTTAACCTCTGTATTGTGTAGTAGAATTACAAAGTAACAATGAGCTGTCACGTGGGTATATATTAATGCTGCGCATTATGGACACAAGCGATTTTCACCCATTTATTAATTATATGTTTTACATTTGATAACACCAATGTGTTTAATACTGGCAACTTCTAATTGTGGGAAAAACGAAAACGTTCAGTAGAGACGTCCCATGGAACATTTTGCGAAACTCAATAGCCAGCATGTGTAGTTCTGGGGGGGGCGTTCGATTCCTGTTTTGGATAGTCTGGCGTGGTTTTGTTCCATTTCAAACAGCTGTTTGACGCTTGGCGTAACCTTGGCGCACTGTCACTCCAACATCCAATCCCAGCGCTTGAAGATTAATCACGGGGACTGTAGTCCTAAACGATAGCTGGGGATTGTGGGTAGTGTGGTGTCTTCGGCCATCCTAAACTCCTAGAGGCCTACGTCTGTTTCCGGTTATTTTTATTTTGAAATTCAGTTCCTGACGGACGCCAAAAAAGCCAGAGATTATGGAATTAAACCAATAAATAAAAGCAAGGATAATTGTGTGTTATTGGTGAGTAAATAACAGTGTGTTATTTTGAAAAGAATAACAAATTAGAAGGAAAGATTTAAAAATACAGATTTCAGTATTCTGAGGCTCTGAGCCCCATTTATTTTCCTCACAGACGGCAACAAAAGTCCGAAATTATACGATTTAAAATAAAAGCAATAATTGTGGCTTGATATTGGGTAAGAACATGTTTTTATGAACCACACAGCTTCCGGTCTTCCACGACCCGACCGGAGAAAAAGATAGACCCTCCAGAAAAACGCGATTCTGCGATCGCAGAATTTACCGCATAATCAGCAAAATGGCGCAGATTTGTGAAAGGCCGCATATTTATCAAAAAGCCGCATAATCCCCGCATTTTTCCACACAAAGTTGAGAAAAAAAAAAGTTGACTCGTCTTGACGTGACGTCATCAGCTCGCGCATCACAGAATGTAAACAACACTGTATAGAGTGAACGTGTGGAGCTCACACGATAGAGAAAACACCAAGATGAAAAAATCTAATCCATCTCATTTACCGACGGACATTTCTACTAAAGACCGGGCAAAAAGTGGGGGGAAACTATTCTGCACCCCGTGCAACTGTGTGTTGGAGCATAAGAGAAAATTGACGGGGACGACCCACTTTGATTCATTCAAACATTCGAAAATGCTTTCTGCTGCTGCGGACAAGAAAGCCAAACAACTCACGTTCAGCGAGGCATCAACCTCCAAAACCCTTTCGAGGGCTACAAGAAACGAAGTGAGTAGCCTACAAGATTGAAGCTAGTCAGATAACGAACGAGTAAATGAAAAGGCGGAGAAGTGTGTGTGTGGGGGGGGGGGGGTGGGGTGGGGTGTGTGTGAGATTAAAAAAGCCCAATTGCTTTTACAATAAATAAACATTGAATGTGTTTAATTGAATAAAGGGGTTTAAACGTTAGTGGCAGTTTGTGTGTGAGAGAGATTAAATAAGACAGACCAATATTTTAAAAAATTGATATTCTTTTTCCCCGCATATTTCGCAACTTTCCGCATATTTCGCAACTTCCCGCAATTTCATCGCATAAAATCACATAAAAACCCCGCATGTTTAATCGCATAATCAAGGATTTTAGCCCGTATAATCAAGGAATTTAGCCCGCATAATCAAGGATTTTTGCCCGCGTTTTTCTGGAGGGTCTAAAACAGGGGTAGCCAACGCGGTGCCCGCGGGCACTAAGTCGCCCGCAGGGGGGAAATTGGTCGCCCGCGTGCATGTTCTAAAAATAGCACAAGTCACCATGGAGCTCGGTCTAAAAAAGTTATTGAATACATTTTTAATTTTTAAAATGACAATATTGAATATAACATTTTAAAAGCACACATTTTGTATGTACATATGTAAGTGAAATGGAGATTTGGTGCGTGAAATTGAACTCTGACCCCAGATAGGTTCAGAGTTGAACTCCACGCACCAAATCTCCGTTCCACCTTTAGCTGAGACAAGCTAGCATGAGCAGCTACGATCATGGGCCTCACACACACACACACACACGCACACACACACGCACACACACACACACACACTCACACACACACGCACACACACACACAGCAGTGGTGAGGTTCTCAGCCTGCCACTGACGTTCAACCAGAAAACATCAGCTGTTAGCTGTTAGCAGTTAGCAAACAGAGATCACAGCTCCTCATATCTTTTCAGAAACTGGACAAAAGTTAAACAAGTACAAACCACAGACTGTCTGTGTCATGGCGAATACAGTCGCTGGTTTATTTATGTCTGTAGGCCGTTGTTATGAGTGTGGAATGAGCATATACAACGTTAGCTTAGCCTGGTCGACCCAATCTCCATTCAGAAAACAAGCATTTTAAAAGGTTTTTCGCCTGCGGTCTTGTCTGCAGACTTGTCAAGCATTAATTCATGGTTTTTACTAAACGGTATCAGTATGTTGTTACTTCGGCATCATTTAGAAACGTGTATTACAATTTAATCACGGTAAAATATGTTCATTTTGTTGTAGTTGTAGCTCCCGAGCCAGCGCGTCTTGTTTGAATGATGCGAGTAAACACAGCTGGCAGCAGCGGTGAAACTCAAGCGATTAGAGCGAAGTCGCGTCCGGTGTGAACGCAGCATTACAACGACCCCTGATAGATCTCACGAGAATGTGTATAAATATAGACACATTTTCATAACAAAACAATGGGGTTGCTATAGCAATGGTAAATCATTGTTAATAATTATTGTGAAGAATAATTAACATTAACATGTGATCAGACAGTCCTTCACATACAGTAAATTAATATGTATTCTGATTATTATTAATAATAATATTATCATTAAAGGTGAACCGTGCAATTATGTTATTCAGGAAGTTTGTATCAAACAAGTAGCCCTTCGTATTACTCAGTACCCTTGAAGTAGCCCTCGGTGACAAAAAGGTTGGTGACCCCTGGTCTAAAAAGACGTGCTGCAGGCACGAAACACATTACCAGTAGAAATACATTGCTTTTAAAATCGTGCTGTGCAACACGAAAAAAAGGAGAAAATCGTGTTGGTGAACACGAATCAATAGATTAAAAATCGTGTTGGTGAACACGAAATGCCATGAGACTGGTTTGTACTATAGACGCGCACATACCCACCCACCTTGTTTTTCCCGCTCATGGCCTGCACCTTGTCGTGGTGAGTGGGCTTTCAACCAAGCCAGGCCACACCGTTGAAAACATTTAAGCTATTTTAGATTTAGTTTGACTGTGTGACTCTGAAGTCTATGTTTTGTAATGCAAACATAAATAATGTCTATGTATACTTTGTACCTGTACATGCTTAGTCCTATAAATATGACGTTTACACATTCTGCAAATGTGCTCTGTATTTCTAACAAAGATAAACTAGTTCTTGCTACCTTGGTCTAGTTAAATACTATACTGGACTTGTGAAAAATACTGGAAGACAAGATTTACTTTTAGGAAGGATTGCTCTACTTATTATCGTGTTTACAATAGTTGATAACATAGCATTTCAAGGTCCTGGAGTGGCCTAGCCAGTCTCCAGATCTCAACCCCATAGAAAATCTTTGGAGGGAGTTGAAAGTCCGTGTTGCCCAGCGACAGCCCCAAAACATCACTGCTCTAGAGGAGATCTGCATGGAGGAATGGGCCAAAATACCAGCAACAGTGTGTGAAAACCTTGTGAAGACTTACAGAAAACGTTTGACCTCTGTCATTGCCAACAAAGGGTATATAACAAAGTATTGAGATGAACTTTTGTTATTGACCAAATACTTATTTTCCACCATAATTTGCAAATAAAGTCTTTAAAAATCAGACAATGTGATTTTCTGGATTTTTTTTCTCATTTTGTCTCTCATAGTTGAGGTATACCTAGGATGAAAATTACAGGCCTCTCATCTTTTTAAGTGGGAGAACTTGCACAATTGGTGGCTGACTAAATACTTTTTTGCCCCACTGTATCTCTCTCTCTCTCTCTCTCTCTCTCTCTCTCTCTCTCTCTCTCTCTATATATATAGATATAGATATCTATATCTATATAAATAATTCCAAAGCTGGTAAAGACCTTTCAAATGTAGCAATAATATTCATATAAGAAAAGTACTGATCTAATAACTTTTGCCATGCTCTTCGGGCTCATATACGCACTGAACTTAAGATATCCGAAATAACTGCAATCCACTTTTGAAGTTGTGGAAAAAGTCCTGATGGAACTTAAGGGGAAAAAGATGAGCCCAAAAGTGAATAGACTGAGAACCCAGCTGTTCATCGCAGAGTAGACACTTTGTTGCACTCACTCACAGTTACCATTGTTACATGGTAAGGTTTCTAAAACCAAGGTTTTATAATAATTATGCATTGTAAAACATTTGCGAAAAAGTGTTGTGTTCAGAAGTTGCACTTACAGTATGACCGATTTTCACCGTAGAAGTTATGCATGTCTAATCCTTTTCAGAGATAACATGTCTCACAGGCGCAAGTTGTCAGTGTTGCTTTAAAAAAAGGTGTGCAGTAGATAATAAAGACACGTCTTTTTTCTAAGAGTTTGATGTTTGGAAGCGGCACATATTACTGCAACTAATAACTGGTACTTATTAACATGTCTAAGATCAGGTAATGGCTGCCTCAGAGGCCAAAGCTGGTTGTGTGAACAACTTGTTTTTCATTCAAATAAATGTGCTCTGGAGTTAAAATATACAGATTGATCTGAAGAAATTGACTGTTTTACTTTTATTAGTGTACCTTTCAGTTGCATTGCACTCCTTAAATGTGTTTGAGACACTTTAGGTAACAATGTGGCTGTCATTTGATTAACTCTGAAAATACAGTTTTTAATGAATAAATCACATGAAATGAGTTACAGGTGTCCCCTCAGCTGTGCAGACTTATTTAATAATACGGTAGGAAATTGTGGAGTAAAATTAATATCTATCTTGTACACACACTTTTCCTCTACTGATGAGAGGAAGACAGAGGGGACTAAAGTATTTCTTATTTTTCTACATTGACCTGAATGTATTCTTTATTCTGTGTATTTGTGGACTGAAATATAAGTTTTTATAAAGTTTGTGATACATATATTTGCAGTCACTTTATTATACGTTAAATACATTTAATTCAAGCTAAGATACATTAGCTAGTTAGTGCTCTTACCTGTGTGCCTCCTTCAAACAGCATTATAACCAGACTGTATCTTCAAACGATAAGTACCAGTTACAGCTACTTGATTTTAGATAAACAATTGAAAAGACAAAATCAACCAGCTAATGTATTGAAAGACCAATCTTTATTTTAAGGTGCCTTTTCTTTAAACCTTCAGATGTGAGATATTAGTTATGCAGTAATAGTATTGACAATACAAAAATACTGAGCAACTTTAGTTGAGTTAACTTTATATTTCTTTTTGTCTAAAAAGCATTTATTATACTCATTTTTCCCACTCATATTCACAGTGTGTACCAATTGACTGTATTTCCCGTCAGGTGTCATCTCTCTAACCGGAGTACTGTTTTGGATGAAGCGGCTCCGGCACAAACATTACAACATACATCAGATTCCCCAATAGTAGGTGTAGCAGTACGTACAGCAAGTTGCATTACATACTGTAGATTGTTTTGAACACACCCGCAAAATAGCATTGTGATTATATTACTGGATGGAAACTGAAAGCCCGGGAACATTAATAAACTACATAACAGAAAGTATGAATAACAATAATTAAATTGTGACTGTAGATATGTTTATACTTTATATTATTTACTGTACATGTTTAATTTGGATTTAATTATTGTGATTATTCTTTATTCTTTCCATCTATCTATCTAAATCTCAAAATGGGGTAGGTTACAGGAACTTTTCATCAACAGATTGCTTTAGTCTGGTTTAACTCTTCACTGATTGGTTGCACACACTTTAAATGTACTGGCTATGCAAAACAGAAGGTGGGGCTCATTATCATATTAAAAAACGCGCGTTTTTTACGCGTCAAGAAAAAACGCGCGTTTTAAACGGGCGAATAGTGGCACTTTAGGCTTTCGATACTCGCTCGCTCGACCTCTCCAGCCTGTGCGCGCTCAACTTTGCCTGCGCGCTCGCTCAAATTGTCACATCGTTACAAATGTGCCACAAAACCAACCAATCGGAGAACTCGAGAAGGTCAATTCTGATTGGCTGCCCGTCTCCAATCATATCTGAGATGAGAGAAGAGAGGGATTTTAATTTCCGGTTGCCATCAGGCTGTTGGCGTTCCTATTATCGTTGACATTTACAGGACATGACAGACTCGAACGAAGAGATTACTACGCCACAGTGTCAGGTGAGTTATACATTTCTAGTTTTCTGATATCACGTTATTGTTTGTAATACCTTTGACGAAACCTTTTATCCGATCGTTTCAGATAAGGGTGAGTTTGCTAGCCGGCAACATAGCTATATGGATAGTTTAAGCAAACAGCTAACAAACCGTAGCCTAATATTAGCGCTAGTATTAGACAAACATTGTCAATATAAATTGCCATTTATACCCATCAGCGGGTAATATTTACCTTATAGAACATTCAGTGATTTTTGCGCCATTGATCTTGTGCGAAGCAACGTCTGTGTTTTATTGCGGTTCCTAATAGAGAGAGAGAGAGAGAGAGAGAGAGAGAGAGAGAGAGAGAGACACTTTGCACATAACTCACGGTAGCGATCTTTCATGCAATCTGCACATACTAGATGTCATATGAACGCTGAGAGTCCACAGATTCTATTGGTATACGTTTCATCACTCTGCGATAAAAACGCACTCTTAGCCCTGTGTTCTAGTATCATAAATAAAAGAACATTGTACCTTGACCCCTGGCGGTTCTAGTTTAACTGAAAATATGATCATGTTAATGTTACATCCTGAATTGATTTAGGGCGATGGTGCAGTTGAGTCAGCAGCCAGAAACCTGGGGCCGTATTCACAAAGCATTTTATCTTACCGCTAGGAGTGCTCCTAACTCGCGCTAAAACATTTTACGTAGGAGTTTTTTCTTAAAAGTTATTCACAAAGCCGCTGAGACCTACTCATACTAAGGATAAATCACTAAGAGTGAACTAAGAGTGACGCGCCGTTGCTATGGATTACGTCGATTCTCGTGCATGAGTTTAGAAGCGGTCAGTACGGTGATTGGTTGTTCAGAGCAGGCGGTCTCGCTGAAACTCATCCGCAACATCCCACAAACGAGCCCACTAAATCACCGAAAAACAAGGAAATAGCCTAGGCTAGAAATGTATTCCTATCAAATAGTTATGGACAGTGCAGTTAGCAGAATACACGCATGATGACAAGTTTGTGCAGACCACGATAATGACGTTGTATATGCACGTTAAAGAGAGAGAGCAAACAATACAAATACGTAAATTGCATTAAATCAAGGAGGCAATTAAAAGCACTCTGCAAACTATTATCCAATGAGCATATTTCCAGCACCAAACACTTTCAATAACAGCCCATACCGCCGTTCAAGTCCCCCTATCATGATGAATGAAAACATTCTGCGTGTTGATGGAATGTACTTTCTTTCTATTGACGAACACGTCCTCATCTTTTGATGGCGCAATTATTTTTATGTCAATAGCACCGACCACACCGGGCATACCTGCAATTGCCATGAAGTTGGCTTTGATCCTGTGTAGTTGTTGATTGTCCAAAGGAAACCGGATAAACTGTTGGATGATATGTGGTCTAGAGAGCGCGTTGATGGTTTGGTTTATGGCACGGCTGACTGATGGTTGCGATATTCCTAAATCGTCGGCATTGCAAAGTTGCATTTTCCCACATTGCTAAATATCGTAGTGTTGCCAAACATTTTATTTCCGGACTAATCGGGTTATTCCTGTTAGTCGGGGATGTTATTGCATCCCGCACTAATTCCACAACAAGTTTGATACTCTCACGATTTAGCCTATATCTCTTGATCAATTCAAAGTCTTCCATTGTCTCCAAAACATTTCGTCTCGCAGCCATTTTCAGATTCTTTGTGAATAGGTCTTACTGAGTTAGGAGTCCTCTCGAGGACTTTTAAGCCCTCCTAAACTTAGGTGCTACTTTTAGGCATAAAATACTTTGTGAATTGCTCTTTGTGAATACAATTAGGAGTCCTACATTTAAGACTGACACCCCCATTATGTTTAGGAGTTTCTCCTAAATTCGCCAGTTAGGAGCTACTTTTAGCCCTAAGATCCTTTGTGAATACGGCCCCTGGTGTCTTTGCTCCTTAACACAATGGCCGCTCAGGAAGGCCGACGGAGACAGAGCCTCCTGCACCTAGGAATGTAGTGCCAGTGACAGTGCCGCAAGAGATGGCAAGGTTCGTATTTCAGCCACATAATTATATTTTCGTTTTGCTTAAAAAAATTCAAAAAAATCATTGTTGTTTTCTTAAGTCCAGTAGTCACATCGCTGCTGACATGATTAAATTAAAATATGAACTTGGACTTGAACAAGACTTGGTTTGTAATAGCATTGGAATATATATAGCCAACATGTACTATTTAGATTTTTTGTGCAACACTTGATTGTTATAAATAAATATAAAACATATAATTTATTCCACAGATCTTTTCCAGGATATTTCCAGGATAAACCAAACTTCCGTCGTGGTAAAAAGAGGTGTTTGACTGCCACCAAGTATCTTGTTAAGACAACAAATAAAACAACTTCTTTACATTTTTATCTGTTGTCAAAAAAAATATCGCCCACACACCGTTGCCAACTGAGGAGCTTGAACTCCTCCAGGCAGGCATGGGAAGACAAACACTGACTGTTCCTGAAGATGGTGATCACACAGAGGTATAGTTTGTCAGTCCATTTGTTTGACTTATCATCAAAGTCAATTATTGTACTTCAGCGTATTGTCACCATCAATGTTTTTCTCTCTCTCTCTCTCTCTCCCTCAAGATTTTAAGGCTCCTGGCTGACACATTTCCAAAAATGGAGGGTCTATGTGGAGGATGGCTCTTGCATAAGGCTACAGGTTTGTGGGATTTTGTTTTGTTGAGTTTTCATATTACTGTATTACTTGTTGGTGTGCATGAACCCTTCTGAGGTATTGATTACTTGTTGTAAACATTAGAGGTGGCAGAATGACAAAACATGTTCTCTCTCTTTCTCTCAATTAAGGTGGCAGTGGAAGACGAAAGCTCACTGTCATTCCACCAGAAGCAGAGGGGTATTCTGTCAAAGCTCTGCGAGCTATGTCAGCAGGTGGCAAAGCCACTTTTTACATAGTACCACTTCAGGAGACATTGGACACCGCTCCACTGCCTCCTGACTCGCACTGCTTTGCAAAAATGCCAAAGAAGACATGTTTCAAATGTCATGAAGTGATGCCTTTGCAGATGCTTGCAGTACACATTAGGACATGCAGTGGAAAACTGTCCTCTGATGAGACTGTTGATGAGGTGAGAGCAAATTATTTTTGTATTTGGTAAATTGCCTTTAGAAAAAGACGAGGAAAATATAAAATGTTTATTGAAATAAATGACTTTTTTGTTAATCTGCAGTCCTATGATGAATTTTGTATCGTGGAGAACGCTTGCAAGGTAGAACAGCACACAACTAAACTGCACAATCAGTATAGTTTAGTGTTTCAGCTGTTTGTAACATGGAGCATATTTCTTTCAAACTTTAGGTGGTGTGTCCAATTTGCACCAAAGAATTCCCAGACGATGAAATCACAGTCCATGCTAGTCTATGTGGAGAGAGGTGATCTGTCTTATTCTGCTCTTTGTATCATAAACATTATATTTGATAGATGTACCACCTGTAGAATGTCTACATATTCAGTGTTTTAAACTGCATATTGTTTGTGCAGCTTTGAATGTACAGGGACTCCTGCATCAGAGAACAATAGTCCAAGTACAGCTGCTCAACCTCCAGTATGCAAACCAAAAAGGTACGTTTTATGAAGATGACCTTTGCATGAGTTTATATCAAATACAGAATAAATAATGAGCACCATCATGCAATCCACATGCTTTAATGTCTCCCCCAAAAGCTAGCTCTCAAATTATTTTAACAGGCTATTTAAAACATAGCACATGGTGCACTCTTTTCTAATCACGCCATTTGATAGACCTTTCTTTCCCAAATATTGTTCAGCATAATAATAGGCCTGCCCTATAATGTATACAAAATGTTTGGAAAATTGGGATAGTCTTATATTTTCTCTGTCCTCTTCCTTAAGCAAGGAAGCTGTATTGCGCTTACTTGAACACCAAGTTGACAACACAACAGAGTTCAAACTGTGTGTGGACAGAGACGGCCTTCCGGACAGGGGCATTCTCCAGTGGAAACGAAAAAAAGCTGCATCTCCTGCCAGTGCTCTTAAGGTGGTCTACATAGGAGAGGCAGGCATTGACACTGGAAGAATAAGGAAATAGTTTTTGACTGGTAAGTTCATTTAACTGTTTTGTTTTGATATTAAACAAAACCAAAGGATCATTGCTTATTTGATTTTTTCCTGTAAGACATGGTTTCAGGTATTGAAAACAGATTCTTTGAAGGAGCTGGGAGCCAGGGTAAAAATCCTAAGTAGTCTTTGACAGACCTTGATAATGACAACTTCAGATTGGTAACATACTGTCTTTGTACACATTGTCATTTATGTAAGGAGTTTTTTTACAAAGACTTTCTCTACCTTGCACACAGAACTATTGGTGAAATAATGTCAGTAAGCATCGCACAAGGTGGCCCACCTCCTGCCTTTCTGAGAGCGTGGTGCTACAACTTCCTCTGCACAGGAGAGGTGGACATTCATTCACTTTCAAAGGAGGATGTTTCTGATCTAGAATCCGGTCTTCTCATCAGCAAGGTGAGTACTCTGTTGAGCATTGTTAGATATGAATTAGATATATGTTTTAACACCTATTGTAAATCTGTCCTTTATTTCAATGTTGCACATTCTCAGGACGAAGATTGTGCAGATGAGCAGTCTCTGATGTTGTGGGCTGATGAAATTGTCAGCTGTGGATATACAAGCCAGCTCAAACTGGACAATAAAGACAGCATCATTCGGTAAGAGTTGTACAATATTAATTTTAAAATGTTTATTTTTCAAACCAGTGTTTAATTTCTTTCTGCTTTTCTTCAAAGAGCAATTGTCTTACATTCCACAACAAGACTGATTCCAATGCTGCAGCAACTCAGAAAGGGCATGGAGCTGTATGGCCTGGTGGATCAGATGGCTAGAAACCCTGAAGCTTGTCACTCCTTATTTGTTCCAGGGAAGATCACCAAAGTAAGAATTTTAACTGCCACTATTTATTTATTTTTAGACTCTCTTCTTCTTTTGTATTGTACTTTTCATTCTGTATTGCCTTAATAGCTTTGGTTTGAACACTTGCAAGATATTAAACTAAATCTGCATTCACTCTCTTTATAGCCAGATGCAGATTTCATCATGATGAACTGCCAGCCACGTTTTAGCGAAAAAGGGACGTCTAAGGAGAGAAATGAAGCTCAACGCAAGTTCAGGCAGGAAGACCTATCACTTTGTATTGCGCGTCATGGCAATACTCGCTCCCTTCACTAAATGATAGGGAGCGCCACTCCTCAGCTAACCTATCACTTCCCTCCGTTCACAAGCCTAATCATCGCACCTGTTAATCCCTCTATATATGCTCTCCCCTTTTCCATCAGCTGTCTTCCAGGTGTCAACGCGCAAGCAGCAGCAGGACTTCGTCCCAGCTCCGGGTATTAATTCATCAGCTCCGCAGTCTTGCGGATTAAGCTACAGGGGGCGTTCCCCAGTTGGCTAGCGGTTCTAGCCGGCCACGCCGCAAACCCGGATGCGGAAGAAAAAGACAAGGATACTGAGCTCCACGGAAGTTCCTCCGGCTTAATGGAAATGGGCTACTTCAGGCAAACAATTGACACACGCCTTCAGTCTCTCGAGAGGGCATCACTGGCATCAGGGCCGCTCAAATGCGGCGCTTCCGGCCTTCACGCGGAACGGGCCCTCATCGCTTGCGAAGCTTCACCCACTTCCGGCTTCAACCACAACCCCTCTTGCAAGCAGGCAGGGCTCAAGCTACATCTCATCGAAGCTACTTCTGCTTCCGGCTCAGTAGCGGTACTGGTCTCTAAGTGCGTCTTAAGTGACAAGCAGGTAGTGATTGCGAGATGAAGCCTTATGAAGCTTTGAAGCTTTCCAGCCAATTGGTTCGCAAAGGGTTCATGTCATGAGGCTTCATCATGGGCTTCATTTGAACATAAACCCCTGTTGGTCAAAGCGTGTAAAACAGGCAAATTGGAAATCTCAACAGTTGCGCTCTATCTCATACCGAGTTCCCAATGAGTAAAGCCTTAGAATAACTCTAAACAACGGACATAAAATCCTATTTTCATGTTAACAATATTGTTTTCATTCCAGTTGAACGATTGTGATTGAAAAGCCTATAGGAGGCTGGTAAACATTGCAAAGAGGGATTCGTATTCCTTAATATTATTCATAAACTTAACCACGTTGTAGCCTGAGAAGGCTAAACCATATCAGGAATACATTTATTAACTGCATTATCTCATTTAGATGTAGCTTCTATAAGCAAACCCTGCGGTCGTGGGTCGGCTGCTTTCCAGCGAGCCACAGCCCACACGCTGAATCTACCCCAAAAAAACCACTGGATATATCTTATCTGCATTTATTCATCTATTTATTCATGTTTTATTCCTACATTTATTTATGCTTGTATCTATTTATACTTATGACATTTTCCGACCTCTATATAAGTGAGGGTCTGAGCTCTTTTAATTCCATCGTGTCACCAGCGGACCCGGGTACAGGAGGGGTAATATGGTTCTTGTTATACATCCATGGGTATTATGAGCGTTGTGGCTCAACGGTTCAAATGAATCGCTTCCCGAAGCAGTCACGTGGTATCGACAGGCAGCGAGGTTCGATTGTCATCGATGACGTCACTGGCCCAAAATGATACAAGCCTCGATACATGCTTCACAAAAAGATTGGGGATTACTCGACACACGCTCCGAAGCCTCGGCGCAATACGTAACATCACTACTAGCAGGTTCAGCGCACAGCAGGCTCGCCTCCTTTCCCTGCACCTCACCGCTAAAACAGGTAAGAAAAGAGAAGAAAGAAAAGAGAGAAAGGAAAGAAGGAGAAAAGAAGAAGAAAGAGAAAAGCAAAAGAACGAAGAAGAAGAGAGAGAAAGAGAAGAAGAAAAAGGAGAGAGGAAAAAAGAGAGAATATCGTTGCTAGTTTAGGGTTAAGGTGAGTTCCAGGCAGTGTCGGGTGTAACGCGTTACAGCATGGAGTTATGCAGTTCGGGTAACTACTACCCGTCACAATGCTCAGTAAGTACCGCAGTTTCAAGCTTCACACAGCCACGGATGCTGCCCATCCGTGGTTTTTGGGGGTTTCTTTCAGGGAGAAAGAGATGTTCATGTAAGATGATAGAAGACAGTCTAATCACCCAACCAGCACATCAGCATCTACGTCTCACCGTGGCGTAATTAAACTGCTAATTAAGCTAGTCCTATACCAGGGCTCGATAGTAACGGTTGCCATTGGCAACCATTTGGAAAATGTCAACCACTTCTTGGACTTTGGTTGCCATCAGCGGCAACCAGTTTTTAACATAAGAAATAAGGACAGCAAAACGTGCACCCCAAAATAGATAAATGTTCATATTCGTTTTTAAGAGTGATATTTAATTGTTGTGACCAGTCGGAACCTGATACTTAAATTGCACGTGCATTGGCGTGATTACAGAGCCAGAAAGCGATGCACGTTTACTCGCGTGCGCGGTGCGCCGTGTGTTTGTTTTACAACAAAATGGCGAAGCAAAAATAAGTTGCTTGACTGTGATAAAAGTTCAGCCAACACCTCAACTTCTCCAATGAATGTTCAAATTGATTCAACTGATGGAGCGTAAGGTAAAACCCGAACGAAAAACAAAGAGGAATGTTTTCTATTCACTTCCGGTAAAAGTTCCTTCAAAATAAGAGTCCGATCTTATTACTACAAAATAAAAGTGCAAAACGAAACTTTACCACAGAAAATGGTTGCATTAAATTATAATCACTTCTATAAAAAGGTAACACATTTTAAATATAGTTAGACATATTAAAGGTAATTTACAGCATCAATAATTAATATCAAATGTTTAACTATGAATGGTTTTCATTTATTTAACATTAGAAATGTATTAGTCTGGCCAATCCAAGACTTCATGCTGAAGGGCCAATGGGTCTATGGTGGGGGTCAGCACAAAGGTCAAGAAAACCCACATTTGAAAGGGAGTCAACGGATGATCAAGAAACTGGTGACTTGCTCAATTCATTTGTGAGGGATCTATGAAGACAGGACAACAGCAGCACTACTGGTATTTTGTATACCAGCAATTGAGGGTGGACAAGTTTACTACCACTTAGGTTCAAATAAGTGCGTTAATTACTTATTGTAAAGCATTTGAACATTCTCGTGTCACATGTTCATTATTAAGTGGATGTATAACTGTATAGCATCTTAATTATTTAAAATATAAGGTATCAAAAAGGGCAACCGTATTTTCAGTTGGCAACCAAAGCGGATTCCTGGTTGCCAGCCTGGCAACCACTTTGAAAAGTTAGCGTTGAGCCCTGCCATATCATGGGTCATGTCTCAGCATTTACCTAAGCAAATATTATTTCATGCTGCTCATATTGCACCCACATATTTGGTTTCATGCTCACATGGCTTATGTTAAGCAGGGTATGATATTCATGCATCATTGTACTCAAGCTAACAGCCGCATTACATTGTCTACATCTCCCTCTTCGCCGGGCATCGGCTCGTGCCGGCTATCCAAGTTCTCTCCAGTTTACCTCTGGTAAACATGCATATAACTGGTGGTGGTGCATGAAGAGCATTTCAGGGCTCGTTCAGGATAGGTGCAGCAAACCTGCCGCAATCAAGGTAATTGTTACTCTTCCCTACAACAACCGCTTCTCATCCTACATTCGTCCGAACGCCAGTGCCGTGCTGGCTATCCAAAGGTCTCTCCAACCTCCAAATTGGTACGTATGCATATAACTGGTGGTGGTTCTTAGCATGTCAGCACGTATATTTGCCCCGCGGCTCATGTTTATCCTTGCATGTCTAACCCTGTACGTCCAGGTTGTAACCTTCGGGTCTGTATAAAATGTGTCCCTGCGAAGTCAGGTTGCCCCGTACGTCCGGGATGCCCTGTACGTCCAGGATGCCCCGTTCGTCCGGGATGCCCCGTTCGTCCGGGATGCCCCGTACGTCCGGGAAACCCTGTATGTCCAGGACGCCCTGTATGTCCGGGACGCCCCGTACGTCCGGGATGCCCCGTACGTCCGGGAAGCCCCGTATGTCCGGGAAGCCCCGTATGTCCGGGAAGCCCCGTATGTCCGGGAAGCCCCGTATGTCCGGGAAGCCCCGTATGTCCGGGAAGCCCCGTATGTCCGGGATGCCCCGTATGTCCGGGACGCCCTGTACGTCCGGGACGCCCTGTACGTCCGGGATGCCCTGTACGTCCAGGAAGCCCTGTACGTCCAGGGAGGATGCCTAGGAGGCATCAGTATGTCTAAATCCCCACATGTATTAACCTCTCATTTCATCCATAGATTTCCACTGCATCCCACAAGGTAAGATTCATCACGTTCAGTACTTCATACTTTCACTTCTTTTGGGGGGTTCATCGGAAACGGTTCTTCCCTTCCCGAATGACATCCTACAAAACCTGGGCCTAATCGCCAAACACCATTTCATTCACTTGTTATAAACTGTCATCATTATGTTTCATTTATATAATGTGACCCGATAATAAACATGTATTCCATACATCACGTCTCTCCTGATTGAAATGAAGCTCAGCGCAAGTTCAGGCAGGAAGACCTATCACTTTGTATTGCGCGTCATGGCAATACTCGCTCCCTTCACTAAATGATAGGGAGCGCCACTCCTCAGCTAACCTATCACTTCCCTCCGTTCACAAGCCTAATCATCGCACCTGTTAATCCCTCTATATATGCTCTCCCCTTTTCCATCAGCTGTCTTCCAGGTGTCAACGCGCAACCCTCCTCCACCCCTTCGCCTCCTGCTTCCAACTCAGGGCCAAGCCCAACCTTCTCCCTTCAAACCGGACCTAACCACTTATCACCACCACCAGTGTCTAGACCCGGGGGGGTTCATCGGAAACAGTTCTTCCCTTCCCGAATGACATCCTACAAAACCTGGGCCTAATCGCCAAACACCATTTCATTCACTTGTTATAAACTGTCATCATTATGTTTCATTTATATAATGTGACCCAATAATAAACATGTATTCCATACATCACGTCTCGACTGATTGAACTGAGAGGAAGTTGAAATGTCAGGTATGATATACTGTAGAATGCAGTACACATATGAATGAATGCTTTACTGATTTGAATGTACTGAGCACATACCTAATAAATGTTCTTGGATATTTGCTTTTTCTTAATTTGTGTTATTTAAAATATACATCCATCACAGATGGGGAGACAGACAGTGCAGCTGGTGACAAGGAGCCTCTTGCAGTGCCACACGTGCTCCAGTGGATGACGGGGCAGGCCCACATCCCCATCCTCCGTGATGAAAAGAGACATTTCAAAATAACATGCAAATTTGACCATGACTGCAGGGAGCGGCTAGGAGATAACTTAATTTGTTACCCAATTGTGAGTGCGTGCACTAAAACTGTGACTTTTCCAGTAAAGCATCTAAGCACTTACACTGACTTTAGAAGAATCATGGGTGAAGCAGTGAGATATGGTGGTGGATTCCACAGAGTTTAAAACAACTACTGTAGCTCTACTCAAACTAAGGCAAGAGCTGAGTGTATATATGTTTAAATATATTTGTTAATGGCTGTTTGAAGTCATGCTTTTATTAGTTGGGAAAGCATACATTGTTACAAAGTTTTTTAACAAAACATCAGACAAGCAGAAAGGCAAATAAGGACCAATGGTTGGGCTCTGTGTATTCTCAACAGATATCTGTTAAACAAGGTTGTTGTAATCAGCTAATATGTCAGTTTAAGAGTTCACGTTCAATTGTCATTGTACACACTGTGCAAGAATCGTTGGTACATAAAAATATGCAAATATGTTTCATTTCACAAGTTTAACTGCAACACGATGCTTCCTAGTTCACTGTAAAGTCAATTCTCAGTATTTGTGCACCAGAGGCTTTATATTTCAACATCAAAATCTTATTTTCAATGAGCACAAAGCAACACTTTCAGCAGATTAATATGAAGCCTCTCTCTCATCATCTGAGAGCTCAAAATCGGAATCTCCCTGAACTATCTGGTACAGAAAATGTCTGCTTCAGTTCCATCTCCTGTAACAATATTGAGTCATTAACTCCATGAAGATGGTCCTGACGTCCACTAGAATGGACATTTATAAAAGGGCTGTTATTTGAAAACTTGAATTATTTAATTGTTTTCAGAACTAATTATGTAGTTCCTCACATGTTAATAAACAAGAATATATATGATTTTCATGGTAAAAATTACAATTATTCAACAATATTTGACTTCTCCTCCTGCTTCTATAACATTTAGTTTTTGGTATGCCAGCCATTTTGGATGAAAAGAAAGAGGAACTTCCCAGCATGCAATGTTAACAAATGACATATCACTGGAAAGACCAGGATGTCCTCTGTACAGTACATCAGGGATTGATAGAGTAGCTCAAAAGAGTAAAAGGAGATGCGTGTTAACAAAATGTCCACTACAGAGGACATTTTCAATGGGCTGGGTCCCAGGAGACAACTAAATCAAAAACGACTTACATGTGGCCTTGTTGTGGCATTTTGTTGCTGTTCATTTGACATTGTCGGATGTTGTGGCCAGCTGGGATTGCTAGAGAAGGATGAGTCAAACTTTCGTTACTCACACAACAGCCGATGTCTCAAGATAAGAAGACATATAGGCTAATGTTAATCCTACAGCCCTATAATACAGAAAAATAAAAAGCATTTCTGAAATATGGGTCAATAATTACAAGAACAAATCTACTATAATCAGTCATCTTTTTATTTTTTATATAAACAACATATAGCTATGTTGCCGGCTAGCAAACTCACCCTTATCTGAAACGATCGGATAAAAGCTTTCGTCAAAGGTATTACAAACAATAACGTGATATCAGAAAACCAGAAATGTATAACTCACCTGACACTGTGGCGTAGTAATCTCTTCATTCGAGTCTGTCATGTCCTGTAAATGTCAACGATAATAGGAACGCCAACAGCCTGATGGCAACCGAAAATGAAAATCCCTCTCTTCTCTCATCTCAGATATGATTGGAGACGGCCAGCCAATCAGAATGACCTTCTTGAGTTCTCCGATTGGTTGGTTTTGTGGCACATTTGTAACGCTGTGACAATTTGAGCGAGCGCGCAGGCAAAGTTGAGCGCGCACAGGCTTGAGAGGTCGAGCGAGCGAGGGAGAGAAAGCGCGTGCAGCGGTCTGCCTGCGCACGGAGCAGGAGTTTTATGAGAGAAAATATATTTCTCTGTGCTCAAAAAGGTTCGAGTGCGCGCTCAATAGCATTTTCTATGCTCAACATGTTTCATTGCGTGCTCAGGATAGAGGCACAAATATAACGCCATACTACTGAAGCCTTCCCCAACTCCGGGGACTTCCGGCCGGGGACTCCGGGTGGCAGTATACGCCGTGAAGTGGTTTGCGGCCTGCCAGTAAACCCAAAGCAGAAGAAGAAGAAGTGACGTCAGCGGCTTCATTTTCCTAATCCTCCCTCAGGGACTTATTCCGCCGTGAACGCGATCTGTAATTGCGTTCTGTAATTCATGAGAACTAAAGAGTTCTCATGAACTAAGTTCTCATGAACTAAAGTGGGAAAAGTGCTGCGGTGTGAACGCGCGCCTCTTGATTTATGGGATCCGAGTGACGGGCAGCAGTCAGGTGACTCCTTCCTCTCCATTCATGGATCTCCACGGGGTCGGCCCGGTAGGCTAGGTTCGGCTGCCGGGCTGACACCGGGTCCCGGGGTCACCGGGTCCCTCTATCCGCCATCTCGGCTCTGCCGTATTCTCTGCCGTATTCTCCAGGAACTCCCGGAGATCATTAGAAAGGCAGCCGCCTAATGAGATCTCCCCGTTCCCCCGGTTCAGGAGAGCTCTCCTCCGGATGACATAAGCGGCTACCTCATAGCCTGTCGGTTATTAGGCAGCAGGGCTCGCGGCACAAACCGGCTGTCTTTAAAACCTGTCGGTTGATTAGACAGCACGGGCTTGTTTCCTATGTCACAGATATGCCTCCACACACCTCCGCTCATTCCTCAAGCGGGTTTGGGCGTGAACGCGCCTCAATGTCCAGTTTACGAGCCTTCTCCTAAACGGCGACATGATGAGAGCCGCTGTGCAATACAGCGTGTGGAGGTGCAAGAGCCGGCTGTAACCTGTCAGTCAGCAGGCAGCAGGGCTCGTGGCGCAAGCTAGCTGTATTTAACCAGGCGGTTATTAGACAGCAGGGCTTGACGTTTAAACCTGATGCTCCTAACCTGTCGGTTAGCAGGCAGCACGTTTTTTTCCTCTGTCCCAGATATGCCTACTACACACGGTCGTAATGAGCCCAGGGCTGTTATTATGCACTGTGTGAATAGCACTGCACACACCTCCGCTCATTCCTCAGCAGGGTTGAGCGTGAACGCGCCTCAAAGTCCAGTTTACGAGCCTTCTCCTAAACAGCGACAGGATGAGAGCTGGTGTGAGATGCAGCGTGTGGAGGCCCCCTTGCAGCTTTTCGGTCCGGGCCCCTCTTGGGTTGCTTCACGGGCAACTGCGGCGAGGGCTCTGACGTGGCTCGTCACCATGACAACCACAGCACATCCAGAGCATGTTAAGCGCTCTCAGAGTATTACTCAGAGATGGACAAATGGATAATAATAAGCAGCAAGGCCCATCGGGTAAGCCGGCTACCCCTAACCTGTCGGTTATAGGCAGCATGACCGTTACAAATGTGCCACAAAACCAACAGCATATAGGCTGCATAAATCGGCTGTCTTTAAAACCTATTGGTTTTTAGGCAGCTCGGTTTTCTCCTCTGTCCCAAACCTACCTCCTAAACACGGTCCTAATGAGCCCATGAGTGCCATTATTACAGTGTGGACAGCACTGCACACACCTCCGCTCATCCCTCAGGGGTTTTGAGCGTGAACGCACCTCAATGTCCAGTTTAACACTCTAAGCAATTGCTGTTAATTTACAGCCAATTTTCAACACTAATCTACTGGCAGCCCCCTAACCAGAATGTTACTGTGAATTATTAAATTCTTTACAGCAATAAACTGAAATTGTTCAAAAGTATGAATACTGTATAATTTCAGTGTATTGCTGGCGTCTCTGCTGCCAGTATTTTACTGTTAATTGAAAAATTACAGCAGTATACTGTATTTTATTTTTACAGTAAGAGGCTGTAAAGTCATTTCACAGTATGAGTACTGTGGTATTACAGTAAAGGGCAGGCGTCTGTGAAGAGACTGCCAGTACTTTACTGTTATTTGACAGGAAAATGTGTTACAGTGAATAATGAATGTACAGTAATGAGAGCCTGTGTGAAATGCAGCGTCTGGAGGGCTCTGGCGTGGCTCGTCACCATGACAACCACAGCACATCCAGAGCAGGTTTGCGCGCTGAGTGGCGGCGCGTGTGTTCGATGGACAGATGGAAGATAATATGCAGTAAGGCTCCCCGGTTAAGCCGGCTGCCAATAGACTATTGGTTACTTGGCAGCATGGCTCGCTGCCTAAGCCGGCTGTTTTTTTTTTAACTTATCGGTTAATAAAACAGCAGGGCTTGCTATTGAAATCCGTCTACCTTAAACTTTTTGGGTTTAGGCAGCACGGATTTTTCCTCTGTCTCAGACGTACCTCCTACCCACGGTCGTCATAAGCCCACAGAGGGCCATTATTACGCATTGTGTGGACAGCACTGCACACACCTCCGCTCATCCCTCAGTGGTGTTGAGCGTGAATGCGCGGTTTACGAGTCTTCTCCTAAACGGCGACATAATGAGAGCCTGTGTGAAATGCAGCGTGTGGAGGGCTCTGGCGTGGTTTGCCACCAACCACAGCACATCCAGAAGATGTACACCCGGCGCTATCAGAGTACTGTTTGGTACTCAGGGTGGCGGCGCGTGTGTCTGAAATCCCATTGAGGCGCCAAAGCGCGTGACACAGGTCTTAGTCTCTTTACTCCCCGTAGAAAACGTTTTGTCAGCGGGTGACTAAACACCGTGCTGACACCAAACCTACGTAGCAAGATGAAATGGCAGCAGCATATGTTTTTACCGTGCTATAAGCCAATTCCTGTCCAGCAACAGCTGGAGGAACGATAGCACGAGGCAGGGGGCCCGTAACGGGGTCCAGGCTTTTCCCTACACACCAAACGAAACAGATGGATGAGCAGGCGGATGGGCAGAGGGTAGTCTCTGTAGTTCGCCTCTCCCCCCCGCAGTTATACGGGATACAGGGAACCCTGTCATCCAAGGAACAGTCTCTCGCGCTCCGTGCAGAGCGGCAGGAACTCTTGTAAAAGAAAACCTTTTTCCAGGGTTCCTCAAGGGGAAGAAAATCAGGGGTTTTTACTCCCGCTATTTTCTGGTCGCGAAGGAGACGGGGTGGGGGGAATGAGACCCATCCTCGATCTGTCAGTGTCCAACAAGGGAATGGCCTTTTCCCATGCTGACGATCAAACAGGTGCTGGAGTGTTCACCAGGGAGACTGGTTCACATCCATAATCCTGAAGGATGCATTCCTCCACGTAACCATCATCCCGAAACACAGCAAATTCCTGCGTTTCTCATTCCTGGCCCCGCGCACTTTTTCAAAGTGGGTGGAGACGGTTGGAGCAGCTACTTAGAATGGGGATGAGAGTATTATTTTACCTGGACGACCGGCTGTGGCTGGCTCGCTCAAGGAAGGGAGGAAGCGGCTTACAGACGATACAGCTACGTATCTCATCTGTCAAACCTGGGTTTCATTATCAACTGGAAGAAGAGCTGTCCTCTTCCCTCCCAGGTTATCATTTAACTGGGAGTGGAATTGAACTCAGCCGCATGAGAGCGCGACTCTCACAGCGGAGAGGGGAGAAAGTGACAGCTCTCCTCCTGCTCGTCACACACCGCGGGGCGGTGACAGCCCTCTCCGTGATGCAGCTGTTGGACATGATATCAACTGGTCACGTGGTGATTCCCCTGGGTCTCCTTCACAGTGAGGAGACTCCAGAGGTGGTTTACTCGCCTGCGCATCGACCCCGTGCGTCAGAGGAGACCCATGGTGTACATTCCTCCTTCCGTGGGTTTGGATTTGACCGACTGGAAAAATCTCCACATCCTGTCAGTGGGGGTGCCCCTGAGCAGAGTGACGTCACACACCGCAGTGTTCACAGACGCATCTCTCGCAGGCTGAGGAACGTGCATGTCGCAGGCAGTGGGGGGACAGTGGCCGGCTCACATGTCTCTCCATATAAACGTACTGGAAAGTGATCCAGCACTTCGTCCCGTTGCTGTACAATCAACATATGTTGATTCGAACAGACAACAAAGCAGCGGCGGCCTACATAAATCGCGAGGGAGGTGTACGATCGGCGCAGCTGCTGAACACACCAGAGCATCCTACACAGCCAAATGGACAATGTTCCGTTTGGTGTGTAGGGAAAAGCCTGGACCCCGTTACGGGCCCACTGCCTCGTGCTGTCGTTCCTCCAGCTGTTGCTGGACAGGAATTGGCTTATAGCATGGTAAAAACATATGCTGCTGCCATTTCATCTTGCCACGTAGGTTTGGTGTCAGCACGGTGTTTAGTCACCCGCTGACAAAATGTTTTCTACGGGGAGTACAGAGACTAAGACCTGTGTCACGCGCTTTGGCGCCTCAATGGGATTTGGCTTTAGTGTTACGCGCACTGAGTAAAGCTCCATTTGAAACTTTAGATCAGGTCCCCCTAAAGTTCTTGTCAGCCAAAGTAGCTCAGCTCTTGGCTCTGACATCAGCTAAAGGGGTGAGTGGTTTTTCTGCTCTCTCTGTGGCTCCGTCATGTCTCCAGATCCAAGGAGATGGCAGCTCAGCTGTTTTGCGCCCTAACCCGGCTTTTATGCCAAAGGTGATCACAAGCTCTTTTAGATCGAGAGTAATACCTTTGGATTGCTTCTTTCCTCCTCACACATTAGATGAGGAAGCCACATCTCATCTCCTCCGTCCCGTGTGCGCGCTGTCATGCTATATTGCACGCACGGCTGCTTTACGCAGTTTCCAGCGTCTGTTTGTGCATTACAGAGAGCGCTCATTAGGGCAGCCTGTCTGCACAACGCCTGTCACACGGGCTGTGTGAGGCTGTGTCACAGGCATATGTCTCCTCTGGGTTAGATCCCCAGGAGAACATTAAAGCACACGGCACCAGAGGAATTTCCTCCACCACGGCGTTGCACGGAGGAATGACAGTGAAAGACATTTGCACTGCTGCATCTTGGTCTTCCCCCTGTTCTTTATTCGTTTATATTTGAGGGATGTCTCCCATTCCTCTCTGACACACTCAGTACTGAGTGTCCTCTCAGAGTGAGTAATGTCGGGGACTCAACTGCGTGCCCTCTCTCCTGCCTGTCGGCACTTAGAGAGCCGCCATTTCCCCCCTCTTTGATCGTTTTAACAAGTGGGGCTTTTGGTCTCTATTTTTTTTTTCTTTTTGTGGAATCAGCTTCCAGTTTGTGCTCGGGCGGCAGACACCCTATCCGTTTTTAAGAGTGCGCTTAAGAAGTTCCTTTTTGATAAAGCTTATAGTTAGGGCTGATTAGATTCAGCCCCTAGTTTTGCTGCTATAGGCCTAAGCCTATAGCAGCAAAACAATGGTTGAGCACCCCTGGTCTAAACCAGGGGTGCTCAACCTTTTTTGAACCGAGAGCTACTTTTAAAGTTGCCAGTCTGGCGAGATCTACCAGTCCAAATAGAGAGGCGTAGCCATTACTGACAGCCTACTACCAGGTAAATACACACTTCTAATTGTATAAAACTGACCTTTGTATAGTGTTAATTTCGTTGACTAAAACTATGACGAAATACTGTATGTTCGTCAACGACCTTTTTTTCCATGACGAAAACGAGACGATGACGAGACAGCACCGACGGCAGTAAACAATACGAAATCATCATGCAATATCGTTGACGAAAAGTGACGAGACGAAAATGTGCTTAAATAAATAAAAACTATGCCAAAAACCTCTCTTTACTTTCGTTGACGAAAAATGAGGAGACGAAATATTATCAAAGACAACGTTACATCTCTGATAGTGAGTTTTTCTCCCAGCAGTTCCATTTCCGGTGCTGCGGCTGAGCAGCAGCTGTGTGTCCGTGCTGCGCGCGGCGGTATATTTGAATTACACCGGGCAACGGCAGAATATGAACTGTCAGGAAGACTCGGGTCTAACTCATGGTCTAACTAACCTTATTTAACAGAAAATAAAATGGCAACAACAGAGCTTGGGAGCAGTGGTCGCACTCGCGTTAACCGAATACCCCTCGTCAGCGGGAGTGAGTGATATATTGTGCACTCAACGGGTAAAATGGATTATGACCGAAATGTTACAATCCTGTCCGTCAAAATGACTGACAATGAAAAACTCTAAAGCCACCATTGCTTGGGAGAAAGAAACAATGTGATATTTGGGCCCATTTTCACTACAATGAGGCGGAGAAAAAAAGTGAATGCATTGTTTTATCAGAAGGAAAGCAATGTGGCCATAACACAGCTGGTAAAAACACCGCAAACCTGACCAGATACTCTCTGCAAAGCTGCATTCTTAATCATTCAACCTGTGTTTTTCATCAAATAAGGACAAGATCAAATCTTATTGCGAAATAAGTTTGACTAAAATGACAAATTATTGGTTTTGGCTAGACTAGTTTGACTGAAATGTTCTATTCAAATTCAAAAATTCAAAAGCTTTTATTGTCATTTTACAGAATAGGCCTACAACGAGATTTATAGTCACTGCTCCAGCGAGTGCTTTGAAAACAGATATATTAAAACACAGATTAAAAGGTCTGACATTTTCGACCAGCAAGTAGTGCACACAGCTTCGATTAATAAATAAATGAATAAAATATAATTATGATAAAAATATATATGATAAATATTACAGTGTATACATAGAGACAGATCATGATTATTGCACAGTGGGGCTTTGGGGAGTTATTTTTGTGTGTTTAATGTCCTAATCAGGGCCGGCCCTAGACTTTTGGGGGCCCTAAGCAAGCTTTGGCTTGGGGGCCCCCTCACTCTAGCGCATTCTCACTACAAACAACACGGAACCAACTTTTGTCTTATGATGTTAGCATAAGCACACATATTGTATAAATAAGCATGTAAACATCGTGGACCTAACATCGTCTAAGGGGGTCCTCACCTCCTATGTATGGATACATATCTCAACACCCATATGAAACAGAACTGTAAACAGATTTTTCTTTATGGATATCTTACAAATCACTTAAACTGTATTCTTGTTTTGTCATATAGTATTTCATAACTCTTTTTCATTTATTCTCTCTGGCTGTCCATCATATAATGTTCACATAGAAACTAGCTGTCAATAGGAATATCATTCAGAAGAATTATAATTTCTTGCAAAAATCTGTCACAAAAAGAGGTTGCACATTTAAATTCAGGTGTTGTTATGGCAACGTCAGTGGCCAAACAGCCACATTTACTGCTGCAAATACGTTCAAACATGCTGTTGACATGTAAAGCAGTGGCAACTATGCCACCATTTCAGCTGACTTTTTCTCAGAAATACTGTCACATAACATCCATATATTTCAGTGCTAGGTTGATGCTTAGCTAAGCTAACTGTGAAACACTTTAACTGACAGGACTCCGGATCAAATGTGTACTGTAAGGTAGCTTCTAGCTTCATGACGAACAGTAAGTCAACATTTCCTAGAGAGCTTTCTTTGAAATCACCAGGTAACGCTAAAAAACATTACATTTAGATTATATGACAAAGTGTTTATTTAATATATCTGGCTAGCTATAGCTACTTGCTAACGGTTTAGCTTACCCCCGCGATTCAAAGTAACGTCAACGTAGCTGTAATTTATGCTTTGCTTACATGTTCGCATAACTTGGAAGTTTACTGACATTTACATACCTTGTTTACCTGGCTCAAGTGGTGGCTCTGGGGTTGTTGTGTGAGCCACCACTTGAGAATTGTCGTATTTTTTAAGAAAATGTTTTCTTATGTCCATCTTCAAAAACTCTGAGTCCGACTGACAGTTTATTTTAAACATTGTCACAGCTCACATGATAGGTACCTGTCAGCCAATAAGACAGATGTTTATTTCCATTCAACTCTCTGGTTGGTCTGGTGTCTTGCCTCTGTTGCATTCACTGAACACGGGAAATTACAATCCTGCCGTCCTCTCTTGTGTCATGATGAGGTTCAGGTAAAGCACGGTTAATGTATTATATTATTGACTCAAAAATATAATACATTACTTTGAGAGTAGGCAATCTAGGCATATTAACACAATTAATTAAACACACTTATCACGGCGACGGTGTACTGAGATTTATTTAATTTTTAAATAAAAAATAAAAAGATTTATTTTATTTTTTTGCTAGGGGGCCCCTTAGTGGCTGCGGGGCCCTAAGCGGCCGCTTATGTCGCTTAATGGGTCGGGCCGGCTCTGGTCCTAATGGCCCATGGGAAGAAACTGTTTGTGAATCTGGAGGTGCGGGCTTTCAGTGAACGGTAGCGCCGGCCCGAGGGCAGCAGGTCGAACCGATGACTGGGGGGAGGCAGGCCTTGATGTGATGTGAGACCAGCCGCTCAAAGCATTTCATAACCACCGATGTTAGGGCAATGGGCCTGAAGTTATTTAGGCTGCTGTTGGCTGCTGTTGTTTTGGTGGCGGGGATTATGATTGCTGATTTTAAGCATGATGGGATTATGGCTTGGGTCAGGGAGAGATTGAAAATCCTGGTGAAAATCTCAGATAGTTGGTCCGCACATGACACAAGTACCTTCCCAGGTACAGTGTCAGGTCCTGCAGCTTTCCTGGGGTTCACTAACCTCAGTTCTCGTCTCACTTGGTGTTGATGAAGTGTTAGTGAGGTGCTGCTGTAGACTGGAGGAGGCGCTGTTTGTCTGACTGCCTCAAACCGTGCAAAAAAACTGTTTAATTCCTCTGCTAGCAAGGCGTCAGACTGGACTGTTGTATTGATTCTGCCCTGGTAATTTGTGAGGTTATGTATTCCCTGTGTAGGAGCAAACACAGTGGTGGTGGCTTAAAGCCCACCTCCGCTCCGCGCCGTCCGTTAGATGAGCCTGCTCAGATTAATAAAAGAAGGAGTTCAAAACACCGGAATAAAAGTTATAACTATAATCAGATTTTAATGGTAAAAAAACACCAATACAAGTTACAGAGTACTCTGGACTCCCAGTTATACTGCCGTGCAATACAGATATCGGGACCAGCCAGTCAGAAACAGGGGGCATCGTGCATTAATAAACATCAGTATACATAGACATATTTGGGGGCAGAGTTGTGTCGGTTGCTCCGCCCCCCCAAATCTCTAATTGGTCGATTTCACTCCTAAGCGAATCAGAGAGTCCGTGGGGAGGAGTTGTGTCGGTTGCTCACTCCCCTAGGTGTTCTTACTGGTTGGATTCACTTCTGGTCGGGCCCCATACAGCAAATCAGAGTTCTCGGAAAAAGTATTTGACTTCTGAACAGAGCGTGAGAGCTTCGGAAGTAAACAAGGACAGAGTCAATCTTTATCTTGCACCTGAATTCACTCCTTTACTTTCCCAAGGAATATTTCACACAAACTATTCTTTCCCAGACAATCAAACATTGTACATAGATATATTGGGGCCTGAGATTATATTGGCCACAGAAAGAACCTTGAAAAGAATATGTGTGTGTGCTGGTATCTGGGTCAGTGAGTGTAAGTGAGAAGGTTATATAGGATTACTTGAAAACAGTATAACAAATAATACATGTTCACTTTAATACAGTTTAGAACAATATCTGTTGACTTTAATTGCCATATTTGCCATGAGTTGTTATCTGACATGTGACCCTCAATTTTTCTCCTGTATCCCTCCTTAGCAGCTTTAATTCCCCTCTTGAGATTTCCTTTAGCAGTGCTGTACTTCTCTCTGTCCCCTGATCTGAAGGTGGCGTTGCGCTCTCTGATGAGAAGCCGCACTTTGCCTGTCATCCAGGGTTTTTGATTAGGGAAAACTCTGGTTCGTTTCCTCACAGTAACATTCCCAGCACAGAATGAGATGTAGGAGAGTAGGCCTACAGCTTGGGTGTAGTCATTGAGGTCTTGGTTGTCAAATATGCTCCACTCTGTGCTACTGAAGCAGTCCTGTAGCATAGAGAGGGCGTCATCAGGCCAGGTGTCAATATGTTTTGTGATGGGCTTTGATTGTCTCCTGATGGGGGTGTAGGCTGGAATGAGATGCAGTGACAGATGGTCTGACTGGGCGACATGTGGCTGTGTCACTGCTTTGTATGCCTGCTTGATGTTGCAGTAAACATGATCTAGTATGGTTCTCTCTCTGGTGGCACTTTTCACATATTGACTGAATTTTGGAAGAATAGTCTTTAAGGATGCCCGGTTAAAATCACCAGCGACAATGTGTACTCCATCAGGGTGAGCCTGCTGCAGTTTGCTAATGGTAGTATGGAGGTGGGTGAGGGCTGCAACGATTAGTCGACATAATCGACGACGTCGATCATAAAAATTCGTCGACGCGGAATTTTAGTGTCGACGCGTCGTATAAAAACAATCAGAGAGCCGGTAACGTTAATTCAAAACTGCGCAAATGTTCATTTGTAAATGCAAAGCACTACAGGAAGTGCTGGGGGCAGTATACTCTCCATTGTCTGCCATGACTGCATTCTGTACTAACAACAAAGAAGAAAGAATACGAACGATGGCGGAAAGGAGAGAGAATGAGGGTGATGAAGAGCTCAAAAAAGCGAGACCGAGAGTTTCGAAAGTGTGGGAGTATTTCACAGACGACAAGCCAAAGAAGTCAGTGAAATGCAGAATTTGTAAAGGGGAATTGGCATTCCACGGCAGCACTACAGTGATGCACGAGCATTTAAAACGCAAGCACCCTGGAACCGTGAGGACTGCTACTTTGGATCATGGGTAAGTTTGAGCAAGTTAGCCATAGTCATGTTTACGTTAGCTTACATGTTGGAAAACAGAACGTCTCATGGTTAATGCTTGCTAAGCAAACGCTATTTCAGTTATGTTGAGGCTGCGTGTCCACCAACGAGCTGCTAAACAGCGCCAAGCTTACAGCGTAGTAGAGCACACTAGAGCTTTATGGACGCTGTAATTAATTCCAAACTTAAAATAATAATTAACAAGGGTCTGCGAAATGACAAGAATAAATGATGTTCATGTTATGTTAAGGCAGAGGGACTGGACAACAGGGTGACATTCACAGGTGTGCAGACTTGAGGTAAAACATGCACTGGAGCCCGGAAAAGGAGCCGTGCCCACAGGAAGCAGAGATGGAGGGTGTGACAGAAATAATCGTTAGATTAGTTGACTAATCGAAAAAATAATCGACCGATTAGTCGACTACCAAAATAATCGTTAGTTGCAGCCCTAAGCTAGTATTAGAGTCTGGAGGTATATAAACAGCTGTGATAGTTAATACAGTTAGCTCTCTAGGGAGGTAGAAAGGCCGGCATATGACCGTCAGAGCTTCGATGTAAGGGGAGCAGTAACTGTCTACAGTTCGACTCTGTGAACACCAGTCATTGTTTATGTAAACACAAAGTCCTCCTCCTTTGTGCTTACCCGACTCGCTGTTGCGGTCCTGACAGTGGATAGTGCGCCCCGCTAACTGCACAGCAGCGTCCAGTATCCCGGGGTGAAGCCAGGTCACAGTCATAATCATCACACAGCAGTTGCGGACAAAGTTGTTGGTGTCTATCCGCAGCTCCAGCTCGCTTATCTTGGGCAATATATATATAATCTGATGAATAAAAAAGATTCAACAGTTTTCATTGACAAAAAGTAGACTAAAATAATTAGTTTTCTTTGACTAAAATAAGACTAAAATGCTCAGACTTTTAGTCGACTAAATCTTGACTAAATAAAAACAGGATGAAGGTAACTAAATATGACTAAAACTAAAAAGGAAAATTAACAGGACTACAGTGAGACTAAAACTAAATAAAAAAATAGCTGACGAAATTAACACTACCTTTGTACGATGAATACTTCAGAAAATACTGCAGATCCTTTATCTTACCTCTTTCTAATCTACACACAAACAGGTATTTAACTGAAGTTACACAACAGTGTTGTTGATACAGAGTTGGAGTTTATTCACACGTCACATACTACAGTGGGTAATGTTTTCAAGAAACATTGAACAGTGCTGCTACATATGACACAGGAAAAAAAGAAAAGACTCTGAACCCTTTCTTTGCCATTATATAAAAATAGTGTTGCTACAAAAGTATAAATTAGGCTTACTAATAAGACAACTCAGATCTAAACTACACAGGAATCTGCAGCCAAAGTGCAATAAAAAAGACAAAATTAATAATAATTGTTGCATTTTATGAGAGTATAAAAAGAAATTAAAATAGGATGCAAGCAACACTAGTTTCTTAACCTGAATTGATAATAGACTATAATCAATTTAAACAGAACAGATCTTAATGTTTGCATTCTTAAACCATTTTGTACAATAATTATAAAGAATAAGTTCAAACAAACTAAAACTTACAACTGATTAATAACGGTATCTAACTTGAGTTTTTTTATATCAAAAACCTGTTGAAATGCTACTGTTATTTTTACTGTCCGCCAAAAGCGCGTCGGCAGCCTCCAGGAATGCTTCTTTCACAACTTCGCCATCTTTGAAAGACTTCATGTGTTTCGCAAGAACGTGACTGACATGATAAGATGCTATGCAGGGCTTGACATTAAGGCTTGTCCGATTGTCCGGGACAAGTAAAAAAAATGGTCGGACAAGCATAATACAGTTTAACTTGTCCGAACGGACAAGTGCATTTTTGGGGGGGGGGGGGAAATCACCCAAACGAAATAGTAACGTTATTCCATCTGAAGTGCCTGTCTCGCAGTGTCGCAATCTCCGTACCTGTACGTCAATATTATGACTGCAGTGATTGGTAGAAATATTTGACCCGCGGGAAATTGGTGTGAACACGAACCCGCGAGTGCCTGCTTGCGCGGCTGGTGTGTATGCGCTGTCACGCTCGCGACTCATCTATCCTCGATATCCAGTCAGTGAGTAATGAGTTCAAGATGTCCTGGCTGCAGGCGCCAAAAGCAAACCAAGCCCCAGGAAAGCGACCTAGGCGAGATCCTGAAAAATCGGCTGCCTCCAAATTAGATTATGAAACAAAACGCAAAAGAAACTTCCTTCCATCATGGACCGAGAAGTTTCCTTGGCTCCGGTACACCGAAGAAGCAGGAGAAGAGCATATCATGTACTGTTCAACCTGCCGCAGTTTGCCCGACATTGCAGACACGTAAGTGACAACTTTTATTTTTGCTAACGTTAGATAATTGACTATTTATCTGATGTGTGAAGATGATGAGATTCGAAATAAACTGAACTGTGTAGTCTAGCTAGTTATCCTGACTGACGTTCACAGTTGACAAACGTTGTGTAAAATGCTATATAACATTATCTAGATAACGTAAGCTATTTAATGTGTTCTATGATATTATTGATGTCGACGTTATTATTAGGTGGTCGTTTGTTGTGTTATTGGAGTGGACAGAGGAAGGAGTGGTTATGTTGATGATCAGATATCAAGTCTTTCGTGATTTGATTTGACTATAGTGTAAAACGTATAGGCAGACTATTCCTAACGTTCTCACAAGCTAACGGTCACGACTCGAGACATTAATAACTGTGCTAGAGCAAGCTGCTGCTATGCAAAAATGGTTATCGTTGTGTGTAAAACATTAGATCATCAATCCGACTGACGCTGGAAATGATTGGCCGTTTGTGTAGCCAATGAAATTCAGATAATAATGACTGTAACGGATCCCCGTATTATTATCCCCGTATTATAGTCCAGTAGGGTGTGTTCAATTATGTTAATTCATTTCCATTTTTCAAATCCAGGTCCTCGTCCTTGTTTAAAGGAACCGGGTCATTCCGATATGACACCTTGTCAACTCATGCTCTAAGTAAGCGACACCAGCTTACTGAAGCTGCAGACAGAGCCAGACAGAGGGGACCTGATGCTCCACTGCCACCTGTCCTCACAGGGCTCCACAGGATGGAGGAGACAATGTTGGTTAAAATGACCAACATAATGCATGCTGCTTATTATGTAGCCAGAACAGAACAGCCCTTCACCCACTTCACAACCCTACATGGGTTAATAAACAGGACGGGAGGACAACTTCCCAACTGCTATGCGTCCAACAAGGCTTGTGAACGGTATGATATTCACAAAATGTTCATTTATAGGCAGTCAAAAAGAACAAGCAAAGATGCATTATTTCAGTGTTTTTCGTCTTGCTTTGATTCTGACTTTCCAAAACAACACCATAACAATTTGTATTGCTGTCTCTCCCCCATCAGGTTTGTTGTTATTATTTATGAAATGGAGCTGGAGAAACTACTGCAGAAGCTGAAATTGGCTAAATACTTCTCAGTTATGATTGATGGAGCCACCGATACAGCCACCCTAGAGAACGAGTTGGTGTACGTTCGATACATGGACACGGAGGGTCCCATCAATTCATATTTGAAAATTGAGGACGTTAAGCATGCAAATGCAGCTGGTGTGCTGGAAGCTGTTTATGCAGGTGAGAAATGTTTTTTTATCAAACCTTTTTTACGGTACTGTAGCATATAAGTTCATTATTGCTTCTGTATTGGGAGTTATTGCTTCTGTGTTCTCTATGCTGATGTCTTTTCTTTTGTTCAGCTTTTAGTGTGGCTGGCTTGGTGGATTGGAGGGAGCGTCTGGTGGGCTTTGGGAGTGATGGTGCAGCAGTCAATGTTGGATGCAGGACAGGTGTTGCTACTCGCCTCAAAGAGCAAGTCCCGCATCTCATACCCATCCATTGCATCGCTCATCGTCTGGAGTTGGGCGTGGTCATTGCGATCAAAGAAAACCCCAAGATGCAACAGCTTCAGGCGACCCTATGCAGCATCTATGAGCAGTACCATTATGCTCCAAAAGCACTTCGTGAGCTCCGGATGATTGCGGAGGCCATGGAGGAGAAGGTACTGAAGCCCACCACGCTACATGGGGCCCGCTGGGTGCCCTATGTTCACCGTGCAGCCAAGGTAGATGCAGTGGTTACATGTGCAGTATTGTGGCATATTTAATATTATAGATTTTATTTATTTAATTGTTTTCACAAACCGTGTTGTCAGTATAACTTTAAAACTATATATATATATATATATATTTTTAACCATTTCAGGTATTGTGTGATAGCTTTCCTGTGATCCTGGCACACTTTGAGGACATGGCAAGCCTCGAACGTCGGCCCAAACCATCGGCTGCTGTGACAGGAAGGGCCAAGAAGGTGTCCAGCTATTTGAAGGACTACGGCAGTGTCCTCTTCCTCCACTTCCTCTGTGATGTCCTTGACCACCTTGCCACCCTTTCCAAGGTTTTTCAAAAGGATAGTGTGACAGTGTGTGAGGCGGTGGAGAGCCAGGAGAGGTGTTTCTGGAACCTGTCCTCCCTTAAGACCAGAATGGGGCTGTACATGGAGACCTTTGTGGAGCAGAGCAATGGATCCGGATGCTACAAGGGTGTCCAACTGAACAGGGCTTCTTCCTCCACGCTTGAGCCACAAAGGGCAGCAGTGATAGGTATGACACCTTTTAAATAAAAAAAAAAATATATATATATATAGTGTCTGGTGTATTAAAAGGTGTCAAAGTCAGTGTAGTGATTGTGCATTTATTCTCATACAGATGCAGTCATCAGTCACTTGGATGAGCGTCTGAAGGACTTGCATCAAGACAGCATAGTAGCTAAGTTCAGGGCACTAGATCCCTCTTGCTGGCCCAAGTATGACCACACTGATGCTGTGGCAAGAGAGACCTTCACTCAGCATGGTCAGGAAGAAATGAAGAGCCTATCTGGATTTTACAAGGAGCTCTTGGCCAAGGCAGGGATTACACCAGAGGAGGTTATAGCCGAGTATGCCCAGTATAAGAGCTTCGCTCTCAGGCGGTCAGCTGTTCCAATGAGGGACATTTTTCTCAGTGTCCTGCAATCAGGTGTGTGTCAGTATAATGTTAAGTGTGTATTTTAAAAGTTACCAAAAAAAAGCAGAAAGTAGAATTTCTTGAAGGAAATTAATTCATATATTTTTGTCTCATTGTATTCCCAGAGGAGAGGAGAGCCATGTTCCGCTGCTTATGTCATCTGATGGAGATCTATATGGTTCTCCCGGTCTCCACTGCAGTGTGCGAACGTGGCTTCTCTACAATGAAGCGAGTCAAGACCGACTGGAGGTCAAGCCTTACCACCGCTCAACTCCAGAGGCTCATGTTCATCTCCATCCAAGGTCCCGCTCTGGAAGACTTTGATGCAGCCTCAGCTGCCCAGCGATGGTGGACATCAAGCCTGCGCAGGCGTAGACCAGGGTTTAACCCCTGGTCGTCAAGAGAGAGGGGAGATGAGGAGGATGAGCTGGTGTTGATGGGGAGTGAAGATGAGCTGGAGGAGTGATCAATCAGTATTATGGCACAAGACTTATTTTCAACACAGGGCAGCAGCGTGAGCACTTTGCCCGGCTCCGGACTGCATTTTTTGCCGTGCAACCAATACATTTTTGAAGAACGTTTATTTTTCATTTCGTTTTGTAAACTCATTTGGAGGCAGCCGAAATTTGCCGCCTTTCAATCGTTCTGAATGAATGGCAGCGGAAGGCCATTTTGGAATTATTGCGGTACACACATTACAAAATACACAAATTTTCCATGGGATTTTTATAGACTTTGGACCTGTATGATTAAGTTTTCAGGCTATGGAACCGTTATGTTTTCCAGCTCCTACCTCTCAGAACACAAAAGTAAGGAGCAACTATTTTATTTCAGTGTGTTCAAACCTGTTTCTCTTTTACATTAGCACTCAAAGTGATATTTTTAAACATAAATGTTTAACATGATTACATAGCATGATATTTTTTATAAGCACCCAAAGTGATTTTTCTTTATTGTGTAAGAAACTTCAGAATGTTACCTTTCAAAAGAGACCATCTTATGCATGTGCTATAAGTATAAAGTATTATAAATAGCTAATTACTTTGGGTATGCAATCGAATGGCGTTTTATGCCAGACTGTTTATGTTATAAAATGTGCCTGATTAAGTTATTAAATCATATTAATTGTCCAAATCTCTTGTCGGTTTTATTCATTTTTTTTAATAGGCTTTTATTTTCACAAGTAAATTTCGGACAAGTGGGTTTAGCCTTCGGACAAGTAAAATGGCTGAGCCACTTGTCCGAAGGACAAGTGGCTCAAAAAGTTAATGTCAAGCCCTGCTATGGTAGCAGCCTTGCTCTTGTTGTTGGGCCTGGTGAAAATGGACTGCTGTGCATTTAGCTGTCCTTTCAGGTCCCTCCCCTTTTGGGAACGTACACTGAAAAAAAGGGGAAAGTGGGGTTGTTCAATTTGCAAATATGCATTTAATATATGAAACATAATTTATTCATGTTTCCCGTCGAATCATGAATCAATCATGTAGAACTATGTTAATCTCGAGGGGTGTACGTTCTATAAGTCTCAATCATGTTAAGAAATAAGAAAAAAGTTATGTTTATGTCTGTAACTCCCCTCAGCTTCTAATTATTATTTACAAATATTTTATTCACAAATTAATATGGTCGGACTCAAACCCGTACTTTAATAGTTTCGTAATTGAACCTGAACAATATGGCACTTTAATGGACAAGATGTAAAGCAGAAAGAAATTGCTGAATATATTTATTTTTAAAAATGTGAAGCTTTTTCTTTTTTAAACAAAGGAGGGGGGGGGAGGGGTTCTACAATTTTTTTCTTCCCTCATCGGAGGAGTAAGCTGGTTCTGTCCCGAGAACATCTCTACAAGGTAAAAGTTATTTAAAGTTATTTAATGTCATCAAATGTTCGTCATAGTTACAGGTTATCACAAGACGAATTTTTTGCAAAAAGCAGAGTTCACATTTACCGTTACAACGAGCAACGTAAATACAGCTGTCAATTTGTAAACATTGTCATTCACTGGTGTTAGCTAGGATAAAGCCATGAAAATCATAAGGTGAGTTTATATTGATTGACTTGTGTTTAGCGTGTTTTTTTATACTTTGAGGATTTGTAGAGCGTAAGTCCGACAGTTGCTTGATTTACAATATTTAAAACTATGAACCTTGCCCAAATTTATGCACATTAAACCGAGCTCAGTGGGGAGGGGGGAGTCATATCTGATGGATGAGCTTGCGACATGTTTGCATGTCTATAGGCTACGTCTTGTTTTAAATTATTGTTTCATGTCTGCTGTCAGGCGGTGTAGAACTTTACTGAGTCGGTCCGGCTCTGCATGTCTACTCATGTGCCGACTTTTAAGGGCACTGATGCAGGTTGTAGGCCTACCTTGCGTTAAGCGACCATCTTTACCCATTTAAGGCGTTGATTGTTAAAGATACAATATTGTCTGTGGGACCGCAGTGTTTTCCCTAAAAAACTGTGTTTATGTCTCTGCTTTGATCCGCTCTGTGTTCATGTAAATACCGTAAATACACACAGATCAAAACAGACACACAATATTGTATGTGGGGGTGTGTCCCGGAAAGCGACACTTGATACTGGAAAGTGGAGGATATTAATGATTGTGTTACATTTTAGCAGCGGTGCACATACCATGAATATGGGGGACATGCCGGACAGATCAAGTAAGGGTGACGATCCACCCGCTGTGAAATGAACTTATCTTCCATATTTTCCGTACACTTGTGTTTACGGAAGTTGAGATGTTTCTCAGTTGTGATTGGTTGTTCTTCGTCATATGAAGAGCGGTGCGCGCTGTTGCAGTGCACGTCTCCATTGAAACCAATGGAAATGAGCTTGCAACGCTGATGTGTATGGCTCCGTACAAAGTTGTACTCATTGCATTAGTATAGGCTACTGTAGCTCTTTACACTGGAGGCGCCCATCTCGGCCGAAGTTGGTTCATATTAACCTAAAGATACATAATTAAATGGTAAATGTCACCTTTAAGGAGCAGAACATTTTTGTTTTATTTGTGTGTGAATAATCAAATAATTTCAAATATGTTTTTCTGTGATAGGTAATTTTTGTGGAGACGATTGACCTCAGCCTTCCTTTGAACATTGTTCCAAAGGCTCTGTAGTAAATGGTGAGTATTCAAATGTTTTGTGTGATTTACTTGACTAACTCAAAGTTGATCTTTAACTAATTGAAAACTGGTATTAGTCTGACAATTTCTGAATATTTATTCATAACATTTACATACTGCAAACATTGCAGGGATATACACATTTTCTGAGTTATTAGGCAAAAGTTATTCAGCAAGTGAGAGGCAAAAGTCAAACATTCTGTGATAAAGCCTCTTTCACAAAAGTGATAATGTTTTGTTTGTTGAAATGGCTATAAGGGTGTTTCTTATGTAGTCTTATATTACACTAATACTTATTTTAAGTCGCTTTGGAAAAAACCGTAAACTAAATGAAATGTAATGTAGTCTAACCTGGTTGTTCGTACTTGATATAAAAAGTTATTCCCACTATAGTGCCAAAACAGGAGTAATGTGGTCCCTTTTCCGTGCTCTGGTCAATACATTTTGAATCAGCTGAAGCAACTTAACTGAGTTTTTGGTACACCCTGATAATAAAGAGTTACAATAAGCTAGCCTTGAAGTAACAAATGCATGGACTAGTTTCTCTGCATCGTTTTGAGGCAAGCACACAACTATCATAACATCATTAGAAAATGAAATGATTTCATGATTTTTATGACTGTGATATTTAGTTTTCTTTGATAAATGCCTAGTTTAAGTGCATAACAACCCTGCCCCTCCAATCAAGATTTCTCTCTTAGCTGGATGTGCTATCTGACAAAATTCTGAAGGTTTTTGAGAAGAGAGGAGGACAGATAGGCCAGCGTCTGAACTGTATTATGTCAAACATGACTCAAGTAAGAATTAATTTTAAGGAAATTATACATCGAGTCAATAATGTGCACATTTCATTGAGCAAAATAGATTCTTTCTTTTCTTATTCCCCTTCACTTAGGTTGATGATGTCGATTTAGGGCGAGAATGTCTTCTCAAGGGGCTGTGTGTGTACCTCAATGAGAGAGTTTGTGGTCAGTAGAAGTAATATTTGACCTTTTGATTTTTTTGTTGGGCGTTAAAATATGTATTTATTGAAACACCATATAGTATATAGCCTAAAGTATGTGAACATCCCTGTTTTTTTTTTAATAGCCAGACTACACTGAAAAGCTAGAGGGCTTTTAATTTAAAACGGATACAGGAAATGAAACATTTTTTATCAGGTCAGACAGGAGTATATCAGATAACAAGGAGGCTTAAAAGTACGGAAATCTGACCAAATGTACTTGTTAAACACAGGGACTTAGTAATGGGTATATACTGTATGTATTGATTTGTTAGATCTCACTCTGTTCCTTTTGTGACTGTGCGCTCTGCAGGCAGAAAATGAAGACGTCATTCTGCGGTCCATTCAGGGGATTACAGTGGGACTTTATGTCTTCAAACACAATTCCACCATGAGACCAGAGGACAGATTGTCCTGGAAGGCCAACAGGTACTAACTGATGTGGACAACATTGCATTAGCTGCTACCATGCTGTTTGGACTAATGTATGCAATAAACCTGAACTACCCCCCTAAACTGAAGTGCACGTTCGAAGTGCTCCAGCAAATGTTAATGGAGCTAGACGGCAACATGCTCTCCAAGAAAGCCCAAGCGTTTAAAAACAAACTGTTTGAGTGAGCTGTTGCCATGGACCATTGTGCACTTTTACAGCATTCATACTGAACTTCCATCGATACAACTGCCTTGCACTTCCTTTGCTCATGCTTTTTGCTTGATTTGCATGTTTCAGAAATGTGGGTTTTTTCCTCGGGTCATGTGTTTTCAGAATGTACCCCTTGTCATGTGTTTCAGAATGTACTAATTGCGCTACTTCAAAATGTCAGTTCTTGTTTTTATTTGTAATACTTTCTTTAGTGCATATGTGGTGAGAAACCAGGCCATTATTATACTTCCATGTATTTTTCCAAAGCAATGCCATTGCTTTTTTGTATTAAAGTGCCCTTTCATATTAGCAGGTTACTATTTAAATAATGGATTTGCAAGAACATTTCCTTTTTTCGGCTAGGCGTTGACATTTTCTGTTAATTGTTTACTATGAATGAGTTACAAAAATAAGCCTTTCTTTGCCATTTGGCACAATAAACCTTTATTTTGGTCGGGAGAATAGTTTCCTTTAAGCTTGCTTGCTGTGTTCCAACACAATAATGTAAATGTAAATGCATCACAAACATTATCTATTTCTTCTATTTCTTTATTTTCGATGTATTTGTTAATTCTCCTGGGGCTGCATGATGGAAAAACCAAAAGCTCATCTGGATGTGTGGTGGTTGTTAATATTGTTTTATTTGTAGAGAAAAATACATGAATGTTGTTCAAAGAAATGTGTTTCTCTTTATTGACTATTTGTTTTAAAATGTAAGGATAAATGCTGTAGATATAAGAGATTAGGATGGATCCTGTAGAAGAATGTACGACATGCCTCTATTCACATGAAATAAATAATCTTATGTACCCCTTGAGCACTAGGTAGATTAAACAGAAAACTATAGCATGTACAGATGTAGCGATTCATTTCAGACCGTTTGAAACGCGAGGGCCGTGATTGGTACGTGATCTGCCCTCGCTCAAGGGAAAACCTCCAGCTTGACTTGAGACCGCCCCCGTGATAGATAAATGTAATTATAATGAAGCCAGCTGCAATGGATCATTGATCCACCAGGGGGTGGAGTGGGGTTCCACACTGGAGCTCATGTGAAATAAAGTCAGATACAGTACGCTGGATGTACAGCGGAACTTTGTTAAGATCCATATGTCACGGATATCATACTCTGTGCTAAATAAGAGACATGTAATCATTTACAAAACATCACCATGTTGTTATTTAACAAAATAATGTTGTTTAGTCGAAAAAAACGAACGGGAGGAAATGCAGCCCGGCTCTCGATTTGTAATCCTAATTTAATCATCATCTTCACCACGATCATTTATGTTTATGTTCACCGAATTGACATGAAATCACTGACACATATACTGTGTATATATACATACATATACTGTATTCAACTTCATTAAAACGTTATTAACGTGCCTAAACTCAGTAACTCACTAAAAATATTTATATTTTAATGGAGCCTCGTCGGCAGATCAGGATCCCAACGCGCAGCGGAGGGATATTGGTCTGCATGACGGGTGTTATTTTCCCCATAAGGAACAAGTCGCTGCAAATTGTCCCGCTTATTACATGGCCACATTCTCAACAGAGTAACGACATAACTCCCAATATTAATTTAAATGCTTTTATGGATTTAGAAAATGTTTTTATTGATTTAAAAAAAAGTTGTATTGATTTAAATTGACATGCATCCGCTAAGAAAAATAGTCCGTTGTTACAGTTTTTTAAACAGTGTGAATGACAGCGGCAGCTCTCTCCCCCCTCCCCCCCTGATCTTTCTTCTCCAGCAGCTAAATTAACTGTAGGTTACTCTGAGTGACCATAGACTGTATGTGACAAGCTTACAGTTAGTGACGTAACAACACCATAAAAGCTGGTGGGTTGAAAGCAATACGGGAGGTAAAAATAACTACAATAATTGTGATTTATTTATTGTGGCTTTTATGTTTTTAGGTATAAGATGTTATGTAAGTCAGGCTTATAGTTCATCCTTCTCTAAAAGCCTTCAACAATGACAATATTCATAGTAATTTAATAAATCCTTCCAACACACATTGTAAAAAATAGCCTACTGTAAGTTACGAAATCATTCCAATATGTACATCTTCGGATGTAACAACAATAACATTATAAATAGTACATTAGTTAGTTACTTTACAGATGTGGATGAATGATGTAATGAATGATGTAATCAAGTATTAAATCAGACTTTAGTTCCACCTGGAGTAAATCCATAAGCTACCCTGCAGTATACAAAGTCATTCAAACTAGCTGCACCTTTACCAGCTTTGAGAACACTTTCATGATCAATCATTATAAAACATATCATATCTATTATTCTGAAATGGACCAATCTGCACAATGACTACTTTTACTGTCGCTACTTTCCCTATATGTTGATGAGAATACTTTTCTACTTTCACTTGAGGAACATTTTGAATGCAGGACTTTTACTGTAACAGAGTATTCCTACACTCTGGTACTTCTACTTTTACTCAAGTACAAGACCTGAGTACTTCTACTTTTACTCAAGTACAAGACCTGAGTACTTCTACTTTTACTCTACAAGATCTGTGTGCTTCTACTTTTACTCAAGTACAAGACCTGAGTGCTTCTGCTTTTACTCAAGTACAAGATCTGAGTACTTCTACTTTTATTCTAGTACAAGATCTGAGTGCTTCTACTTTTACTCAAGTATAATATATATATATATATATATATATATATATATATATATGTATAATATATATATATATACCACCTCTGTTTATAGCCTATGAAAAAAAGCTAAAGCTAACGTTAGCAGATAGTGACAATATGCTAGCTAGCTAGCTCAACGATTCCTTAAATAACATTGCCACAGAAAGACTTTTCAGTTCATATCACGCTCTGCCGCTCCGACAGGGAGCTCTGCTCTGAACACCTGAACGGCCCGTTCTAACAGCTGTTCACCAGCGGTCCAGTCTGTGCCACAGTGACTCCGGACGCGCAGTTAATATTAACGAACGCACCCGTAGGTAATGTAGCTGCTGAAGCTAGACCATCATATCGGAGCAGCAGAGCCTTATTATGCATCCATGAGAGCAGAGCCGACAGGCAGGAAGACTCGAGCACACAGCTCGCACTTCATTATAATATATAAAAAAAAACACCATGCGTGTCATGATGGCACATAACAGCTCACGGCCGCAGATTACTCCGGGTCCCAGACCCCCCCATACCCCAAAAATATTTTTATTCCAGATCTACATGAATCACACAAACGACCTATTTTGGATTCAAAACTGCGAATTTCGACAAGTTTGCATCAAGCACTGAAACATAACATCTGAAATGATGTAACAACATGAGGAGTGAGGGACACGGCTTAGAACGGGCGTGTCGCCTGGCAGGACAGGAGAGTGTGCACCAGTCTGCCTTGATCTATGAATTCATGTCCGTGACACTCACTGCTGCCCACAGCTGTTTTATAGAAGGAAAACCTCCTTCACTTCATGAAAGTGTTTTAACCACACACACCTCTACACACACGCGAACACACACACACACACACACACACACACACACACACACGAACACACACACCCCCACACACACACACACACACACACGAACACACACACACACACACACACACACACACACGCACACACACACACACACACACACAGTTGACATGAAATCACTGACAAATATGAATATACTGTATTCAACTTCATTAAAACGTTAACGTGCCTAAACTCAGTAATTCACTAAAAAAAATTATATTTTAATGGAGCCTCGTCGGCAGATCAGGATCCCAAAGCATAGCGAAGGGATCTTGATCTTGAAAAATAGTCCGTTGTTACCGTTTTTTAAACAGTCTGAATGAAACGGCAGCTCTCAGCTGTGTATTTACACAACTAATGGCCCATCAACCACAGCTCTCTCCCCCCCTCCCCCCTGATCTTTCTTCTCCAGCAGCTAAATTAACTGTAGGTTACTCTGAGTGACAAGCTTACAATAGACATAACACTGTCATTGCAAGTGACCCTCAGTTATTTGACTTTTATGTTCAACTGCTAAATTTGTTACTGATAAAAAAGGGCTTCTACTGTACCTAATTACCTTAACACTAGAACTGCCAGAGGTTTTTGTATAGGCCTACCTAAAACCGTCAAATCCCGCTATTAGAATGCAATTTTTAACAACATAGGGTGCTACATAACACACTTTCAGGAAAAGTCACGGACTGGGAGACTTTAATATTTTATGGAAAAAAAGTTACATTGCACACACACAACACACATCACACAAATTGATTTTGTTTGGTGGTTCTAGTATTAAATAAACTCACTAATTAACAGTAGCGTGGCATGGGGAAAAATTTAGGGGAAGCCAATTTTTTTGGAGTGGGGGGGGGGGGGGTGGTCAATAACGTAACCAGATGAGTTATTTCAGCGCCCGGTAACATTTTACACACATTTGTATCATCCAGATGCTGGACTTTTACACGCCTGTTATCTGACCGACAGGTCCGCACGCACTCTCCAGCTGAAACTCTCTCGTCTTATTAATTTAAGCATTTCTTATTAATGTATGCAGTCAAAATCCTCAAGTTTCTGCTTCAAGGAAGCACTCTGTGCAATGGTCTCTTTGTCCCATCCCTGCTCTGTCATTATCCTGTCAAAAGCGATACAGAGCGACCCGCGTCCTTCATGGATGGCCTGTACTGCGCGGCTTTTAAAGTTCCACCTCACAGCAGAACCCCCTGGTACACGCACAGCTCGATCAACTTCAGACAGTAGTGCTGATCTCTTACATGAACGTGAGGAAAAAATTGTGGAAGGCATCGAGATTGGCAAAAAACAGTTTGGCTGCTTGAATGTTGTTTGTGCCTTAGCATAACAGTGGATGAATAGCGCATTGGGGCAGTGTGCTTTCACTAAAGCCTGAACGCCACCGTGCTGTTCGCTCATGCAGACATGAGCTCCGTCATAAGTCTGACAAATCAATTTGTTTGTTGGACTGTAGTTCCCGATGGCTCTCATGACAACTGATGTTACAGCTTTTGCGTCTCTTTCTAAGCCGACATCAAAAAAGCAGAGGAAACGTTCACACACACTGCCTTTTTCATTCACGTATCTGATTATGATAGTGAGTTGGCACTTATTGGAGATGTCTGATGTGTCATCCACTTGTACAGCAATGAAAGGACAAATCTTTATTTCTTTATCAGTCTCATCCTGGATACAACGAGCTATGCTCTCAATGATGTCATTTTGTATGGAGTTTCATCTGCTTTAATTTTTAGTTGCTGCTGTAGCGGAAGTTTAGTGAAGTTATGCTTAATTAAGTATGCCAAATCTCCTCCCTCCATCATGCTTCATTTGCTTGATCATTTCTAACGGCGGTGATGATAGTTACAGTACTACGTAGTAAAACTGATGTCGATGCGATTTGATTGGATTGTGAGGAAAGGGATTTTGCCTCACAATCCAATCAAATCGCCAGCCTCCAGGGGAAGCCGGAGGCGGCCTGCTTCCCTTGGCATGGCCCTGACCAATCACAGATTGGCAGGGGCATGACGTGGGCCTCATCTGATTGGTCAATCCCTCCATTTTTTTTCACCAAGGGAAGCCAGATTTGGCTGGCCTCCTCTCGCAACACTGAATGCAATCTACTGTTTCACCATAACATCTAGAGGGGCGCTGTTTCACTCTTTGTAAAATACTCAATGAGAATGGGAGAGAGACGGAGAGACGGTCCGGCAGGAACACACAGCAAAGGAGAATTACCGAAACAAAACAAAGTGTTTTTATTTATTTATTTAAATTATAACTACAATCAGAAAAAACAGGGGAAGCCTGGCTTCCCTTGGCCTCCGGGAGAAAACGCCACTGCTAATTAATGAAACCAGTTCAATACGCATTATCCTTATTCTTATCATTCTTTATGAGCGCAGAAATAGTCTTAAAATCAGATCTGTTTTTTAAATGAAATCTGACGGCAGGCAGTTAGCTCTGATCACCTATGATAAATGCGCCACACCTAATCGCTGGCCATTCAGCCACAGAGCTCCCTCTATACAAATCAAACTGTAGACGGTGTGAAAGCACCTATTGTTTTAAATAATGGTCGTAATGTGACCGGTGAGCCTTCTGAATTACCGTGGGACAGACAGCACATTCTAAACTAAAATGTTCAATCAATACAATAAAGTAACATCTTATCTTATCTTAAAGTCCTTATCTTACATTAAAAACTTTTTTTGGCAGTTGATTTCTGGGGGGTGTATGCAACAGATAGTCAATGTATGTTTCTTTATTTCATACTGAATAATATGTAAAAAAAGGAAAAATATTAGGTCCAATAAAAAAACTTTGCTTCTGGAAGCAGGACATTTCGTGACGTCACGTGTGGTTCCCGGCTGCCGCTGTCTGGCTTCCTGCTGCCGTCCGGATCGACAGCCAATGCGTGCAGCCAGCGAGAGTTCACAACGAAAAATGGCGTCAAATATTGTTGATGTTTACGCATCAGAAAAAGCTAATAGCGCGGGTATTTGGCACAATTTGACAGAACAATTATTTGGTGTGGACGATGCGAGCAGTGACGATGAATCTGAACGATCTCTGCCGCCTTTTACACCAGAAATAAGAGGCCTAGAACCGTATAGGTTCGAGCCAGCAAAACGCGAATGTGCACCACCGGCCTCAGCTGAAAACATGGAAGTCACTCCGCCCTCGCCAGCACCAGCTCGAGTCGGCAACACAGATTGGTAGAGCTATTCATATGTTATAATATCAATCAATAATGAATTTTGTTTACATCTTCTAGCACTATAGACCATGTGCCAACTATTGAGAAATAGCTAGAAATGACCTTCAAAGGCCAACCCCCCTCGCAAGTATAAATAAATGAATAAATACACTCTTCAAGTGTATTTATTCAGATGCTACCATCAGGATGAGAAAAACAGTCACACTTTATAACAAATACGTCTTCATATTATATTATTATTATATCAACGACACACCTCTTCACCATGATCCGGAAAAAACAAGACAAACTCGGAGATAAACACTGATACACAAAGTTGACATGCGGCTATACCAGCAATGCTACACTGTGTGATGCTGGACGGGCTGAACTCACCAGGATTCGCGGAACCACACGTGACGTCACGACACAGCACCAAGCAGCGGCAAGTTTGAATCCAGACTTTTCTGGATACCTCTGAATTTGACCCATTTTCCCGATATTAACAAGTGATTTACAGCAAATAGGAAACGATATTCGATCTATATCACGTGTTACTGGAATAAGACCCAACAAGTTAATGCATTTTGAAACAGTTCTATGATCTTTCAGCTACAGTAAATTACGCAAGATAAGGACTTTAATAATATCTTCATATTAATAATAAAAATAAATCATACAGTATGTGTCCGAAAGGGAGCAGGAGGAAGCAAACACAAAAATATACAAAAAATATACTGCATATTAAAGCAAACGATTGTAAAGGTAAAAGTATGAGCATAACAAATAAAGAAGTTTAATGTAAACATTTACATTATTATTATGATTATTTAATATATAAAGACTATATATTATTGAATTACAAGATTAGATATACTTTAGTATAGTATCTAAAATATTGATGTGTTCAAATGCTCTTCAAAACACAACTGAAAGTCCATGAAACTTGTCTTTCTGTATTTGTGAATGAAGCGCCATCTCCTGGTTAAAACCTGAAATAGAAAATCTGGCAACGCCCTCTTGGAAAATAGTGGGAGGGCTTAACATTCCTCTATACTGGTCTTAGGCAGGTCGTAGGCAGGAAGCTGTAAACTGGAGTCTGAAATGAAGTGCTACATCTGTAGTTTAAACAAAACATTAATGTGGCTTTAACAGGTACAAATGAAATATACTGAGTATATTAAAAGCCTAAAATGAACATTAAAAGTCATGTTGGTTAAACATAGGGTAAATGAATATACCTCATATTAAAGGAAATATTCACATTAACATAACAATTTCATGTTTCTTTGACATAACATAGTTGTGTGTCTCTAACATTATGGAATAGTTTTGAGTACACATGATTTTAATATGTGCAACCGATCTCCATGTTTTTTATTATTTAAGTCCAACAGATCTTTTACAGTGAAGCTTAAATAAAGAAATCATGTTGCTTTAACAGGTACAAGTTAAATATACTGAGCATATTAAAAGCCTAAAATGAACATAAAAAAGTCATGTTGTTTAAACATAGGGTAAATGAACATACCTATATTAAAGGAAATATTCAAATGAACATAACAATTTCATGTTTCTTTGACATAACATAGTTGTGTGTCTTTAAACATAATGGAATAGTTTTGAGTACACATGTTTTTAATGTGTGCAACCGGTTTTCATATTAAAATCATGTTAATCCAACGGCCTTTTTTTTTTCAGTGTAGGGCAGAATTAGGAGGGAATTCCGTCTCGTAGCGTTTGTGCACTGTTTTGAAATGCCGCTCCTAAATTACCCTTCTTCGATAAAGCCACGCTCGCATTGCAGATGAGACAGATGGACTTTGGAATAGATACAAAAATAATCATCCTCCCACTCGGAGTGAAAATTATATATTTTGGGCTTTTTTGCTTCTGCCATAATTGCGGTCTTGTGTATGTGCGGACTGTCACTCCTGTGGACATGGACAACGTCAGCGAAATAGTGCCCACTGCCCACCAGCCACGCCCCGATACATGGGGTCACGCCGGCCAATCACAAAGCTTTGATGCGTTCAATTGCATTATTCTGGCACAGGAAGATTATGTTATAGGACATTAACGATAAAACAGAATATTGTTGTTCTATCGTTAGACACATCTCGCGATCGACTGGGAATCTCCCCGCGATCGACTGGTTGGGCACCCCTGGCTTAGACTGTCTGGGGACACCTTACTTCTTCCTTCTCTCTGTCTGTACCTGTGTATTCTCATGTTCCGAATAACCCAGCTTCTTTTTGGTGTCTATCTACGCCGGGACCCTGAGTCGTGGCTGATCCTGAGTCCTGAATACTGATCTGATTCCTGGATTTCGAGTCGTGGCTGAACCTGTCACTGTGGTCCTGCCTGACTTTCATCACACTACTTCCCTGATGGCTCCCACAGGATTGTTGACATCCTCGTGGATTCATCTTCTTATTATAGACACATGCATTTCCAAACATTTGGTCTACCGATGCTGTAAAATGTATTATCTTTTCGATTTACACACGGCATCTATTGCACGTCTGTCCGTCCTGGGAGAGGGATCCTTCCTCTGTTGCTCTCCCTGAGGTTTCTCCCATTTTCCCTTTAAACTGTGGGTTTTCTCTTGAAGTTTTTCCTTGTACGATGTGAGGGGTCTAAGGACAGAGGGTGTCATATTGTCATACTGATATTCTGTACAAACTGAAGTCCACTGAGATAAATGTAACATTTGTGATATTGGGCTATATAAATAAACATTGATTGATTGATTTCCGATTTGTTGTTAGGAATCTCGTTACACTCAATTAGCGTAGGGAGGGATACACAAACCTGCCCATCGAGAGATTCAACTTGGAAATCACTCGCTCTTCTTCCAGCTGTCTCTACCACTCCTGCGCATGTCTTCAGTGAGTAAAGTGACTTGGGGCCTTGTATCTTAAAAAGATTTTAAAAACTTTGGTCTAGCAAATGACCTGTTACTTTGATCGTCGAGTATGTGCTTTGTCTGGATGTCTTGAGTGGAAGACTCTAACGAGACAGATCTTGGAACATGACTTGCCGCTCAGGTCTCCACCGCAGACGCTGGTACACAGGGCTGCAATGTCGGCAGGAGTACTTTCATCCTCCCCGCCATACTCTATGGCAGGGTCTGTGGCCTTCCAGGTTGGGGGTCCTGGATGTAGAGTTGTGTTGTGACTTTCACTTTTCACACTCTGAGTACTTGACGCTCGCTTTGCAGTTTCGGGCAAAATCTCTTAATCCGCGACATTTTTGTAGAGGATGAGGCTTCCTAGGACACGTCTGCCAGGCTCCTCAGTCATCTTTTGAGTCATCTCTGCATCGGAGGGGGGAAGACACATCGGTATTATGTACTGACTATTGCTTTGCTTGAAGGCAGGCGTTTCTGAGTAAGACAGGGTATTGTTGAACATTGTAAGATCAAAACTGGGGTCATTTCTTGTCATCGCTTGTTCGCAGACAAAGGCCACAAAGAAGGGACATGGTGGTAATGGTACACCGTTTTGACGTTTGTATTTGGTGCCCTCACTTATCCATCTCTCTTGTAGGTTGTATGGTAACTTTTGTGCAATGGGGTTGATGCCACGGGAGGTATCTATAAAGGCGAGGCCCGGTAGATCTCCTTCAGCTTTGGCAGAAAGAACCTCCATCAACAGATCGCCCCGCTCTCTCAACTTCTGAAATTCCTTGTTTGTCAGCTTGGAGAACCCATCAAGTCTCTTGAAGAGTGAGCTCTCAATAGCTTCTGGTGATCCGTAACAGTGTTCCAGTCTGTTCCATACCATGGCTAGCCCTCTTTCAGGTTGGTTCACATTCTAATCCGCCTTGCATGACCAGCAGACTCATTTCCTAGCCATTGAACTAGCAGGTCCATCTCTTCGCTAGCCGATAGGTCTAGGCCTCTGACAGTGTTAAAAAAACGAAGCTCGCCAGGCTCTAAAGCTTTCTGAACGATCGTCAAACTGTAACAATCCTGTGCTGACAAGTTTGCGGCGAGCAAATAATTTCACAAAGTCTGTCATGCTCTGACTCACCTCTGCGTTGCCAGCTGATGGAGTGCTCTGGTGTTTAGCTGGTGGACGGTTACAATCATTGATTCCTCCTGTTCTCATCCATTCTGATTCTGTCCAACTTCAACTGGATATCTTCGTTCTGATCTATGTTCCAACTTGACCGACTGTTGAGCGGGAGCTTTAATCAGTAGAGGAGAGTTATATGCATTATCTTGGTTATAGAGTGCAGGGAAAATCCTATCCTGCTGTGGCATAGCTTTTCCATATCCATTAATGGGTTCAATTTCTGGCATTGACTGAAGGCTATCGTGTGATTTGGGATGTTGAAGTACGTATTTGGATGTACGCTCTTCGGGGTCTTCGGGGTTTGAGTGGGAGCTCTAATATGAAGCTATGTTTATCCCCATCACTGTCTGCTCCTGCCTCAAGGACTTCTGCCTCAGCAATAGTAGCAGCTGCTTCTCTTTCCATGCTCAGGACGTCCAGAGATGCATCTATACGTGCTCTTTCTATTTTCATTTTCATTTATTTTTTAGCAAAATAAACGTGTGCTCTTGCTGCTTCTGCTTTTGCGCGTGCAATAGCTGCTGCTTTGCTTGTGGAAACACTGCTTTTCATGGAACTTGATGTGACAGACCTGACTTTGAACGGGTTTGCCTGTTTTTCCTCCATTATGAAGCCGAGGATGAGGTTTCTTCGTTAGCGCTGTTGTTGTAGCCTTTTTCCCTTAGCTTTAATGTAGCAGCAGTAACTTGTATCTGCTCAAACCTGTTGCCCAGCCCGCTAGAAAGCTATTGTTTCACTGTGTCGTCCTACGTGCACGTATCTCTTGTTTACTTTGACTGTCAGCTAAACACCTTCCACCATCAAGCACTAGAGACCGTAGATGTCGTTTAATCGTTTTAGTGATGAAGAAAGGGTGAAACTAGGAAATAAACACAATGCATCCATCCATCCATCCATCTTCTCCTGCTTATCCTTGGTCGGGTCGCGGGCGGGGGTAGCAGTTCCAGCAGAGCCAAACTTTCTTTTCCCTGGCCACATCAACCAGCTCTGACTGGGGGATCCCAAGGCGCTCCCAGGCCAGCGAAGAGATATAATCGCTCCACCTGGTCCTAGGTCTACCCCTCGGTCTCTTCCCAGCTGGACGTGCCTGGAACACCTCCCTAGGGAGGCGTCCAGGTGGCATCCTAACTAGGTGCCCGAACCACCTCAACTGGCTCCTTTTGACTCGAAGGGAGGAGCGGTTCAACTCCGAGTCCCTACCGGATGACCGAACTTCTCACCTTATCCCTAAGGGAGACACCAGCCACCCTGCGGAGAAAACCCATCTCGGCCGCTTGTTTCCGCGATCTCGTTCTTTCGGTCATGACCCATCCTTCATGACCATAGGTGAGGGTAGGAACGAAAATGGCCCGGTAGACAGAGAGCTTTGCCTTCTGGCTCAGCTCCCTTTCCGTCACAACGGTGCGTTAAAGCGACTGCAGTACCGCTCCCGCTGCTCCGATTCTCCGGCCCATCTCACGCTCCATTGTTCCCTCACTCGAGAACAAGACCCCGAGATACTTGAACTCCTTCACTTGGGGTAAACACAATACAAGAAGTACATAAATATGCAAGAATGTAAGAATATTTACTCACATTATACATCATACATTGCATTAACACGAAAGAACATGCACACACATGGCTGTAGCACACAATGATGGTTGTAGCTAACGGTAGTTCTACAGAGGATTTTACAACACACATTAAATATCATCCCAAAAATATTCTCTATAAACATTATGAATTACTTCACATATTAACTGGAAATGTAAGAACACTATGTTTATATCAATTGTGCATACCAATAATGCGACCAAAGGCATGGAACATTAATGATTGGAGCGTATTGTGATCACCAAAAACATGTGGCTGTCCTATTCACATGTAGCTTCCTTATTCACTACGTCACATGGTACATATTTTACACCTTACGACTACTGCCAGCAGGGGGAGACAAATCCAACAAATGAACAACAATGTCCTGGTGAGGACAACACAACACGTTTAATTTGTATTGGAAGAAAAACAAAAATTCATGTCAACTCTTAACTAGTATTTTCATCCAACCACTAGGGGCCGGTTCAATGGAAGTCTTAACTATAAGCATTATTAAAAAGGAAAGCCTTAAAAATGGAGAGGGGGACTTCCCCAAGAACAACAAATGGGGCTGCTTCCACAGAAGAGGAGTTTGATAACTGGAGGCTCTGCTCCCAGCTTTTTATTTAGAGTTGCAGTTATCAGTGTAGTTATGTTTACTTTATGATTCACTTTTCATATTTTATTTCTATTTCATGTAGCATTATTAATGTTTAATAGATGCACTAAGGGGCCCTTGTTGAATAATGAATTTCTTTTCAACTCTTGAATCAGCAAAATATTCCCACCACAGCATTGTTTGCACTCTTATTTGCTTGAACAATGGAATCAGTGTAACTAAAGCTGAGCTTTCATTAAAATACAGAAATAAACAAGCAAATCACCTAAAGC